>NC_134360.1:204288961-204600091 GCF_048569485.1 Anomaloglossus baeobatrachus | reverse complement strand
CTCCCTCTCTTTTTTTTCTCCTTCTCCCTTTCTCTCCCTCTCTCCTCCCCTCTCTTTCTCTCTACCTCTCTCTCCCTCCTCTCTTTCTTTCTCCTCTCTCTTCCTCCCTCTCCTTCTCTTCTATCTCTCTTTTCTCCCTCTCTCTCTTTCTCCCTCTCTCTCTTCCTCTCTCTTTCTCACTCTCTCTCTTTCTCTGTCTCTCGTTCTCTCTCTCTTTCTCTCTCTCTCTTTCTCTCTCTCTCTCTATCTTTCTCTCTCTCTTTCTCTCCCTCTCTTCTCTCCCTCTCTTTATCTCCCTCTCTTTCTCTCCTTCCCTCCTCTCCCTCCTTTTCTCTCCCTCCTTTTCTCTTTCTCTCCCTCTCTTTCTCTCCCTCTCTTTCTCTCCTCTCTTTTTTTTCTCCCTCTCCCTTTCTCTCCCTCTCTCTTTCCCTCTCTCTTCCCTCACTCTCCCTCTCTCTCTCTCCCTCTCCTTCTCTTCCTCTCTCTCTTTCTCCCCCTCTCTCTGTCTCTCCCTCCTTTTCTCTCCCTCCCTTTCTCTTTCTCTCCCTCTTTTTCTCTCCCTCTCTTTCTCTCCCTCTCTTTTTTTTTCTCCCTCTCCCTTTCTCTCCCTCCTCTCTCCCCCTCTCTTTCTCTCTCCCTCTCTCTCCCTCCCCTCTTTCTCTCTCCCTCTCTCTCCCTCCTCTCTTTCTCCCTCCCTCTCTTTCTCTCCCTCTCTTCTTCCCTCTTCTCTCCCTCTCTTTCTCTCCCTCTCTCTTTTTTTTCTCCCTCTCCCTTTCTCTCCCTCTCTCTCTTCCCCCTCTCTCTCTCTCCCTCACTCTCCCTCCTCTCTTTCTCCCTCTCTCTCTTTCTCTCTTCCTCTCCTCTTCCTCTCTCTCTTTCTCCCTCTCTCTCTCTCTTTCTCTATCTATCTTTCTCTCTCTCTCTCTTTCTCTCTCTTTCTCTCGCTTTCCTATTTTCTTTTCTCCACTCCCCTTGGTATATATACCAGCTCCGGCTGTTTTAGCTTGGTTTGTACAAGCAACTTACCTATATTACTTGACCAATATTATGTCCCATGGTACGAAATATGTTATCATACCTGTACTAATTATTTTTTCTCCATGTGATATAAGAGCACACTCTGCAAAACGTGTGGAACCTTACCTCTATTTGCAAAACCTCCGGTTGTCCTTCGAGACCCGTGTTCCCTTACTCTGACCAGTGATGTACGTTCCATCCGCAGTATTCCTTCATGTATATTTGTATTATTTGTGTATATATTCTATGTATCACCTGTACATAATGCACTCACTTTTGTTATTGTTTTCACACCTTTCAGCAACAACCTTGAGAAAGGCTCTATGCCGAAACGTTGGTGCTGTTGCTCCTGGTTAGGTTCCCTTTGCAGTGTGTCAGTCAATAAAATTCACTTACGCATACTTCCCCTTTTTGTCTTCATTTGAGTGCTGAGGTTTACTTTACTACACATGCTTTTTTACACTGACCTTCCAACCCTTTACCCGCTACAGGAGTGTGATTGGCAGGTCATCAGTTTTTTAAAGTGGAAACAGCTGGTCGTGTTGACCTCTGTCAGACAGCTAGAGAACCACCTTTTTATAAAGGCAACATTATATCCACGCCTGCACCTTCGTCACAAATTGGCTGTACTACCTGCAGTTAATAATTGCGTAGCAGTAATGGATAGGAGTGTAGAATGCACATGTGGTGTACCTGCTTGGCAGCAAAGGAACAGTAAGGTAGTATCCCAGACACTTTACGATGGCAGAAAAGTGTCAGCTCTTTGAGGAAATAAAATAGCGTGGCAAAACTGGGCAGTGGGTAGAATGCACGGGTGCTGTGGGTCAGTGGACAGCAAAGGAACACTAAGGGGTACTTTGCACACTACGACATCGCAGGTGCGATGTCGGTGGGGTCATGTCGAAAGTGCCGCACTTCCTGCGCCACTCTCGACATCGTAGTGTGTAAAGCCTAGCTAATACCATTAACGAGTGCAAAAGCGTCGTAATCGTATCATCGGTATAGCGTCGCCGAAAACCATAATTACCTTGCTGCGATGGTCCGATGTTGTTCCTTGTTCCTGCGGCAGCACACATCTCTGTGTGTGAAGTCGCAGGAGCAAGGAACAACTCCTACCTGCTTCACCGCGGCTCCTGTCGGCTATGCGGAAGGAAGGAGGTGGGCGGGATGTTTACGTCCCGCTCATCTCCGCCCCTCCACTTCTATTTGCCGCCTGCCGTGTGACATTGCTATGATGCCGCACGGCCCGCCCCTTAATAGGGAGGTGGGTCGCCGGCCAGAGCGAAGTTGCAGGGCAAGGTGAGTGCATGTGAAGCTGGCGTAGTGATAATTTTCGCTACACCAGCTATCACCACATAGCACTGCTGCGACAGGGGCGAGGACTATCGCACTCGGCATCGCAGCATCGGCTTGCGATGTCGTAGTGTGCAAAGCACCCCTAAGTTAGTATTCCAGACACTTTTAGGATTGCAGAAAAAGTGTCAGCTCTTTGGGGAAATAAAATAGCGTGGCACAACTGGGCAGGTGGGTAGAATGCACGGGTGCTGTGGGTCAGTGGACAGCAAAGGAACACTAAAGCCTACTTTACACCTTACGATCCAGCATACAATATCGTATGCGATCGTAACTGCCCCCATCGTATGTGCGGCACGTTCAATTTGTTGAATGTGCCACACAAACGATTAACCCCAGTCACACGTACTTACCCGTCCATACGACCTCGATGAGGGCGGCGAACATCCACTTCCTGGAGTGGGAGGGACGTTTGGCGTCAGCCGGCCAATAGAAATGGAGAGGCGGAGCTGAGCGGGACGTAAACATCCCGCCCACCTTCTTCCTTCCGCATTGCTGGCCGGGAGCCACAGGACGCAGGTAAGATCTGTTCGTCATTCCCGGGGTGTCACACACTGCGATGTGTGCTACCCCGGGTACGATGAACAATCTGACGTTCAATTCTAGAGAAATGAACGATGTGCGTGCGATGAACGTTGTACCGTTCAATTGCACGTACCTGTCACACACTGCAATGTACCTTACGATGCCGGATGTGCGTCACTTACGACGTGACCCCGCCGACACATTGTAAGATACATTGCAGTGTGTAAAGCGGGCTTAACTTAGTATTCCAGACACTTTTAGGATAGCAGAAAAAGTGTCAGCTCTCTGGGGAAATAAAATAGCATGGCAAAAATGGGCAGGTGGGTAGAATGCACGGGTGCTGTGGGTCAGTGAACAGCAAAGGAACACTAAGTTAGTATTCCAGACACTTTAACTTTAGGATGGCAGAAAAAGTGACAGCTCTTTGGGGAAATAAAATAGCGTGGCAAAAATGGGCAGATGGGTAGAATGCACGGGTCCTGGGGGTCAGTGGACAGCAAAGGAAGCCTCACTTTCTATCCCTGCTAATGAAAAAATGCAGCAAGGAATTGCCTGAGCTGAGGTAGTCAGACGCTGTTATCTAAAGCCCTACACAGCGTTTGCACGGACATGCCTAGCAGCTATGGCTATGAACACCTGTAAACCAGCCCTGAAAAGGGCTGAAATAACCAGTAGTCCCTATTCCCTAAACGCTGTGTAGATTGCACTGTATCTCTATAGCGCACACAGCAGCAGCAGCGGGAGTGGTGACTGTCACCCACATGCAGAAGAAAGATAATGGCGGCGACGTGGAAAATGGCCGTGTCTTATAAGGCAAGGACATGTGACATGCACAGTCTATGACACATGCCCTTGCTTGTCTGGCAAAAATCCACTTTGTAGTGTGTGTCTCTGTGATTTGCTGACAGCCTAGCCCGCCCCACTGTATGCGCGGTTAGAGAAAAAAAAAAAAAATGGCGATTGGCATTATCTCAGCACTCAGCAGCAGCACTGATCTAAACCCCATCCCCCCCCACACTAAACGCTGAATTTTGATAATAGCGTGATTCCCAGTGACTCACACTATTACAGTGAAAAGCCAGCTACTAACTAGCTAGGCTTTTTGTTGATCGAACCTTTCTTGAAGGCTGCTTGAACTTTCGAGCTTTTAGCAAAAGGCTCGAGTTCGTTGAGCCTCTCAAACAACCCCCAAAATCACTCGAACATGAAATTGGCGAACCTCAAACCTCGAATATCGCTCATCTCTAATCGCTTCGTGTGACACCGCTGGAACGAGGAACCTCACCTTACCTCGGCCGCCCACAATGAGGAAGGAAGGAGGTGGGCGGGATCTTATATCCCGCTCATCTCCGCCCCTCCGCTTTGATTGGGCGACCGCTTAGTGACGTCGCTGTGATGCCAAACGAACTGCCCCCTTAGAAAGGAGGCGGTTTTCTGGTCACAGCGACGTCGCTAGACAGGTAATTAGTGTTACGGGTCTGCGCGATTTTGTGCGCCACGGGCAACGATTTGCCTGTGTCGCACAAATGATGGGGGCGGGTACGCACGCTAGCGATATCGGTAACTATATTGCAGCATGTAAAGCAGCCCTAAGAGAGAAGTAGTTTGTAAGTGAAGGAGAGAGGAGATCAGGAGCCGGGCTCCTAGGAAGCCATCTAGGTAGCAGACGGTGGTCTGGGCCTAGGGGAGCTGGATCCCCGGTCGCAAGGGATCGTGGCAAGGGGCACAAAACTGTTGAGGAGGACAGCCGGCGGCCTTGCACCATCACCGAGCTGGGACCAGGGCACAACAGGGTACGTGGACCCTAGGTCAGGGAGTAGCTTTAGGCAACCTGAAAATTTACCCGACGAGAACGAAGCCTTCAAGATCCGCTCTCTGCCTGCTCCAAAATTGGGGTACTAGCTCAATGAGGGGGATAGGACTTTCCACTAAAACGATCCAGGAAATCCCAAGCGTGAACCCTGAGAGCAAGCTCCCACACAGCCATAGTGGGGAGCGGGACCCGGCAAGTTCCATACTACCGGGACCAACAGAGAAGTAAACTTAGTGCCAGGAGGAAGGTCACGGATCACCAGGCAGCACCATTGTTGACGGGACCCGAAGTGGCTCCCCTCAGCGGCAGCGGTATCCAGAACTTTGGTTTATCCAGTTGTCGGTGTCAGCTTAATGGACTGAGTAAGTACGCAAGTGAGCCCTTCGCTCCCCACGGCACTCCCCAAGCACCATCACCGAGTCCCGGAGCATCCCCCTACCCATGGAGGATTCTAACACCTGGCTGCCCCATTCCATTGCCCTCGGGTACTCCCAACTGCAGCGGTGGTACTCCACATTACCACATACCACGGGTGTCGTCACAAACTCTAACACAATCCCCTAATAATACCCCCTTCATTTGAGTGGCCGCACGACCCCCGGGTCCGGAGACCCCTCAAGCCACCGTGGATCCGGATCCGAGCAGCCCGGCTGCTGACACGGGGGCGGCACATATGACCTTCCCCAGCAAAGTCTATGAGACGTCCGAAAGGTTGTGCGCACGTTTTTCTTTTGCCTGCAGTTTTGGGTGCAGAAAAAAGAAGCAGTATGTCACTTTTCTGCGTTTTTCCCTGCATTTTTCCGTTGAATATAGTGAAAAAATGCATGGGCAAAAACACACCAAAATGGGTAAAAACACATTGAAAATATGGCAAAAAGGCATGCGTTTTTTTGATGCGTTTTTTCTGCCAGAGGTGCGTTTTTTTGCTCAAGAAACAAAATTTCTGTGGGCGCACATAGCCTAACCTTTATCTAAGGAGTTAAAAAAATTCAGAAGTTTGTTCAAAAAAAGAATGGCACTTTTGGCACCATTTTCTGAGACCCATAGCGTTCTCATTTTTCTGGATCTGGGGCTCAGTGGCTGCTTATTTTTTGCGTCTTCAGCTGGCATTTTTAATTATACCATTTTTGTGCAGATGCTACATTTTGATTGCCTATTATTGCATTTTAAAAAATTTTTGCTGCAACGAAAAAACATAATTTTGTCGTTTGCAATTTTTTATATTTTGATAGATCTGACATTTTTGAATGCAGTGATACCAAATATGTGTATATTTTTTTAACTGTTTTATTCTCAATGGGGCGAATGGGGGGTGATTTGAACTTTTAGCTTTTTTTTATTTTTTCAGATTTAATTTGTTTTTACATTTTTTTATTTATTTTACTAGTCCCCCTAGGGGATTTTATGGATTAGCAGTCTGATCGCCTGTGCATTTCTGCATAGAAATGAAGCGTTCCTGTTAGAGCTGCTGCTCTGTCGGCTCAACAGGAAATACATCATGATAGCAACAGGGGTCATCATATGACCCATCGCTGCCATGGCAACCATTGGCTTCCTCTGATCGCGTCACAAGGCCTATGATGGCGGCAGGGAACGGTGCAATCCCCACCGCAGCCATTTAAGTCACGCTGTCACATTTTGAGAGCACAATCTAAGTGGCGAGCAGGCATGAGTGGATCGCAAATTTACTTACACCTGTTAGCCCCACATGTCTGCTGTTCAAATCAGCAGACATGTGCAGGGATCACCGCCGGCTCACTGCAGCAGCCGGCGATGATTACCCCGACATGACAAAGGACTTACAGTTACGTCCTTAATCATAAAGGGGTTAAAATTCACTTACTTAGTTATTAATATTTTGTTTAGGCACCTGCTATTTGAGGCTCATTTATATGGTCTAAACCAGTAATCCTGTTTACCTAGATCTTTTATTAATACAAAGGATTTTAAAGCAGTATTTGTTTGTTTATTTTTCATTCAAAACTGCAAAAAAAGTGTGATGGCACAATAGTTTTTGGGATGTTTTATTCACGGTGTTCACTGTATGGTAAAACCGATGTGTGGGTATGATGCCTGAGGTCGGTGTGAGTTTGTAGACACCAAACATGTATAGGTTTACTTGTATCTAAGGGGTTAAAAAAAATTCAGAAGTTTTCCAATAAAAGTGGCGTACGTTTTGCGCCATTTTCTGAAACCCGTAGCGTTCTCATTTTTTGGGATCTATGGCTCAGTGACAACTTATTTTTTGCGTCTCAAGCTGACGTTTGTAATGGTACCATTTTTGCGCAGATGCTACGTTTTGATCGCCTGTTATTGCATTTTACGTAAAACTTACGGCGACTAAAAAACGTAATTTTGGCGTTTGGAATTTTTTTGCCACTACACCGTTTACCAATCAGATTAATTGATTTTATATTTTGATAGATCGGGTATTTTTCTGAAGGCGGCGATACCAAATATGTGTATATTTTTTTTTTTTTAACCCTTTAATTTTCAATGGGGGGGAAAGGGGGATGATTTGAACTTTTAGGTTTTTTGTTTTTTGTTTTTTTTTTATTTTTTAAAACTTTTTTTACTTTTTTTTTTAATTTTACTAGTCCCCCCAGCAATCCGATCGCTATTATCTATCTGCTGATCACAGCTATACAGCTGTAAACAGCAGATTCAGTCACTTTGTTTTCACCCTGCTCCCAGCCGGGTGAAAACGAAAGTAAAACGTCACAGCTGCAGGCGTCATCACATGACCCTGTGCTACGATGGCAACCCCCGAAAGTCACGTGATCACTCTCGTGACTTCCGGTGGGGGCAGCGGTAAGTAAAAAACATGGCCGCACGCATATACATCTCGCTGGCAGACTTTGGCAGCGAGATGTAAGGGGTTAATGTTCCGGGTGGAATGCGATTCCACTCGGAACATGTAGGCACACATGTCAGCTGTTGATAACAGCTGATATGTGCGTCGATCCCGCCGCCTGCCCGTGGCAGGGGGCGGGGCTTAACGGGACATGCTCCATGACAGATATATCCGTCCATGGTCGTGAAGGGGTTAAAATAACAAAAAATGCTGGTGCTTTATCTGGAATTTTTGCATTTATTTTTATACATATAAGTGTAGAAAAATAAGAATGTTAACAATTAGCATTCAAATGCCTTAACCCTAGAACGCATGACGTTAAAAATATACATATTAACGTATTGGGGGCCTTTTAGGCCCCCATGCAAATAATATGGAGAAACACACTTAAATAACTTTCACAAGTTTATTTCAAAATTGCTCAATAAAATATGAATAGTGGACACAATTTTAATTAGAATTTTTCACAGAAAAATCCAAAAAATCTTTTTTTTTCCAAATTTCACACAAAGATATGAAAACACACACAAAAACGCATAGAAATATATAGCAAACGAGCTGCAGCTACATTTTTATTCTAACTTTCTTTTCTATTATATTAGTCTTCCAAACAATTCTGACGTGTTTTTTTCAGAAGAATGTTCTTTGCAAACATTTTCCTTACAAGTGGTACAATATCACGCTCAGTTTTCCTCTCTATGTTTCTTGGACACATGAAACAACGCTTTTATTTTCTTTCTCCTGGCTCTGGAATAATCTGAAACTGTACGCCACACTGTTTCATTGCTTCTTTAGTTTGCTTTGGCAAGCATTTCAAGTTGCTTCGCTCTATCATGTGAGGCATTACAAGTTCATGACAAAGGTCCTTCAAGAATATGTGTCTCCTGTCCTTCCTCTGTGCATGAAATTCCGGATGAGTTTCTGTATAAATAATGAATGAATTTAGGGCTGCTACATCAAGCATATTTGAAAATAGTACTACAGGCCATCGTTTTGTTTGCCTCTTACACGAATATTCTCCCACCATTTCATCCATTTTATCTACACCTCCTTTTGTTGTATTGTAATGCAAGATGATTTCTGGTTTCAATTTTTTGTCATTGCTGTCAACACTGCAATCGTGATGCATGGTACTGAGTAAAATTACAGATTTCTCCTTCTTCGCCTTGTAAGATACCAAAGTTGCTTTGTTATTGAATCCAAAGACACTCTCATAAAGTGCTCGCTGACGATTGTGTTTGAGTGCTGATGGAATTTCTCATCTGTTTTGCTTTATAGTACCAACAAATGTAATAGCTTTTGCAAGCAGAAAATTGCCTAGTTCAACATTGGTGAAATAATTGTCCATGGTGATGGTTCTACCTAAATTGAATATTGGAACAGCAAGAGTTTTGACTATTTCAGACCCCAGATCCTTCTGTACTAGTTTACCAACCTCTTTGCCACAGTAGATTACGCCTAAGATGATGTCATGCCCTTATCACTCCCTCCAAAAATCACATGACATCCTCACATGTTATTATCCACACCCTGGCCCCTCCATCAGCATTACTGAGTACAAATAAAGTAACTTGAGACACAAACACTTCTGAGAACATGATAAAAACAGCTGGGGCCTAAAAGGCCCCCAATTCGTACAGATGTAGTTTTCACCAAACAAGCATTGTTACACCATAATGCCTATGAAAAAAATTATATGAACAACTGGATATTATCAACAACGACATACTTGAGGAATACCTGCCTGTAGTTTCAAAATTCTAACTAAAGTAATTTTGCAGATAATAGCAAAAATGTGTAATACTTATTCTATGTTCTGAGGATTTCGATAGCGTAGGGCAATGACAATCAGAGACGAGTTCCGGGTACAAGATGTTTTATAGTATGCAACCACGGTAGATACAGAACAACACAGCAACACAATAGCACATGCAATACTTTCCGGAATCGACGCGGAGGGAATTCCCGGGACCACGCACCGGACTCCCCCAGGGAGACCACCAGAGCGAACCCCTATACAGGGACTGTCTGGCAATCTACCCCGGAAGGCCTAAGTGCGCAGCAGCCGGGATAAGGAGCAAGCGGTAAAGTCAATGAGTGTCCGTACGGGAAATGTTTGTCCAGAATGGTTACGAACCAATAGAGAACCAGGCGGAGTGCTGACCGAAGATGGTAAACAGAATCCGGGCACAGCCTTGAAGAGCCGGGTACAGTCCAGAGTCAATCGGTAGGTAGTCTTTTAGGGGAATCCAGAGGCAATCAGGAATAAGCAGCAACACAGCAGGAGCACACAGCAGGCAGTTTACTCAGGCACTGGACTGGACTTAGAGGCGGCCTTTTAAGCAGCTGAACAGGAAGTAGGGCAACAGAACGGTAACCTCCATGTTAACCGAGGGCAAGGGCAATCAAAAGAGAACTGGAAAACCTGGAAACCTGACATTACTCCCCCCCCCAGAGACGGCCTCAGGACGGATCAGGGCCAGGTTTGTCCGGGTACCGTCGATGAAACTGAGCGATCTTCCGGGGTGCCCGAATGTTACCCACCGGTTCCCAGGAATCGTCCTCGGGGGCGTACCCCTGCCAACGTACCAGATACTGAAGCCGACGTCGATGGAGCCGGGAGTCAATAATGTCCTCGACGACGAACTGCTCCTCGCCGTCGACCATCACAGGCGGAGGAGGAGGCACGACACGACCATGAAACATATTAGGGGAAACGGGTTTGAGGAGAGACACATGAAAAACCGGGTGTACCTTTAGATGGTGCGGTAACCGTAGCCGACAGGCCACAGGGCTCACGATCCCGGTGATCTTAAATGGACCGATGAATTTCTGTCCCAGCTTCTGCGAAGGAACACCCAATCTAAGGTTTTTGGTGGATAACCATACAGAGTCCCCTACCTTATACATGGGTGCCGGTTTCCGGTGAGCGTCCGCTGACCTCTTGTAACGCTCCTGGGCCGTAGCCACCGTGTCCTTCAGAACCTCCAGATTTTGTCGAAGCTCTGAAACTCTGTCCTCCACCGCCGGTACTGAAACCGCAACCGGGGACCTAGGCAACACATTCGGATGGTAACCCAAGTTGGCAAAAAAGGGAGTTACCTTAGTGGAGCTGCTCTGAGTGTTGTTATAGGAGAACTCCGCCAACGGAAGCATCTTCAACCAATCGTCTTGGAGATGGCTGACGTAACATCGAAGGTATTGTTCCAGGGTTTGATTCGTCCGTTCGGTTTGCCCATTAGTCTGAGGATGGTATGCAGAAGACAAACAGACATCAATCTGGAGTGCCGTACAAAAGCCTTTCCAGAACCTAGACGTAAACTGCACGCCCCGGTCAGAGATGATCTCATCTGGTACCCCATGCAAACGGAATACGTTCTGGATCACTAAATCCACTGTCTCTGCGGCTGAGGGAAGACCGGTACACGGAATGAAGTGAGCAGCTTTAGTTAATCGATCCACCACCACTAAGATGGTATTGTGCCCGCCAGAGACTGGCAACTCTACAATAAAATCCATGGAGATAGACCCCCAAGGGCGAGATGGCACGGGTAACGGTTGGAGGAGTCCCGTAGGAGCCACACGAGGGACCTTGCACCGGGCACAAACCACGCAGGAGTGGACATAGTCCTTCACATCCTTCAAACAGGTAGGCCACCAGAAAAAACGGCTTAGAAATTCCTGCGTCTTCTGTACCCCCCTATGACCAGCCAACACGGAGTCATGGACCAACTTGAGAACCCGAAGTCTTACGGCCTCCGGGACATAAATGCGTCGTTCTCTCAACCACACACCATTCCGAAGAACAAGAGTTACATCCTTCGGGGGGGCAGCAAGAAATACATCACCATCATAGGCCAGCTTGATGTCCTTCCATAAGTCCTGATCCTGGATCACTCCAACGAAATTGGCATCCAATAACACGGTCTGAGACGGGGTTCCAGGCACGGAGTCCACGGCATGGATTCGGGACAAGGCATCGGCTTTCCCATTACGTGAACCTGGACGGTATGTAACGACAAAATTGAATTGGTTAAGAAATAGGCTCCAACGGGCTTGCCGTGGAGACAGGCACCTGGCAGACTTAAGAAATTCCAGATTACGATGATCTGTGAGTACTATCACTTGCTGCGCGGCTCCCTGTAAGTGGTGTCTCCATTCCTTGAAAGCGGAAATAATCGCCAATAATTCCTTATCCGCAATGTCGTAGTTCCTTTCTGCAGGGGACAACCGGCGGGAAAAGAAGGCACACGGATGCAGGAGACTCTTGTCCCCGGTCCTTTGAGAAAGAATGGCCCCTAATGCGTAGTCAGAAGCGTCGACCTCCACGATGAAGGGAAGTGCGGGATTCGGATGTACTAGTATGGGTGCTGAGGTAAAACATCCCTTGAGACGATGGAACGCTTCCTGGGCCTGGGCGGACCATACAAACTTCTGTCCTTTCTTAGTCAACAGAGTGATGGGACGAACAATCTCTGAAAAGTTACGGATAAAGCGTCGGTAAAAGTTGGCAAAACCGACAAAGCGTTGTACCTCTTTGATGTTTCCCGGTTCCGGCCAGTCTAGAATTGCTTGTATCTTGCTAGACTCCATGTTCAGCCCCTGAGGAGAGATGACATAACCTAAGAATTGTATTTGTGAGCAGTGGAACTCGCATTTCTCCAGTTTAATGTACAGGTGGTTTTCCCTCAGCCGGGTAAGTACGGTCTTGACGTGCTCCTGGTGTTCCTGGAGAGAATCAGAAAAGATTAGAATATCATCCAGATAGATCACCATGAATTGGTCCATGATATCCCTAAAAATATCATTAACTAGATGTTGAAATGCCGCAGGAGCGTTACAAAGTCCAAAAGGCATCACTAAATACTCAAAATGTCCGTACCGACATCGGAACGCGGTCTTCCACTCGTCTCCGGGACGTATACGAAGCAGATTATATGCCCCACGGAGGTCCAATTTGGTGAATATTTTTGCCTGTTGGACCCTCTCCAATAGCTCCGGAATCAACGGTAACGGATACCGGTTCCGGATGGTTATTTTATTCAGTTCCCGGTAGTCAATACAGGGTCTCAGAGTCCCCTCTTTCTTTTTCACGAAAAAGATGGGTGCCCCTGCGGGTGATGTAGACGGGCGAATAAATCCCTTGGCCAGGCTTTCATCAATATACTCTTTTAGTGCTTCTAGCTCAGGTGCCGCCAACGGGTAAACATGACCAAACGGGATCTCTGCCCCTGGGAGTAAGTCTATGGGGCAATCATACGGTTTATGCGGAGGAAGCCGATCGGCCTTTCTTTTGTCGCATATGTCAGCGAAGTCACGATAAACCGGGGGTAAAACAGGTACCTGTACCGTGCCTTCTGCATGTGGTGTTACCGGAACCGGAACAGTTGGACAAATGGCCGAACCACTCTGCGGTGGGAAGGATATTTCCTTAGTTTCCCAATCGATGACCGGATTTGTAGACCGTAGCCACGGAATACCTAAAATAATCGGAAAATGTGGAGAAGAGATCATCATGAAAATAAGGGTCTCCTGCTGACCTGGTTTCATCACGCATTCTAGCGGTACTGTTTCCCGATCCACTGGTCCAGAGGTTAACGGAGATCCGTCTACCGTCTCCATGGTAACCGGTGAGGATCTTTGCTGAGTTCGGATACCGTGTTTTCTGGCAAAAGAAAAGTCCATGAAATTTCCCCCTGCCCCAGAGTCTATCATTGCAGAGGTAGGAATTAGCTGTCCCTCCCACCGGATCTGAATGGGGAGTGAACAATGGGTATATTTCCCTTCTGAGTCCTTCGGTGAGGTAGACATTACAGTCAAGGGAAATACCGCATCCAAGTGTCCACTTGCCTCAGAGATATCCGACTCTGCGTCCGTGTTGTCACACTCTGCCATGGCTGCCAATACCTTATTTGGGCGATTCGGACGTTTCGGGCAGTCGATTAAGAAATGGTCCGATTGACCGCAGTAGAAACACAAACGCTCACGGAGCCGGTGTTCACGACGTTCGTTGGTCTCTCGTCTTTGCAGAGAGTCCACTTGCATAGGAACGTCCTCGGCCTCCCGTGGCGTCCTGAGAGCGGGTTCTCTGGAAGGAAACGTATTATTATTTACACGGTTTATAGCTGCCCATTTTTCCTGTCTACGTTCCGTCAAACGGGTATCTATGCGCACACAGTGCTGGAGAAACAGGTCAAAATCCCCTGGGGATTCAGAACGGGCTAACTCGTCCTTGATGGTACCGGACAAACCTTTTCTGAAAACGGACAATAATGCATTGTTTCCCCAGTCGGTGTCTACCACTAACCTCTGGAACTCAGTGGCGTATTCAACGACAGAACGCTTTCCCTGACGTAAGGAAAGGAGAGCCGATTCAGCGGTAGCACGGCGATTCGGATCATCAAACATTTGTGCCATTGCGTTCAGGAAGTCATCTAGGTGATTTAAACGGATGTCCCGGTTCTCTATCATAGGATTAGCCCAAGCCAGTGCTCGTGAGGTTAATAACATGATGATACATAACACCTTTGACCGGTCAGAACGGTAATAATCAGCATGTACATCGAAAAACAGTATACATTGGTTAACAAATCCACGGAACTGACTACGATCACCATTGAAACGGAATGGGGGTAACCTAGGCATACCGGCAGCTGATACGGACGCAGTGGGGACGGCTTCCTGAGCCTCCACTCTGACTTGCAAATCCTGTATAGCTGGACCCAGTACCTGGTGATCATGGCCCAGCTGCGCCTCCACATCTCTAAGCTTAGTCTGCACCACCTCCATCTCCTGCTGCAGGGAGTTAATCATGGAGAACAGCTGATCTACTCGTGTCTCAGTCATTGCCCCAGCGAAATCCTCTAATGGCCTGAGTATAATGTAATACTTATTCTATGTTCTGAGGATTTCGATAGCGTAGGGCAATGACAATCAGAGACGAGTTCCGGGTACAAGATGTTTTATAGTATGCAACCACGGTAGATACAGAACAACACAGCAACACAATAACACATGCAATACTTTCCGGAATCGACGCGGAGGGAATTCCCGGGACCACGCACCGGACTCCCCCAGGGAGACCACCAGAGCGAACCCCTATACAGGGACTGTCTGGCAATCTACCCCGGAAGGCCTAAGTGCGCAGCAGCCGGGATAAGGAGCAAGCGGTAAAGTCAATGAGTGTCCGTACGGGAAATGTTTGTCCAGAATGGTTACGAACCAATAGAGAACCAGGCGGAGTGCTGACCGAAGATGGTAAACAGAATCCGGGCACAGCCTTGAAGAGCCGGGTACAGTCCAGAGTCAATCGGTAGGTAGTCTTTTAGGGGAATCCAGAGGCAATCAGGAATAAGCAGCAACACAGCAGGAGCACACAGCAGGCAGTTTACTCAGGCACTGGACTGGACTTAGAGGCGGCCTTTTAAGCAGCTGAACAGGAAGTAGGGCAACAGAACGGTAACCTCCATGTTAACCGAGGGCAAGGGCAATCAAAAGAGAACTGGAAAACCTGGAAACCTGACAAAATGTAAGCATGGGGGACTAAAAGGCCCCCAATATGCGTTCTAGGGTCTTCCCTAAATATACAGCACATGTGTGCAGAAAGGCTCGGGAGGCGGGTGCTGGCTTTATTATACAGTAGACATCAGCCTGTATCTGCTATGATCAGAGCTCTCATGCGTCTCTTCATAGGAGTGTAGTTGTATATGTTGTATATTTCAGGTGACTACACGTTCAAGTTCCATAATGGAAAAAAAAGATAAAGAATGTTTTTCCCCCGGATTTTGTAAATAGAAAACAAGTACAATATAAAAAAATAGAGACAATGGAAGTTGCTCGTGAAAAACTATTTACTGTATAACTCAATATACAAGGTTACCCAGCAGATGACAATGTTTTGAAATCTATATTGTTATTTCATTTTAGAGCTGCTTTTCTATTGAACACTAATGTTTTTGGTTGTTTTTTATTATTCTCAATATTAGATATAGTTTAATGATTTTTATTAGATCTAACTTACACCAATGTTCTGCTGCGCTGGGACAGAAATTCAGCCTTAGACATTTGAGAGCAAACAAACCCTGTTACTGCATGGTGAATGTGAAATATGTGCATGAACTTGTTGGTTGTGGCTATAAATGAGAGAATCTACAAAGATTCAATTTTGCCAGATCACTCAAGTTTGGCAAGGAAATTCAGTTGACATCAAAGTCATTATATGGTTTTTGGAGCCAAATAGGCTATAGACATCACAGTGCATGTCGTGATGTCTCAATGCGCATTGTAATGTCATTGTCACATGGAGTTTTGCCCAAACTTCGCCTACTGTCACGGCTGTGTAGAATGGAGGCCGGCAGGCAGTAGTGGCCGTTTCGTAAGAGGTTACCAGTCTGCAGCACTGCCGGCAGTTAGCCCCATGCCTCCCCGTCTCTGCTCCACGAAAAAGGGGGAATATGTTTCATCCATTCCGCACATCACACTCTTTCTGACACAGGAATTGACAAGCAGGATAGTTCTTCTTTTCTTCCTTAACGTTACTTAATGAAGTCAACTTCACCCCCAATCCAACACCAACTTTACATATCTAGACAATCAGCGCACCAGTCTCGGTCCCACAGGGGTTCCTACTTTTCTCCACTTTCACGGACAGATAACACAATTTGGCCACCCGCCGCTTCCCTGTCACAGACATCACACTAGCATGGGCCAAGTCATTGTAGTTCCCAAGCTCTTCCATCCCACCCACAGGGATTTGCATGCTGCCTGGAAGGGACTTACAGCGTGATTCTCTTTGGCTATGCTGGGACCATACGTACCCTTCTCCAGAAGGCACAACCGACCTTCAGTCGTTAGGGGGGTTCATAGAGTAAATGCGGCAGGGGAACGGTCGCCTTTCCGACCGGCCAGACTAAACCCAACCTAAGGGATGAGGTTCAGACAATCCTCCAGTATTAAGATCCCTCGTTCTGCTGGTCCAAGATTGGCCCTTAGGGCCCAGAAATTCAATTCACCAGGGTCTTCTCCTTGCACCTCCCACAGGTGTAGTATCTATCTCCTCTCTCTGAGGGACTCTCCTGCCACCTTACTCTTGCAGCTTCCTTTTGTCTCCTATGCTCCACCCCACTATTCCCTCCCCAACTCTCAGCACTAGGAAAGTGGCCAAGAGCACCATGGCCACCTGGTGGCCAAGCAATAACAGTACACAATACAGGCAGTGAAACTACAGGTCACAGACAGACTGCACGTCTGGGGTGGGCCGAGCCCAGCACTCCCTTACAGCGGCATCTGACTCTGTTCACATTGCAGATTCTGACACTCCACCTGAAGGTTTCTCTGTGTCTGGGATCAAAACAGGCAGACTCAGGAGTGGACCTGCTGTGTGCTGATTCATAGGCAGGCTAGCGGGAGTTAATCTCAGCTAGTTTGCTTGCTAGGACCCTTTGATCACGTGTGGTGGGGAAGCCAATCGCATCTGCTCCCCTCCTATTTATGCTGGATAACATCTTCTACCTATGCCAGCTTTAGTTCATTCTGTATTTGTCCATGAGCATTGCTGTTTCTGACTTTTTAGTGAAAGTGTTGATTTTTGCTTGGAGCGGTTGTGGAGTTTACCCCTGTTGTCTTATTGCTTCCTTACTGCTCTTGTTTTCCTCCTAATCTCTCATTGTCATATACCTCTGTGTGTGTGTGTGTGTGTGTGTGTGTTTGTGTGTGCTGAGTGACAGAGTTTTGTTTTCCCCTGTTTTGCTATTTCTATTGGTTTCATCTCATTCCTGTCCCGTCCTTGCCAGGGAAAGGGGGTTTCAGATCAGGACTAGTCGGGAGCAGGGCCAGGAAGGAGACTTAGGCATCTCCACCATCAAGAGTATCCCAGGCATTAGGGATAACTTAGGGCTCTCTAGCTTGAGGGTCAGCATAGGAGCTATCCCATAGTCATCATGACAGTCAGGTATATCTCGTGTAATGTCATGAAGTGTACGCCCTCTGAGACAGCGGGGAAGATATTGGAAAGAAGAGGAAGGCAGAAAGAAGAGGTCGGAGCATACAGAAAGATATGGGACCAAGCCACCTCCACGTTTAGGGGTTATCCTGGGGACACAGATATCTAAGGGACTCCAAGCTTGAGGAACAGCGCAGGTGCACACTTATCCCTGCTTCCTACAGTCATAACAGTTGTTTGGGCTCCTCAAAGCTATATGGGCCCCCCTCAGAGCTGTATGTGCCCCCTAGAGCTATATGAATCCACCTCAGAGCTGTATGTGCCCCCTCATAGCTATATGCACTCCCGAGCTGTATGAACCACCCCCCAGAGCAGTATAGGTCCCCCAGAGCTGTATGAGCCACCCTCCAGAGTAGTATGGACACCCCATAGTTGTGTGAGCCCCACCCCAGAGCAGTATGGGCCCCCAGAGCTGAATGACCCCCTAAAGCTGTATGAGCTACCCCCCAGAGCAGTATAGGCCCCAGAGCTGTATGAGCCACCTACCAGAGCAGTCTGGGCCCGAAGAGAAGTATGGGACCCCAGACCTGTATGAGTTACCACCCAGAGCAGTATGGGGCCCCCAGAGCTGTATGGGTCCTCTAGAGCTAGAGCTGTATGGCCCCCCAGAGCTGTATGGACAATCTAGAGGTATATGAGTTACCCCCAGAGCAGTATGGTTCCCCAGAGCTGTATCAGCCACCCCTCAAAGCAGTATGGGCCGCGCAGAGCTGTGTGGGTCCCCTAGAGCTGTATGAGCCACCCCCAGGGAAGTTTGGCCCCCAGAACCGTATGGGCCCCAGAGCTGTATGGACCCCATAGAACTGTATGGGTCTCCCTAGAGCTGTATGGGCCACACCCCAAAGCTGTATGGGCCCCCCATATAATATGTATGTCCCCCAGTAATGTGCATGTCCCCCAGTAATGTCTATGCCCCCCCAGTAATGTCTATGCCCACAGTAATGCCTATGCCTCCCAGTAACGTCTATGCCCTCCAGTAACGTCTATGCCCCCCAGTAACGTCTATGCCCCCAGTAATGTGTATGCCTCCCAGCAATGTGTATGTGCCCCTCAGTAATATGTATGCCCCTCAGTAATGTGTAATTGTGACGCCCTGGGCAAGCCAGGGGTCACAGGTAATGACATCACCACACCCTACACCCCGGATAGGTACACCAAAGCTAAACCAGAAACCCTTGTTGCCTTCCTCCAGGGGCTGATGTCCACACCAGGGGGTGGGCCAGGCGGTTGGCTCCGCCCACCGAGGAGTTCACAGTCCTGGAGGCGGGAAAAACCAGGCAGTTGAAGAGAGATAGAGTTTGAAGGGAGAGTGAAGTGGTAGAGGAGCAAGTGAGAGGAGTTGAAGTGAAGGAGAAAGTGACAGTTTGGAAAGCCTGAAGTTGGTCCGGGTGTGTGCCCCGGACTGAGACAGCAAGGTTAGCAGACGGTGGTGACCGTCTGCAGGAGAGGCTGATCGGAGGTTGCCGAAAGGACCGTGGACGGGTGGTGGCCCGGCGGTACCGGACCGGTATACAAGGAGAAGCCAGCACCATTGGCAGGGGCCTTTCGGATCCCGGCAAGGCAAGGAGTCGCCGTGAATTTGCCAAATCCGTCAGTGAAGGGGACCTCCGGGTCTCCCAACAACTAAGTCCCGATTGAAGGCAACAGTCCAACCGTAGGAGAGAGACACCGCCACCGCCAAGGCACCAGTTTCTCAGGGCCAGCGCCTGCGGGCACAGAGGGGCTCCTCCGGCCCATATCCAAGTCGGGGAGCGGGTTACCGGTGGGAACCCATCGCTATTAACATTACACTAGGTGCAGGGACAGAGACCGTCACCGCCAACTACCGGGGGAAAAGCAACAGCAGCTGTCCGTGGGAACCGTCTTTCCAGCCGTGTGTTTTACCGAGAACTGTGTCAACGTCTCAGGCTGAGTGAGTACCACCGTGCCGTGCGGCACAGCGCTGCCCCCGCGACCCTGCACCTCACCAGGCCCCACACCTGGCCTGCCATCCATCCCTACCCCATCACCGGGCCCCGGGACAACCAACCCCCTACCCACAGAGGGGAGGGATAACAACAAAGCTGCTCCCTATCACCGCTCCTGGGATCACTATACAGAGCAGCGGTGGTGTCCACACAATCACCACAACCGTGGGTGGCGTCACGGACAACAATAAATCCCCAAAACCAATCCCCTTTTCACTCACGGGCGAGGAGCGCCGCTCGAGTCCCCGGTATCCGGCCCATCGCTCGAGCCACCGAGCAGCAGAGGCCGCAGCAGCAGCGGCAGCCGGACCCGAGCAGTGGGAGAGCGCGGCGTCCCCTCCTCCGCCCGCGACAACTTGGCGTCACGAACAGGATCTTACCGCTCTGCCGTTGGGTAGAGGTGCGCCTTGTTACCGCCGGAGGTGTCCGGCCGAAAAATTTCAGAAGCCGCCATCTTTGGCGCGAAAAGTTCCCGCTTGAGTGTCTTCTCGAGTAGTGGAGGCGTGAAGGCCAAAACCCCGCCCTGATAGAGGAGGAGCCGGAAAGAGGCTAAGGGGGACGAAATGGCGACTGGCCGCATGTAGCCGCGGCTATAGAAGCAGGGACGCCAGGACCCTGCGGCCATTGACTGGTTCCTGGAAGAGGCCGCTGCTAAAGATGCTGAGTCCGACCGACAACACCGTGGTCCCCGCGCCTGGCCCCGCAGCATGGGTGGAAGTCCAGACCGTCCAGCTAAGCAGCCGTCTGCAGGTCCGCATGCAGCTCCTCCTGGAGGAGTGGGCGGCCGACATGGCGGACGTGGTGGCGGCCATACGGAGACGCGAGGTGGAGGGAGTCTTGGAAGGGAGGGTAAGTGACCCACGCCCCTGTACCCCTAGTGGGTCGGTCATCGCGGCTGAGGGACCCGGTCCATACCCGCTCGCCCTGCTACCTCCCCCGCTACCCGTGTTGGCTGCTGCTGCCCCGCCACTAGGCCCGCTACCACCACCACTGGTAGCGGTACCCTGCCAATCCGCCCCGGCGGACCGACCTGCAGCAGAAGCTCGTGACCGCCCTGATCCGCTTCCATGGAAGAAGCCAAAGGCTGAGGCCGTCAGCAAAGATGCACCGGAGGCACGGCGGGGATGCAGCTGCCAGGAGGCAGAGCAGGCCATGTCACAGCGGGGTCCCTCATTACTGAAGGTGCCGGTCGTAGCCGACACGGAGGGACTCTGGCTGGGTCCGTCCCCCGCACACGCTGAACCGGAGCAAGCAGAAAGTGCTCCAGACTGGGAGCGGCGGCAACGGCAGCTGCGCAGAAGATCGATGCCCGAGAGGGGTGTAGAGCGGATGTGCATGCCCGCATGTATATGGAGGAAGATCGCCTGCAGCGAGCTACCATCGGGGTCCAGAGCGGTGCACCATGTGAAGGTGGCACTAGAGCCCCACGAGTGAGAATGGACTGTTGAGCCGCAAAAGGCAGCGGTCCACCGCTGCAAGTCGTCCCCGTTGGGACCACAGTGTGTGTTTAAAAGTTTTGAAAGTTATGAGAAAATGAAAATGATCACCGAAGTCTCATCTGATTGTCAGCAACCGTGATTGAACCGGCCGTTGCCGGCACCGTTGTCCCCGTGGGGACCGCTTAAAGTTGCGTAAGGGACTCCTTACGGACAAGCCCGTGAACTTGCAGGGCAACCACAAACTTGTGGAATGTAAATAATGTTGTTGTTGCAGCTTCCACCGTTGCCGCCTCCGGAGAGGCAGATTGGAGGGAGGGCCCGCAGTGGAGCAGGCTGGGGCCCAGCCACCACCGGAACCGGTGGCTACCCTCTGGAGGGGAAGGACAGATCCCGCTCGGGTGACTTGGTTCAGGACTGGGGTCAAGGGGTGCTGCCTGTTTCTTAGGGGCAGCATCAGGGCCAGGTTACTTGGGTGGGAGAGAGCGGCAGCCGCAACCGTTACCGTAACGTTTAAGAAAAGTGCCTCCCGTTGTGGGATGATGTTATTTTATTTGTATTATGTTTTATCTTTTTTTTGAAAAATAAAACCGGTGTTGGACGGGCAGCCCGCGGACGGTCTGCATTTTGCTAAGGGGGAATGTGATGCCCTGGGCAAGCCAGGGGTCACAGGTAATGACATCACCGCACCCTACACCCCGGATAGGTACACCAAAGCTAAACCAGAAACCCTTGTTGCCTTCCTCCAGGGGCTGATGTCCACACCAGGGGGTGGGCCAGGCGGTTGGCTCCGCCCACCGAGGAGTTCACAGTCCTGGAGGCGGGAAAAACCAGGCAGTTGAAGAGAGATAGAGTTTGAAGGGAGAGTGAAGTGGTAGAGGAGCAAATGAGAGGAGTTGAAGTGAAGGAGAAAGTGACAGTTTGGAAAGCCTGAAGTTGGTCCGGGTGTGTGCCCCGGACTGAGACAGCAAGGTTAGCAAGGTTAGCAGACGGTGGTGACCGTCCGTGGGAACCGTCTTTCCAGCCGTGTGTTTTACCGAGAACTGTGTCAACGTCTCAGGCTGCCCCCGCGACCCTGCACCTCACCAGGCCCCACACCTGGCCTGCCATCCATCCCTACCCCATCACCGGGCCCCGGGACAACCAACCCCCTACCCATGGAGGCAGGGCCGGACTGGGACTAAAATTCAGCCCTGGCATTTGGGGGGTACACAGGCCCACTTGTCACTTGGTGAATGTGTAATATCTTTGTGCACTTGTAAATTGTGTAACACGACCATATAACATGCAGTCACGGCTGCATCCAGTATTACAGCTCAGTCCTGTTTATTGCTCTTAAGTTGCCGGACCTGGTGAAGCCGCTATTTTCCCTACAGAGCTGGGTCTCGCAGATAATGAAGAGAATGCTGCTCTCCATATAATGCTAAGGCTTCATCATATAACTGATGGGCAGGGAAGCAAAATCAGATCCCCCTCAGCTAATATTGATGACCTATTCTACAGATAGGTGATCAGGGAAGCTATCGTTGTCACTGACACAAATTTTGGGTGCATGCCACTTAGGGAATGTGCAATGACATTTTTGGGGGAAGATCCCACCATGGATACCACTATGAAAAATACTCACAATCAGTGACCATCTGCATCTATTACTGTGCGCAGGTTCAGGCTTTTGAGCATCTTTTAACCACTTCAAGTTTCTAAAACCACCAAGTGGTTAAAAGAAGTGACCAGTTCATTCTTTTGGTGTTTTCCACTCAGTAGACGCAGATCAATGGAAAGATTCGAAAGATGCTCGGATGTCTTTTATTGCGTTTTACCATCACTTTTTCTTAAAAAGCACAGTAAAAAAAAAGAAGTGACAAAAACAATAAGAAAACACAAAAAAAGCCAAAGATGGTCAAGACCATAGAAAAACTATAAAACTACACAGCAGATGGGTCAGGAAAAAAACGCCACGGTTTTCAACATCTAGTTAAAAAAGTTGCCGGTGTTGCTTGAGTTTAAAACACCTTGTGTGCACATAACCTTAGGTTTTCCAGTTTTGAAACCCATTCCCTGCATTGTTTATTTGTTTTATTCACTCTCCCCAGGTCTGGTATTGTCTGCAGTGCTGGTGTCACATCACAATGACAGCGCTGCAAGCAATCATAGAGCTCAGCAAGTAACTGATTGGCTACCGCGCTGCTGAAGTGATGTCAGAGATGCAGACACTTATAGACTCAAGGCGCAACAGCAGTTTGTATTTTTTACAACAAAAAGGACGCATCAGACATCAAGAGGATGTCAGCAGTCAGCGTCATGCAAGAGCTACTCACATGAATACATTACTAGAACCAAATATTTGAGGAGGATTTGGAGACATTATGCTTAAAAAATGTGTAGACATGTTAATTTACACTGTTTTTGGAGCAGAAACTGAGCAGAATTTTGACAAATTCTCCTCATAATGTCAAAACAAAGTTTTGATTATTTTTAAGCTTTTTTTGACATAGCCATGAAAATTGTTTTGGATTTTCAAGTTCAGAACCACCATCAATACATGTATGCCGCACCAGAACCATCAGCAGCACATGAATGCAGCACCAGGGACACCATCAGCACATGAATACAGCACCTGTGCCACAATCCGTATATGAATGCCACACCAGAACCATCATCAGCACATAAATACAGCACCAGAACCACCACCAGAACATGAATGCAGTGCCAGAATCACCATTAGCACATGAATGCAGCACTAGAGCCACCATCAGCACATGAATGCAGCACCAGAGCCACCACTAGAACATGAATGAGTTGTTCCCGTCCCTTTTGTCTCCACGTAGTACAGACACCATGAGGAGATTTCATACCCACAGCTAGACTCTGAAGACCTCCCTCTTTGTTCTTCAGCAGCACTTCCTGACACAATGCCTTTAAAAATAAAAGTATCAGTATACTGCCCCAAATATATAAATATCTCCCATGCTGTGCTACTAAATAAAGACTTGCTGTGTTTCCTTCACAAAATATCACCCACATACACACACTGCCCCTCTCCAAAATATTATACCCCCACACACACTGCTCCTCACCAAAATATTATACCCCCACACACACTGCTCCTCACCAAATATTATACTCCTCTACACACACACACACTGCCCCTCTCCAAAATATTATAGCCCCCCCACACACACATACTGCCCCTCTCCAAAATATTATACTCCCCACAAAAACACACAATGCCCCTCTCCAAAATATTATACCCTCACACACACAATGCCCCCCTCCAAAATATTATACCCCCATAGACACACAAACTGCCCCTCTCAAAATATTATAACCCCTACAAACACTGCCCCTCTCCAAAATATTATACACACACACACACACACACACACACACACTGCCCCTCTTCAAATATTTTATCCCCTACACACACACTGCCCCTCCTTTAAATATTATAACCCCCCAACACACACACACTGCCCCTCTCCAAAATATTATACCTCACACACACACACACACACACACACACTGGCCCTCTCCAAAATATTATACCCCCATATATACACACACTGCCCTTTTCCAAAATATTATACCCCCCCTATAAACACACACATACACACTGCCATTATGTAAAATACCCCCCCCCCCTCATACACACTGCCCCTCTGGATAAAGTATTCCCCTTCACCCCGCCTCTCGCAAAGCTGTGTCCCTTTCACAAATGTTCCCCCGTTATGTGCCCTAATCCCCTCCTCACTCACCCATAGTGAGTACACATTCCATCTTTGGCTTCTCCACGGAGCTCTTACTGCTGTCCGACGTGTCTCAGCAGCGCCCGCAGCAGTGTGATGACGTCAGCAAGTTGCTGATCTCATCACGTTGTTGCACGCTGGAGCCCCAGGCCCGGCGCTGTCACTGATCAAATTTATTTGCGTCTGAGAAACGCAAACATATTTGAACAGGAAGGAGGGAGCTGTGGTCACCGGCGCTTTCCTCAGCAGTACGCTGGGCACAGGATCTCACTAAACAGCAGGGCCGGGGCGGCACAGCACAGCGCGCTGCCTCCTGCTGCTTTCAGTGATGCTACTGCGCGCAAGGCAAATTAATGTTGCCCAGCATGCAGACTGCTGAGGAGAGTGTCAGTGACTATAGAGTGAGCAGCCCACTACAGGGACCAGCACTTCTGGCATTTTCAAGAATTGCCCTATGGCCAGTCCGGCCCTGGCCAGCAGCATTGAAAATTGGCGGCGGGGGCCGCTCACCGGACCCCGCCGCTATAGTGGCGGCCGGCGGGTGGCGGCAGCCACAAAATAATTTTAAACAGCAGGCAGTGCGGGAGAGGCGGGGGCGGCCCCCCCACCCCTCCACCGGCCAGCCCACCGGGAGAAGTCCCGCCCCTCCCGCCTGTCAGTCCGGGCCTGCACGGAGTGGAGGAATAACAACAAAGCTGCTCCCTGTCACCGCTCCCGGGATCCCTATACAGAGCAGCGGTGGTGTCCACACAATCACCACAACTGTGGGTGGCGTCACGGACAACAATAAATCCCCAAAACCAATCCCCTTTTCACTCACGGGCGAGGAGCGCCGCTCGAGTCCCCGGGATCCGGCCCATCGCTGGAGCCACCGAGCAGCAGAGGCCGCAGCAGCAGCGGCAGCCGGACCCGAGCAGTGGGAGAGCGCGGCGTCCCCTCCTCCGCCCGCGACATAATCATCCCAGCAATGTGTATGCCCCTTAGTTATGTGTATTCCCCCTTAGTAATATGCATGCCCTCCCAGTAATGTGTATGCTCCCTAGTAATATGTATGCCTTCCAGTTATGGGTATGCCCCCCAGTAATGTGTATGCCCCCAGCCCCTCCTGTGTTGTATATACTGCAGCCTCCATCCTCACCTGTGATGTATATACTGTAGTCCTCAGCCCCTCCTGTCATGCATATACTCTAGCTCCCAGCCTCTCCTGGGATGTATATACTGTAGTCCTAGCCTCTCTTGTGATGTATAAACTGTAGCCCCTAGCTCCTCCTGTCATGTATAAACTGTAGCCCCCTCCTGTGATGTTTTTACTGTAGTCCTCAGCTCCTTCTGTCATGTATATACTCTAGCTCCCAGCCTCTCCTGTGATGTATATACTGTAGCCCCAGCCTCTCTTGTGATGTATATACTGTAGCCTACCCAGCCTCTCCTGTGATGCTCCTCCTGAGCATGCTCAGTTAAAACAACCGTATCCGTCGGTGGAATGCGTTTTTTGCTGCATTACTACGGATCTGGCATTGTGCGATTTTTTTGCCGGTGACAAAAAACGTTCACTTGTGCATCCTTTCTGGCAGCCGGACACAGAAATTTCGCCGAATGAAGCGCAAGGGCATCAGGCACAAGCCGGTGCTAATATAATTCAATGAGGAGGATAAAAACGCATCCGGTGCCGGATCCGTTTCATACGTTATTCACCAGATTGTGCCTGATGGCAAAAATCGGATATGTGAAAGCAGCCTAAAGCACCAGACATGACACATCTATTGGATGCACCATTTCTGGGGCAGCTGCAGGCTGTTATTTTCAGGCTGGGAGGGGCCAAATTACTGCTGTCTGCTTTGCCTTGGCTGGTTATCAAAAATAAGACAGAGCTCACACCATTTTTTTTAAATTATTTTTTTAAATAATTAAAAAAACGGATTGTGATCCCCTTTAATGTTGATAACCAGTCAAGGTAAAGCTGAGAGCTGAGGGTTGCAGCCTGCAGCTGCTGCTTTACCCACACTGGGACTACACGCCTTTTTTTATTTATTCCCTATTCACATTTGTTTGCAGGGCAATTGACTTGGTTTTGCTTCCTTTTACAGCCCCTATCCCTTACTGCGAGTATTTTACAGCCATTTTACAGCACATAACTTCTGGTCTCCATTGACTTATATGGGGTTCAGGGTCTGGAGTCAAGTTCGGGTAAAGTCCAGGTCCTGGACCAAACTTTTATTTAAAGTCCGGCCAAACCCGGCGGACCTAAACTTCCACAGGTCTGTTCATCTCTAGTTAGGAGTATACAAATGTAAAATTGGACTGATAAAAGAGGTGTGCAAAAACATGCATGCACTGTTAAATGTCTGGATATTTGTAAATTTGTTTTTATATTATTAATAAGATTTTATTTTCCTTCCAAAAAAGGTATTAAAAATTAAATGCTAGGCACACATACATCTAGAATGCTGTCACGCTCTCCGGGTCCCCTGCTCTGCTCCCCGGCTCACCTGCCACGCTCCCCGGCTTCCCTGCTTCTCTCCCCGGTCTCCAGCCTCCATTGCCTGCGGTCTCCAGGCGGCCCGGTCCCCGCTCCCGGCGCCTGTCGGCTACTCAGCCCCAGCTCGGCTCTCCTGCGTCCTTCTCACCGCTCCCTGCCCTGGCTTCTGGCACCCGGGCCTCGCGCATGCGCATTAGGGCGCGCGCGCGGTCATTGACCCTTTCTTAAAGGGCCAGCGTCCATTAACAGGAAATTGAACCCACAGGTACAGGGTATAAAGGGGTTTAGTGTCCAAGTGGGCGGGGCCTGTTCTTCGTGTTTCCTAAGCTAGGAGTCAGGTCTCCTTGTGTCTCTGTGCCATACTTACCTATCTCTCTTCTAGAGCCGCTCCTGCCTCGCCATCCGGTCCTGCCGATTCCCGAACGCTGACTATCTGCCATTCCGTCAGTCCGTACCATCTCTGATCCCTGTGGTGACCCGTCCTCTCGCTCCATCGGTTCCGGACTCCGCCTGACAACATCTCGGCCTCCGAACCTGAGCTCCGTCACCCGGACTACCATCAGTGACTCCGTGGTCCCAGGGACTTCTCCATTCCACTCTTGTGCACGGACTGTCCTGCTACCCGTAGTGCTCCGGCTACCGGACCCCTTGCCTTCATCAAGGAGTTCGGCCCAGTGGATCCACCTCCTGGGTCTGCCCGTCCACCTGGCCCTAACAGTAAGAACAGGCCATGGATCCCGCCGAAGCACTAGCGGCCTTGCAGGAGGAACTCACACGCCAGCGTGAGACCCAGACCCGTATGCTGAACTTTATGTCTTCTGTGGACGCCCGCCTGAACACGCTACAAGCGTCGGTTACATCTTCGGCATCTCGAGCTTCCACTGGACGATCCACGGTCCCAGCTCCCGTGGCAGCCTCCTCGGATGCTTCCAGGCTTCGTCTGGCCTCACCACCCTGGTACGCCGGAGATCCCAAGACCTGCAGGGGATTCATAAACCAATGCTCCCTCCATTTCACGCAACTGCCGCATTTGTTTGCCTCCGACCAAGCCAAGGTCGCGTTCATGATGTCCCATCTAGAGGGTGAGGCACTGGCGTGGATGAACCCCTTGTGGGAGAAGGAGGACCCTGTGACCACTAACATCCAGGAGTTCCTGCAGGCATTTCGTGGCACCTTTGATGAGCCCGGACGCGCCTCCGCGTCTGCCTCATCTCTCCTCCGGTTACGTCATGGGACTCTGACGGTGGGTCAATATGCCATCCGTTTTCGCACCTTGGCTTCGGAACTCGGGTGGAACAATGAGGCTCTAACCGCCGCCTTCTGGGAAGGTCTCTCGGGTCGAATTAAAGATGAGCTGGCTGGTCGTGACGTGCCGTCTACCCTGGATGCCCTGATTACGCTAGCAACTCGAGTGGATCTTCGTTTTCAGGAACGATCCAAAGAGGTGTCCCGTGAGAGACGTCCGATACGGCATTCCTCTCCTCCGCAGAAGCCCGCCGTACTTCAGTCAACGTCATCTGGTGTCTCCATCCACGAGCCCATGCAGATCGACCGTTTGCGGCAGTCTGAACAACGCCGAGCAGAACGGCTCGCCAAGGGTCTCTGCTTCTACTGCGGAGAGGGCACACACCTTCTACGCTCCTGTCCAGAGAGGCCGGGAAACTCCAAAGCCTAGGGTTGGTAGGAGAGGCCACCCTAGGTGCTGGGACTCTCTCAGACCCGGTTACGTGGACAGTTCAAGTGACAACGGGAGAGACGCGGTTCACGGCCGAGGCATACCTCGATTCCGGGGCAGCAGGCAATTTCATCCAGCAGGCCACAGTGGACAAGTACCAGGTGCCTGTTACTCCACTCGACAAACCCCTAGTGATTGCCTCTGTGGATGGGAGACCCCTCTCTGACACCATCTCGTGGATCGCCAAGCCGGTGGAACTGCGTATCGGTGCCCTGCACACCGAGAACATCGCTCTCTATGTCCTCCCACACATGTCCCATCAAATCCTGCTGGGACTCCCCTGGTTACGGACACACGAACCCTCAGTCAGCTGGGGTACTGGTGAAATCACCCGATGGGGCTCCTCTTGCCACGAGAACTGTCTGAGGACTATACAACCCATCCGACGACCTCCGGTTCCAGAGTCCCTACCGGGACTGCCCTCGGCCTATTGGTCCTTCGCGGACGTCTTTGATAAAAAGGAGTCAGAGGTACTGCCGCCACATCGTCCTTACGATTGTGCCATCGACCTGCTCCCGGGAACTACACCACCTCGAGGACGGATATATCCGCTGTCTCCTGCCGAAACAAGGGCCATGTCTACCTACATCACAGAGAACCTGGCAAGGGGATTCATTCGGAGATCCTCCTCTCCTGCTGGAGCAGGCTTCTTCTTCGTTAAGAAGAAAGAGGGCGACCTACGCCCATGCATTGACTACCGGGGATTGAACCAAATCACCGTGAAAAATAAATACCCCCTGCCGCTCATCCCCGAATTGTTTGATCGGCTTAGAGGAGCTCGTGTGTTTACCAAGTTGGATCTTCGGGGTGCCTACAACTTGGTCCGCATCCACTCTGGGGACGAATGGAAGACCGCGTTCAATACCCGTGATGGGCACTATGAATACTGTGTGATGCCCTTCGGCCTGTGTAACGCACCAGCAGTCTTCCAAGAATTGGTGAACGACGTGTTCCGGGACCTTCTCTACATCTGTGTGGTGGTGTATCTTGATGACATCCTGGTCTTTTCTCCGGACCTCCAAACCCACAGAGAGAACGTGCAGCTGGTACTACAACGACTGAGGGAAAATCGTCTGTACGCCAAGTACGAGAAGTGTGTCTTCGAGCTGTCTTCTCTGCCCTTCCTGGGTTACGTAATCTCCGATACCGGACTGCAGATGGATCCGCAGAAGGTCTCTTCCATTATCAACTGGCCCCCTCCTTCTGGACTGAAGGCAATCCAACGCTTTCTGGGAATCGCAAACTATTACCGCCAGTTCATCCCTCACTTCTCGGCTCTGACTGCTCCTCTCTCCGCCTTGACCAAGAAGGGGGCTAATCCAAAGGACTGGTCACCTGCGGCCGACGCCGCGTTTGGCTCTCTGAAGCGGGCATTTGCCTCCTCCCCTGTGCTCCACCGTCCGGAGTTAAACCGACAGTTCACCTTGGAGGTGGATGCCTCCTCCTCGGGAGCTGGAGCAGTGCTCATGCAGAAGTCCTCCTCCGGGAAGATGGTGACTTGCGTTTTCTTCTCCAAGAGCTTCTCAGCGCCTGAACGCAACTACACCATCGGTGACCGAGAGCTATTGGCAGTCAAACTGGCTCTGGAGGAATGGCGCTACCTTCTAGAGGGAGCAGTGTACCCCGTGATCATTTACACGGACCACAAGAACCTGGAATACCTGCGGTCCGCTCAGCGACTGAACCCACGGCAAGCCAGGTGGTCCTTATTCTTTGCCAGGTTCGATTTCCAGCTCCATTTCCGACCTGCGGACAAGAATGTACGCGCAGATGCTTTGTCCAGGTCATTCCTGCCCATGGAACAGGAGGAGGAGACATCCCAGCCCATCATCTGTCCTAGTAAGATCATTCCGGTGGCCCCTGTCACCCTGGCCCAGATACCGCCCGGAAAGACCTATGTCTCTGAGACTGACAGGCAAAAAGTGTTGCACTGGGGCCATGCCTCGAAAACAGCCGGCCATGCTGGTCAGAAGAGAACATGGAGTACGATCGTACGTCATTACTGGTGGCCATCCCTTCGCACGGACGTCGCTTCTTTTGTCTCAGCCTGCTCCTCTTGTGCCAGGAACAAGACGCCCAAACATCTGCCATATGGCCGTCTTCTGCCTCTGCCTATACCCTCAGTTCCAAGGCAACACATTGCGATGGACTTTATTACGGACTTGCCACTGTCCTCCGGACACACATTCATATGGGTCGTGGTGGATCGGTTCTCCAAAATGGCTCATTTCGTCCCTATGGCTGGACTGCCCTCTGCCCAGGAACTCGCTGACTCCTATATACAACACATCTTCCGCTTGCATGGCTTTCCATCACACATTGTGTCCGACAGAGGAACTCAGTTCACTTCCCGCTTCTGGAGGGCCCTCTGCAAACATCTGGGAGTGACTCTGGACTTTTCTTCAGCCTACTATCCTCAGTCGAATGGCCAAGTGGAACGAGTCAATCAGATCTTGACCTCCTTCTTACGTCACTACGTCAACGCCCATCATGACGACTGGTCCACGCTTCTTCCTTGGGCTGAATTCTCCCATAACCACCACGTCAGTGAGTCCTCCTCCAGCTCTCCCTTCCATGTCGTTTACGGACTTCAGCCTTCCGTCCCATTACCTGTATCCGCTTCCTCGGATGTCCCTGCTGCTGATGCTGTAGCCCGTGACTTTGCAACAATTTGGGACTCTGTCAAGGCGTCCCTTGGACGTGCTTCCCTGCGGATGAAGAGACACGCAGACAAGAGGTGTCTGGACCCTCCGTGTTTCTCTCCAGGAGATCTCATCTGGCTTGCTTCCAAGTACGTCCGATTGAAGCTACCATCATACAAGCTGGGTCCTCGCTACATCGGGCCGTTTAAAGTCCTCAGCAAGATCAATGAGGTCTCCTACAAGCTGCAGCTCCCGGCCACGATGAGGATACCCAACTCCTTCCACGTCTCTCTGCTCAAGCCGGTTGTCCTTGGTCCCTTCTCCGCTGCTGCCAGTTCGGCTCCTCCTCCTATTGCTGATGACGACATCTATGCGGTAAGGGATATCGTGGCCATGAAAACCGTACGGGGCCGACAGTTCTTCCTGGTAGACTGGGCAGGGTATGGTCCTGAGGATAGGTCCTGGGAGCCCCGGGAAAATGTGGGTACTCCTCTGATCCGTGCCTTCCTGTCCCGGTTGCGGGGAGGGGGGCGTGGGGGGGTACTGTCACGCTCTCCGGGTCCCCTGCTCTGCTCCCCGGCTCACCTGCCACGCTCCCCGGCTTCCCTGCTTCTCTCCCCGGTCTCCAGCCTCCATTGCCTGCGGTCTCCAGGCGGCCCGGTCCCCGCTCCCGGCGCCCGTCGGCTACTCAGCCCCAGCCCGGCTCTCCTGCATCCTTCTCACCGCTCCCTGCCCTGGCTTCTGGCACCCGGGCCTCGCGCATGCGCATTAGGGCGCGCGCGCGGTCATTGACCCTTTCTTAAAGGGCCAGCGTCCATTAACAGGAAATTGAACCCACAGGTACAGGGTATAAAGGGGTTTAGTGTCCAAGTGGGCGGGGCCTGTTCTTCGTGTTTCCTAAGCTAGGAGTCAGGTCTCCTTGTGTCTCTGTGCCATACTTACCTATCTCTCTTCTAGAGCCGCTCCTGCCTCGCCATCCGGTCCTGCCGATTCCCAAACGCTGACTATCTGCCATTCCGTCAGTCCGTACCATCTCTGATCCCTGTGGTGACCCGTCCTCTCGCTCCATCGGTTCCGGACTCCGCCTGACAACATCTCGGCCTCCGAACCTGAGCTCCGTCACCCGGACTACCATCAGTGACTCCGTGGTCCCAGGGACTTCTCCATTCCACTCTTGTGCACGGACTGTCCTGCTACCCGTAGTGCTCCGGCTACCGGACCCATTGCCTTCATCAAGGAGTTCGGCCCAGTGGATCCACCTCCTGGGTCTGCCCGTCCACCTGGCCCTAACAAATGCTAGCAACTGCGAAAAGGCCATTTTATTGGTGTGGCTTTTAGGGGTGTAAAATTGGACTTGTAAAATAGGTGTGAAAAAACATGCATGTATTGTTACATTTTTAAAAAAATAATTCTCCCTCATTTTCCAAAACTTGTATTTAAAGAAATGTTAGATTGGCAGGTACACTTCCAAAAAGCCAGCAACAGCATAATGCCACTTTATTGCAGTAGCATCTCTGGATGTGAAATTTGACTATTAAAATGCATGTGCAAAAGAAATTGTTTGTGACACATATACAGATGCAGTTATATGTCTGGATTTTGATTAATTTTCTTTAGTATTTTTAAAACACAGTGATTCCACCCGTAAGAAAAAAGTTGCACAATAAATGATAAAAGTCAGTATCGTCATTTGCTTTTGATAAACATGCTTTCTTTAGTACACTGACTTCAGATTTTTTTTTTCTTTGAAAAATATTGAATTAGCTCACTGCTTTCTAGTGCATGAAGAGTGAAAATGTGTAAGTTAAATGAAGTAGGGCTTTTGACATCTACACTATATCACTGACTGACCAAACTGAGTCTGGCACCACTGCTGGCACATTTCCTATCTCTCTTTCCCCATATCATTGAATCTTTTTATTATTCATTTACTACTACTCTCATCTTCTTCGATGCTACATGGTAGATCCCGGGGCCTTAAGATTGCTTTTTTTAGCATTAATCGACTGATGTAACCTTTTGTATTGCTTTTATATATTGGAAAGCAGGTTTATATTTTGATCTCTTGTTAGTTCTTGAGTTGCAGATTAAGCACTGAATCTGGTAAAAACAGGGTAATATAACAAATACATCTAGATTGATTATTTTGAATAAAAACTAACGTAGGAAACAAAGAAAATTTCAGCCAAACCAGACCAGTGGCTTTCGTCTATGAAAACATTATCTCCACATAACACATTGGGTGATGTAACATGGACGTCTGTTTGTTGTTCTTCCTGTTATTTACTTTTTATTATTGGATTCATTTATATTGGACTGTTGAAGTTGCCAACAATGGAATAAGAATGATGTGTATGCTTGGCTACAGTGTTTCAATTTGTGCAAAGAACACAATATCCAGTATTGGCAGGGCTAACCGGACTTAAAAAAAAATTAGTTCTGGCCCCGGAATTGATCATGGATATCTGGCCAGACGCTGGTCCTTATATAAATCTATGGGGACCAGAATCTGGCACTTATAAATGGTGGTAGAAGGGATAGATGATTTATAAAAAGCGTGCTATATTTACCGAGTCTCCGTCACGGCTGTAACTGCTTTCGGGCGGCTCACTCTTTTCTTCCGGGGCCATTCATATGCATGAAGATGCGTATTCACTGCTTCACTCGCCCACCGGCAGTCCTGACATCTGTGATTGTTTGCAGTCAGACGCGCCCCAAACATGTGTGACAGTGTCTGCTTGCAATCTAATTAAATCAGAAGAGAAAAAAAAAATGTAGATAAGTCTACAGAACTCAACGTTGTGACAGAATATACCTATTAACTGTTAATAAAATGTACTTTTTAATAATGTACACTAAAATTTTTAAACTCAAAACAAAAAGACAAAAAAACTGAAAAATATTTAACAAGGTGAAAGTTAACGGAATATCGGTTTCTTCATCAAATTGGTTGAGACATTTAAGAGTTAGAGAGTGTGCAACCTTATTAGTCAAAGGTCTTAGGGTATGTGCGCACGTTGCTTTTTACCTGCTTTTTACCTGCTTTTTTGCTGCTTTTTCTTCTGCGCTGTTTAATGCCAAAATGGATGTGTTCTTCTATTCAAGCAAAGTCTATGGGAATTTGGGTTTCTTGTTCACATTATGTTGTTCAAAATGCTGCCTTTTTGTGGCAGAACTTTGGTCAAAAACTCAGCTTTTCAAAGAAGCAACATGTCAATTGTTTTTGCCATTTGGGTTTTGCACTGCAAAGCTGAGTTTTTGACCAAAGTTCTGCCACAAAAAGGCAGCATTTTGAACAACATAGTGTGAACAAGAAACCCAAATTCCCACAGACTTTGCTTGAATAGAAGAACACATCCATTTTGGCATTAAACAGCGCAGAAGAAAAAGCAGTAAAAAAGCAGGTAAAAAGCAGGTAAAAAGCAACGTGCGCACATACCCTTAAGCAGTCAGTACAGAAAAGGCAAAGGCAAGGAGTTGGTTAATGTCATGAAAATATAATAAGCAGATATGTTTTCATGGTCCCTGGATCAGGGTTGATTCCCCCCCTCCCTCCAGAGCCCTACCAGATTAACAGCCAGGAAACGATTTCCTTGTCAGGAGATGTAACAGGTACCTTTCAATTATCTTACAACACCTCTTCCCAGGACTTAAAAGCTCCCCTGCGTAGCCAGAGACTCTCCGACTACAATCTGTATACACAGGGGCGGAGTACAAGTTTCTTGCAGGAATATAGCTTTGCTGATCAAAAGGCTAGAGCAGCCATATTGTCTCTGTTGGGGAAGTATTAATATTGCGAGATACATATGTCCCCCAGATATGGCGGGAATACCGTTGATCTCGAAATTCCATAACGCACATCTCACATATTTAAGCTTAATCGTAGGACATACGGAAGAGCCACAAATTAATATCTGCCCCCCAGAACATGCCAGATCCCCCTTGTGTGGTATCCACCTTCTGCTAAAATCCTAAAATAAAATACGACGGTAATATTTTATTCCTTTCTTGTAACTAATAGTCTTACAATTAGCACTATATAGAAATTTTGACCAACATCTTTTAGTAATGTTCCCCATCTTGTTGTAATGTGCCCATCCTTGTCCCCTTCTAGTATTGTGCCCCATCCTAGTCCCCATCCTACAATAATGTGCTCATCCTTGTCCCCATCTTGTAGTAATGTTCCCCATCCTTGTCCCCATCTTGTAGTAATGTGTCTCATCCTTGTCCCCATCCTATAGTAATGTGCCCCATCCGTGTCCACATTATATAGTAATGTGCGAATCCTTGTCCCCATCCTATAGTAATGTCCCCAGCCTTGTTCTCATCTTATTATAATGTACCCATTCTGTAGTAATGTGTTCATCCTTGTCCCCATCCTATAGTAATGTTCCCAACCTATAGTAATGTGCCCATCCTGTAGTAATGTGTCCATCCTTGTCCCCAACTTATAGTAATGTTCCCCATCCTTGTCCCCTTGTAGCAATGTCCCCATCCTATAATACTGTCCCATCCTATAGCAACGTGCCCATTCTATAGTAATGTGCCAATCTTTTCCCCATCCTATAGTAATGTCCCCATCATATAGTACTGCCCCATCCTATAGTAATGTGTCCATTCTATAGTAATGTGCTCATCCTATAGTAATGTGCCAACCTTGTCCCCATCCTATAGTAATGTTCCCATCCTATAGTAATGTGCCCACCTTGTCCGATCCTATAGTAATGTCCCTATCCTATAGTAATGTCCCCAGCCTTATCCCCATTCTATAGTAATGTTTCCCATCCTTGTCCCCTTGTAGTAATGTCCCTATCCTGTAGTAATGTGCCCACCTTCTCCCAATCCTATAGTAATGTCCCCATTCTATAGTAATAATGTCCCTATCCAATAGTATTGTGCCCATCCTTGTAATGTCCCCATCCTATAGTAATGTCCCCAGCCTTGTCCCCATCCTATAGTCATTTGCCCACCTTGTCCCCATCCAATAGTAATGTCCCCGTCCTATAGTAATGTGGCAGCAGCTGAAAGAGGGCAGTGGCTATACTATACTATACTATACTATACTTACCGGTCGCTCTCCTCAGCTTCCACAGACGCCGAAGTGAAGCTGAGGGGAGTGTTCTCTGGCCCCAGATCCACAGTGATTGGAGAGATCGGTCACAAGGCCGGTGTCTCCAATAAGAGCTGGGGGCGGGTGAAGCAGAGGTCACCCAGCTCCAGCCAATGATCAGTGCTATTGCTGCACTGATCATGGCAGGATTTCAATGTTTCAGCCATTTTCAATGGTTGAAACATTATAGTGGCTGTGATTTGCTGAGCGGCGTTCGTCAGCCAATCACAGCCTCCGTAGGTCCAGGGAGGAGGCACCACCCCTCCTGAGGTCCCCTCCTCCCCGAATCTAAGGTATTTGCAAAGCGATCGCAGCCACTGGGGCCACAATTTCACCATGACGTACTGGGTACGTCATGGGTCCTTAAGTACCAGGGAGCCATGACATACCCAGTATCTCATAGGTCGCTAGGGGGTTAATGTGCCGCCCTTCACAAACACACACACACACAAAAAACCCCCCACCATTCTTCTCACCTGTCCCACGTTCCCTCGGCTGCCTCATCTTTGCTTCTTGCTGTCTGCAGGCTCGTGCCCCTGGTGACTATCACGGCCGGTGCAGGGGGGCACGAGATTATGGGCGGGTACTTGCTGATGACAAATCACAGCGCCGCCCATAATCTCACGCCTGCGCAATCACGTCACCAGCGGTCACACTGTGCACAGTGTACGGTACCGCAAGAGTGGCACGACACTTGCGCGAGACCTCGGGAGCATGGGGCGGCATCCTCAGTATGGAAATGAGCGATGGGGGACGGCTTAAAGTGGCAGGAGGGAGAATAACGGACGCCAGACAGCCCGCCCCAGTGTATAGAAAAAAATATTTGCATACAAAAAGTAAGACTTTATAAACTATTTATTTAGTTCCAAAGGGGGCAGAATAGCAACAGGAACCTGGCTAGAATGCAGCCCAGGAGCTGCAGAGGGGGAATCTTTTAGGTTTATTACGAAATTTCTGCTGACAGGTTCCCTTTTATAGAATTAAGGAGCTGGTTCTGAAACACTTAACAATATTGTTTGAAGACTCTCTTTTGTCTCAAATTTTGCAGGATGGATGTATGGTGGTCGCCAAAAAAGCTATCACTATTGGAAACATTATCTCTCCGAGTCTGTTTGAGACTCAAACAACAATGAAACCTACCTGGATTCATCATACAGGTTATTATAAATGCGGTTCAGACAAATGTAGAACATGTACATTTTCAAGAATGAAAAATATTTTTTATCTAACATACCAGCTAAACATCATACTAAACATCGTGCATGATGTTTAGCGGGTATGTTAAATAATTTTCATTCCAGACGATATTACGCTTACAATTCAGTTTGCTGGTGTGTATTATATATGCATTAATACAGCGGGCTTTTGAGAGCTATACTTACTAGATATAAAAAATAGAATTTACCGCTGTATATATATATTTTTGTCTACACACTAGCATATATTGCCATTGACTTGTATAATAATAACAGCATATTGTGATATACAATGATGCGGCTTTTTTACTGTTGTTTTATCACATTTACTGCATAATACTTCCTTCTATGGCATTGAATGCCTGTGTATTTTTAAAAAATTGTTTAAAAGAACAGAAAGTCCTCAGTGGTTGACCACTGAGGACTTTCTGTTCTTTTCAACAATTTTTTATCTCTACTGGCTAACACGGTACAAAGATATATTTTACTTGTGTATTTTTATACACTAACGCAGCGGCTTTAGAGTGATAATTGTCAATTGGACATCAAAATCTGTTCCTCTGTATGTGTTGCAATGTTTTGGATATATTTTTTTGGCTGTATTATCATTGGCTAGACAACGGCAGTACTACACTGCATCTATATATATGTAGCTTTCTGCTATTAGCAATATTAATATATGGTTATTCAACTTCCATTAATTAATTATTAGATTTTACAATCATGCTGTTATTTTGCCTAGCCATATGACTAATACTATTGAATAATGCTATTTTCGGAGGCTTTATATTTAATGCTCCTTATTTAGATTGATCTCATGGGATACTAACTGTACGGCATTTGAGGTTTAGTTTGCTTCCTGAAGGCATATTTGTACTTACCTACTTTGCACATTGGCCATGTTTATCTTTACTACGGTGATGATTTCCACGGACACCTCATAAATATACAATTTTTGTGGAATACCATCACAGCTTTATTTGCATAGTAAAGTGTAAGTGCATATATATATACAGTGCTGGCCAAAAGTATTGGCACCCCTGCAATTCTGTCAGATAATACTCAGTTTCTTCCTGAAAATGATTGCAATTACAAATTCTTTGGTATTATTATCTTCATTTAATTTGTCTTCAATGAAAAAAAAAAAATTGTCATAAAGCCAAATTGGATATAATTCCACACCAAACATAAAAAGGGGGTGGACAAAAGTATTGGCACTGTTTGAAAAATCATGTGATGCTTCTCTAATTTGTGTAATTAACAGCACCTGTAACTTACCTGTGGCACCTAACAGGTGTTGGCAATAACTAAATCACACTTGCAGCCAGTTGACATGGATTAAAGTTGACTCAACCTCTGTCCTGTGTCCTTGTGTGTAAAACATTGAGCATGGAGAAAAGAAAGAAGACCAAAGAACTGTCTGAGGACTTGAGAATCCAAATTGTGAGGAAGAATGAGCAATCTCAAGGCTACAAGTCCATCTCCAAAGACCTGAAAGTTCCTCTGTCTACAGTGCACAGTGTCATCAAGAAGTTTAAAGCCCATGGCACTGTGGCTAACCTCCCTAGATGTGTAAGGAAAAGTAAAATTGAGGAGAGATTTCAATGCAAGATTGTGCGGATGGTGGATAAAGAACCTCGACTAACATCCAAACAAGTTCAAGCTGCCCTGCAGTCCGAGGGTACAACAGTGTCAACCTGTACCATCCGTTGGCGTCTGAATGAAAAGGGACTGTATGGTAGGATACCAAGGAACACTCCACTTCTTACCGCGAGACATAAAAAAGCCAGGCTGGAGTTTGCCAAAACTTACCTGAGAAAGCCTAAAACGTTTTGGAAGAATGTTCTCTGGTCAGATGAGACAAAAGTAGAGCTTTTTGGGAAAAGCCATCAACATAGAGTTTAAAGGAAAGAAAAAGAGGCATTCAAAGAAAAGAACATGGTCCCTACAGTCAAACATGGCGGAGGTTTCCTGATGTTTTGGGGTTGCTTTGCTGCCTTTGGCACTGGACTGCTTGACCGTGTGCATGGCATTATGAAGTCTGAAGACTACCAACAAATTTTGGAGCATAATGTAGGGCCCAGTGTGAGAAAGCTGGGTCTTCCAGCAGTACAATGACCCAAAACACACTTCAAAAAGCACTAGAAAATGGTTTGATAGAAAGCACTGGAGACTACTAAAGTGGCCAGCAATGAGTCCAGACCTGAATCCCATAGAACACCTGTGGAGAGATCTCAAAATGGCAGTTTGGAGAAGGCACCCTTCAAATCTCAGGGACCTGGAGCAGTTTGCCAAAGAGGAATAGTCTAAAATTCCAGCAGAGCATTGTAAGAAACTCATTGATGGTTACCGGATACGGTTGTTCGCAGTTATTTTGGCTAATGGTTGTGCAACCAAGTATTCGGCTAAGGGTGCCAATACTTTTGTCTGGCCCATTTTTGGAGTTTTGTGTGAAATGATCAATGATTTGATTTTTGTTTCATTCTGTTTTGTGTTTTTTCATTGCAAGCAAAAAAAAATGACGATAATAATACCAAAGAATTTGTGATTGCAATCATTTTCAAGAAGAATTGCATTGTATTATCTGACAGAATTGCAGGGGTGCCAATACTTTTGGCTAGCACTAATATATATATATATATATATATTTATTTTCTGCAGGAATCTATTCCTTGTAATAAAGCAATTTAATGACAAATGTATTTTTGTATTAATTAATATGTTACGTTTTTCTAGCGGCATCTAAACTGTCTCTCTATGGAATGTCCTTGTTTTTATTCACTTATTTCTATTTTTGAGAAATCATAATAAAAAAATTTCAATTTTGCATGGATCTCCTGTTTCCATTGTCTTATTGACATAATGGAGTTGTTGTTAGACTTTGCGTTGGGTGTCATGCCTCTAGCTGTTTGGACTAATTTGCGATACTAGCCTCTTTCTTAACTTGTATCTGAACATGGGACCACAATATTTTTTCCGTGCTCTCAGCAATGCTATAAAGCCTCATTGAAGCAACCTCAGGTGAGCTGGTAAAAAATCTTTTTTGCTTCTATGTTACAGAGGGAAGAGGACCCTGCCCTTGCGAGTATACATTCTATAGGATATTGGGAAGGAGACAATAGGTGGGGTGTTAGTGAGGCAGCAGTAGCTGTGGTGGTAGTGGTGGTAAGGCAGTGGGGTCATGGAAGACTATAGGCATTTCTGACTAGATGAGTTTTCAAGTTCCATTTGAAGCTTGCAAGTGAAGCAGATGTACCGCCCCCGTGCCAACAGCCGGGGCTGCTCGGATCCGGATTCGCAGTGTGGCTCGAGGGATTCTACCGGACCCGGGGGTCGCACAGACACTTCAAATAAAAGGGGACGTATTTGTACGGGATTTGCCGTAAACTGTCTGTGACACCACCCACGATGTGTGGTGAAGTGTGACAACACTGCGGCTGTTGTGGGACACCCGGGGGCGATGGGATGGCAGCTGGATGTTAACCCCTCCGTGAGTAGGGATGGATGCCCCGGGGCCCAATGTCTCTATGCTGAAGATGGTGGCTGCAAGGGCCGGCGCGCCCGGTCGGACCGGGGGATGTTAGTTTACTCATGATTAAATGAATCACACAAGTCCAATGGTAAACCAAGGTGCTGGTGGCCGGCCGCCATGGTTGGGTGTATCTGGTCCCACACCCGGGCTGATGGTCTGTGTCACTTTCCTCTGCACTCTGTGTTTGGTGTTGTGGACTTCCCGGTGTGAAACACGGGAGTCCGCTCCCGGTCCTTTTATTGGGAGCCTTGCCCGCTGACGCTGACCCTTGGGATCTACCAGGCCCTGGCGGATGCCCTATCCCTCTCAGTAGGTGATTGTCTACTTTTGGGACTTTGGTTGGGACAGGACCTATAATCCTGCCCTCAATTTGTTAATTAGCTAGGCCATTGGTTCCGATCCTGGCTTCAGGGTCCAAGTACCCCCTCTGTGCACGGTCTCCAGGTCGGTTCTCCGGTGTCAGTACCGGTGGGCCCCAACCCTGTCCCGGTCCACCTCGGATCTCCGGCAGCCATCTTCCCGTCTCCTGACAGACATGGACCACCGTCTGCCACCTAGCCAGTACGCCGGGGCTCCAACCCCGACGCCTTTCCTTTCTGTCTCTCCACTTCACCTCCACCTTCAACCTTGAACTCCAGCTTTCAACTTCGACTCTCAAACTTGAACTGACTCCTTTCCTGCCCCGGGTTCTCCAGACCTCTAGGTGGGCGTTCTCCATCCGCCTGGCCCCGCCCACTGGTGTTCCTTTCCTACCCTGGGGGGGTGACTAGGGTTTCTGTTCGGCTGTGTGTAACCCTGTGTGGGATGGTGTTATGCGGGGGCTACTCTGTGTGACTACCTGGTTTTGCCAGGACATCACACAGATAGTTTGACATCAGTGTCGTACCGTCAATAGAGGCAGGCCATGCCACTGCTATGGGACCCCATGAGCTAAGGGGCCCGCGGCGGCTGCCCGCTTTCATTTTAATCTCATGCTCAGTGTCAGACTGACTCTCAGCGTCGGCATGTACAATGTCTAGGAGGAGTTTCTTCTGCTCTGTTCCTTGTCTCTCTGGCTGAATTTGAATGCACACGCCCCTGGCTGACGCAGCTCTAGCCAGAGAGTGGAGATTTAGACTCGCTGGCAGACAAGTGAGCAGCAGCTATTGATAATGGCTTCTGCTCGTGGGCGGCTCTGCACTGCGTCAGCACTCAGCAGGGAGTCAGGCAGGTACAGTCACAAAAATGGAGACAGTAACCCGGGCCCAGCGGTGGTAGCAGGGCCGGATAATAGGCGGGGCAGGCAGGGCTACAGCTTCTGAGGGGGCCCCCACCACCATCTGTGTGGCCGCCATTTTATTAACGCTGCAGTGGTTCAGTACTGCACTGTACCTTTAAAGAATTTCAATCCCGCCCTCACTGTGCTGCAGACACGCCCACTGCACGTTGTGTGGGCTGCGTCTGCAAGGATGACGTTACCGCGCGCCTGCTGCTTCTTCCTGCCGTAGAGGAGCTTGTGGGAGGACCGGAGCGGAGGCCTCAGTGGATCACGGTAAGTATGACATCAGCCATGATGGTGGCGGGCAGGAGGCTGCAGTGAGGAGGCAGCAGGATGGAATTCCATAGTTTCAGCAGCCTATCTGCCGGGGATCAGTGTGAGTTATTGCAGGAGTCTGAAATGCTGCAGATCAGGTTGGGCTGTCAGTGCCGGGTCATCGGCTCCAGCCTCATCCCTCCCCAGCAATAACTCACACTGAGCTCAGCAGAAAGCACAGACATCACTACACAAATCCTGCACTGATCACATCTGAGCCTGCATTGTATAACATCTGGTGTCTGTGTGACGCCCTGGCCCATCAGGTCATCACAGGGTATTGTGCAACCTGCCCTTCTGCACGGTATCCAATCCTCCTTGGTTACAGATCCTTGGCCTTCGGTGTTGCTAGGATCAGAGCCAATCAAAATCCTAGGAACACATTGCACTACACCCACCAGACACACCATTGGGGGGCCTGAAGGGAATAGAGCTGCCCACTTGGGGGGTTGGTAGGGGAAAGTGAAAAGTGAAGAAGGAGTGTTGTGTTAGAGGTGAAAGTGAGAGGAGGGCAGGAGCTGGGCTCCTTGGTTTACTAGGTGGCAGACGTTGGTCTGGGCCTGGTAGGAGCTGGAACCCCGGTCGCAGGGGATTGTGTCAAGGGGCATGGATCAGCCGAGGAGGGCAAACAGCGGCCTTGAGCCATCTCTGGGCAAGAGCCAGGGCACGATGGGGTTCGTGGACCCTAGGCCTGGAAGTAGCGTCAAGCATCCTGGTAATTTACCCGATGGGGGTGAAGTCTTCAAGATTCATCCCTCACCCACTCCAACATCGGGGTACTAGCGCAACGAGGGGATAGGACTTTTCCCAAAACACAGTCTATCAAATCCCAAGCGTGAACACTGAGAGCAAGCTCACTCTGTTAGCCGTACGGGTGAGCGGGACCCAACTAGTTCCACACTACAGGGTCCAAACAGTGAAGAAGGTGCCACGGAAAAGGCCACAGGCTAAAAAGCAACACCAAGGGCACAGATCCAAGCGTGCTCCCTCCTTGCTGCAGCGGTGCTCAGAATTCTGGTTTACTAGCTGTCGGTGTCAGTATTCTTGGACTGAGTGAGTATGCAGAAATCCCTTTCCTCCCCAACCCCTTCGCTACCATTACCGGGCCCCGGGGCACAACCCCCTACCCACGGAGGGGTTAAACACCTTGCTGCCATACCACTGCCACCGGGCGCTCCCAACAGTAGCGGTGGTACTCCATCTTACCACGCACCATGGGTGGCCTCACGAACTTCTAAATATCCTGTATATATCCCCCCTTTTCACTTCGAGTGTTCGCGCGACCCCCTCCCAGGTCCAGAGACACCTCGAGCCACTGTGGCTCCGGATCCGAGCGGCTCGGCCGCTGACATGGGGGCGGTACATCTGTATCACAGTAAACCCGGTCAAATGCCGGGGCCCTGGGCTGTTAGTGGGGCCCACTCGCAGTGGCAGGAGTAGCGTACCGCTAGTCAGGGGGCCAGTGCCCGCACTGTCAGTGGCCTCCCCCGCCGAGGATCGCGCTTTCAATTGTATCTGCATCGCAGTTGCCGATACAATTGAGAGCAATGATGAGATGGAGTGACGCGCCCTCTCTCATCATTCTCCCAGCTGTGTCTGTTGGCACTCTGACAGCTCAGCAGCGGAGCACGGTGACGTCATCACTGCATGCCTGCTGAGAGGTCAGAGCGACAGCAGTGGACACGCAGAGGAGACCGGAGCAGCGGGGGAACAAGGAGAAGTGAGTATGTACAATTACTGTGGCCAGACGACCATAGGGGTGCATTAAATTATATGGCGGCTGTATACTACATGAGGATGCCTAATGCTATCTGGTCTGCACTGTGAAATATAGGGGCTGTATACTACATGAGGATGCCTAATGCTATGTGGGTCTGCGCTGTGCTATATAGGTGCTGTGTACTACATGAGGATGCCTAATGCTATCTGGCTCTGCACTGTGCTATATAGGGGCTGTGTACTACATGACGATGCCTAATGCTATCTGGCTATGCACTGTGCTATATAGGGGTTGTGTACTACATGATGGTGCCTAATGCTATATGGGTCTGCATTGTGCTATATGGGTGCTGTATACTACATGAGGGTGCCTAATGCTATATGGGTCTGCATTGTGCTATATGTGGGCTGCTTACTGTTATATGGGGGCTGAATAGTGCCATATGGGGGCTGCATAGTGCCATATGGGGGCTGCATAATGCTACATGGGGGCTACATAATGCTATATGGAGGACTATGGGAGCTTCATAACACTATATGGAGGAATATGGGGGCTGCATACTACTATACCCGCAGAGTTGTATGTCCCCTCCACCCCTGTGCTGTATACCCCCAGAGCTGTATGTGCCCCCCCCACCTCAGAGCTGTTTGTCCCCCCACCTTAGAGCCATGGGCCCAATCTAGAGCTGTATGCCCCCCATTGCTGTATACCCCTTTCCTCAGTAATATGTATGCCCCCCAGTAATATGTATGTCCCCAGCCTCTCTTGTGATGTATACACATCAGTGTCAGTGTTCTCTATGTGCGGCCATGTCTGTTAGTGACCGCCACCAATCAATGTGGCACAGACACATGCCCAGGAAGAGCTGGATTTAGACAAGCGGGGAGGTGAATGAGGCTGTTGCCGGTTTCCCAATATTAAAAATATATATAAATATGTGTCTGTGTGTGCATGTATGATGTATATCTATGTATGTCAGCATCAATGACTGTGTCTAGATTTATGTCTATTTATATGTGTTTTTGTGAATTTCTCTTTAAATATGTATATGTACGTATGCCTGTATGTGTATGTATCTGTGCATGTCTATGTGGGATGGGGCCCACTGAGACTCTTTTGCCCAGGGCCCACAAAAACCTGGAGCTGGCCCTGCGTGTACCAGTCATGTATTCTCTTATTCACTGTAAAGGGACGTACCTTTGGGAGGCATGCGGCATATTTTCCCCTGCACAGCAATCAGGGTGGCACCATTGGAAAATGTGAGGCAGCAGTATGGTGGAAGAAAAGTGTAAGTGGACGGTATTGGGAAAGAAAAGTGTGAAGGGCTTAGTATAGAGACTGCGTAGTGGGGGGGGGGGGGTAAGCAGTATAGAGAAGGGGCAGCATGGTGGCCAGTGTGAGGACACAGTATGGAGGGCACGTTATGCTGAGGAGGGGGAATGTGAGACTGAGGTGCAGTATAGTGACTGGATAGTGAAGGAGGTAGGCAGTGTAGAGAAGGGGCAGCATGGTGGCCAGTGTGAGGGCACAGTATGGAGGACACAGTATGCTGAGGAGGGGGAATGTGAGACTGAGGTGCAGTATAGTGATTTTGGTACTGAGGGTGAGAGCAGTATAGAGAGGGGATAGCATGGGAAACAGTGTGAGGGCTCAGTATGGAGGGAACAGTATGCTGAGGATGGGGACTGTGAGACTGAGGTGCAGTGTAGAGAAGGGGCAGCATGGTGGCCAGTGTGAGGGCACAGTATGGAGGGCACAGTATGCTGAGAAGGGGGAATGTGAGACTGAGGTATAGTATAGTGATTTTGGTACTGAGAGTGAGGGCAGTATAGTGAGGGGATAGCATGGGGAACAGTGTGAGGGCTCAGTATGGAGGGCACAGTATGCTGAGGAGGGGGGATGTGAGACTGAGGTACAGTATAGTGATTTTGGTACTGAGGGTGAGGGCAGTATAGAGAGGGGATAGCTTGGGGAACAGTGTGAGGGTACAGCTCAGGAGGGGGAGTGTGAGAAGGGGGCACAGTATAGACATTTGGATGTACAGTATAGTGGGGACACAATGTAGAGGACAGTGTGAAGAGGGGGCCCAGTACTGAAAGAAGAGGCCATGTACCAAAAGAGGGACATTGTATGGGTCATTTTGTGCAGGGAGCACAGTGAGAGGCAATTATTTATTCAGGCACACAGCGTAGGTCATATATTTATATTTAGGAGCATTATAATCATTCTGCTATTTATTTTTAAGGGCATAATGTCAAGATGTGCTGCAGAAGACCCGGGAAGTCTGCAGAGATGAGCTGTGGAAGTGAAAAGTCATCATGACGTCTGGACAAGATGGAGAAAAAAAATAAGATGACTCCGATCAAAGAAGATGTCACCTACGAGGTACCTGGATGTAAATGTATGTTTGTGATACTCATTGCTTCTTATCAGGACTGTGGTTCCTGTATGGTCCAAAGTCTGATAAATACTAATAACAATGCCCTGCATTTTCTTACATTTGTTAAGGACAGACTGGGAGTTGTTAATTCATGTGATACAAATGTATATGGGGATATGACATTACAATATATTGTTGTGGCAAACTTGGTGCTGTAGTCATGTATTGGTGGTTCTGGTGATATATTCGTTTACTGATGAGGGTGCTAGTGATGTATTACTGTACTGCTGGTGGTTCTGGTAATGTATTTATTTACCTTTTACTGGTTCTGCTCCTGTACACATGTAGTAAGCCATAATTTGTAAAATTACATGACCACAAGGGTTTCTACATTAGTATTTATGTTAATAGCATTCAAGGGGTTGTCCAGTTTTGTGATGAAAGTCTCTGTGACTGCAGACTTCTGAATCCTTAGTGTGCACACTGTCAGGACTCTCAGATGCCAGCAGTGAGAGCTTGATGGCACTAACCACAAGTATAATCACAATTCACTTATATTGAGTAAGGCTGCACACGTCTAATTTGAATGTGGCCGGAAGTAGGCAAATCGCATACTTGTAGTCCTTTGACTACTTGCTCATGGCATGGGAAAATCATGACAGCGTGCAGTCCGCAAGCTGTAAGAATTCAAAAGTCTGCAGACATATAGAATAACTACAAATTTTCTTTGTGGACCTGGACAATCCTTTTAATAATAAAATGAAGCCCTGTAGCATGCCCAATCTTAACAACCTGTAATATACTCAATTTAAGGATTCAGCTCTGCTTGCCAATTCCAGAAGTGGTCACATGACCACTTGCAGGTAATTTTCATACTTCCAGTCAAAATTAGCTTCTCTTCCTGCTTCTCTTTATGAGCTGTAGTATTTCACTGAATATTGAGAGAATTAGGAAGAGCAGCTCATCGGCACGTGGCAAGTGTGAAAATGGCGTATGAGTGGTCACATGACGACTACTCAAACCGCATAAGCCGTGTATAGGAGGGGGCGCCAAACTGAACGATCCACCTCTGATACTGTATATGGTATACTGTGCACAGACATCAGCTGTTATGTACTACTCCGGAGATAATACAATAGAGAGCACATTGTTATTTTTAGCAACCATTGCTGCCAGTGACAACTTTCCCTTTCTGCATTTTTACTATTCTTTGGCTGTCTTAACATTGGGATCAATAAAAAAATGTGAGTAACTTTACTTTCTGTGTATAAGTGATGGCTGTGAGTTATCCTGGACTGTATCTGTATTGTAGTGCTGTAAATCTGGATGTGGTAGAACAGGATAAGATGCATGCTCATTGGATTTATATCTAAATGCTACAGTTTGTGCTTTACTGTTAGGCTCTGTGCGCACTGGGAAATGAAATTTCCTTGCGTAAATTCCGCATGCTCTCAAAGATTACCGCACCCGCGGTAAAAAACCGCGGGAAACCGCACCCGAAAACCGCATGCGGTTTGCCGCGGTTTGCTGCGGTTTTACCGCGGTATTGCCACGGTTTTGCCGCGTGCGGGTTGGGATGTGCTTTATTGCATTCAATGCAATAAAGCACATTGAAGAAAAAAAAAAAAAAAGAAAATACATTTAATTCTGATAGTAGATAGACAGAAGAATAGATAGAGGGATAGATAGATAGACAGACAGATAGATAGAGGGATAGATAGAGGACAGATCGCTGCATTTCCCACGGTCGGCAGTGAGTTCACATTACCGGCCGTGGGAAATGACCGGTAATTACCTCTGCTGTCTGCTGCTTTCATTCAGCGCTGTGTCTGTGACAGTCGCGGCTGGATGGAAGCAGCGCAGGACGTCGGACCTGTGGATTACGCCGGAGCTTTGTTTGGGGGGGGTTAATAAAATGGTGAACGAGGCTTGTTGGTTTTATTTAAAATAAAGGATTTTTCGGTGTCTGTGTTTTTTTCACTTTACTTACGGGTTGATCATGTCAGCTGTCACATAGACGCTGCCATGATCAAGCCTGGGGTTAATGGCGGTGGTCCCCCATCACCATTAACCCCTTGTATTACCTTGCCACCACTGCTACACGGTGGCAAGAAGAGCCGACGACACTCCGGTAGTGCCGCATAATGCATGCGACAGTGCCGGGGCAGCTGCGGCTGATATTCTCGGCTGCCGGAGGGGGAGTGAGGCGGGGGACATTACCCCTGCCCCTCTCCCTCCCCAGCCTGAGAATACCGGGCCGCCGCTGTGTGCTTACCTCGGCTGGAAGGTAAATATGCAGCGGAGCCCACATTCTTTGTTTTATATATTTCCGTTTTCTTTCTATGTGTGTTCTATGTGTTCTGTGTCTGTGATGTCTATCTGTGTCTGTGATGTGTTCTATGTCTGTGATGTGTTTGTGTTTACTCTCTGCATGGCTTCCTCTTCCTGTAATGACATCACTTCCCTGCAAAACCGCAGACAAGCGATGCACATTACCGGAGGTAAACCGCGAAATACCGCAGGGAATAACGCAGGAAAACGCAGTGAACCACACAGAATTAGCTGCCTGCGTTATTCCCTGCGGGATTTCATGATTAACATTGAGTCAATGGAGTGAAATCCCGCAGCGATGTGCGGAAAAGAAGTGACATGCACTTGTTTTTGCTGCGGGATTCCCGCAGCAAAACATGCAGCTGTCAAATTCCGCCTAGTGCGCACAGGATTTTTTTTCTCCATAGGATTTGCTGGTGATTCACTGCAGAGATGTTATGAACATTTTCTGCAGCGAAACATGCAGCAAATCCGCGGAAAATCCGCGGCAAAATCCGGTAAGTGCGCACATAGCCTTATGGCTAAAAATGTTAACGTTATTGGGCCCCCACCAGATTTTCTGCCCAGGGCCCCCCACCAACCTTAATCTGGCCCTGGGTGGTAGTAATTTACTTACGGGACGGTAGATGCTGGAGTGTATGGGCTCTGTCCAGGTAGGGCTGAAGTGTATGGGCTCCGTCCAGGTAGGGCTGAAGTGTATGGGCTCCGGCCAGGTATAGCTGAATTGTATGGGCGCCGTCAAGGAAGGGCTGAAGTGTATGGGCTCCGTCCAGGTAGGGCTGGAATGTATGGGCTCCGTCCAGGTATGGCTGGTGTGTATGGGCTCTGTCCAGGTAGGGCTGAAGTGCATGGGCTCTGTCCAGGTAGGGCTAAAGTGTATGGGCTCCGTCCAGGTAGGGCTGAAGTGTATTGTCTCCGTCCAGGTAGGGCTGAAGTGTATGGGCTCCGTACAGGTAGGGCTGAAGTGTATGGGCTCCGTCCAGGTAGGGCTGGAGTGTATGGGCTCCGTCCAGGTAGGGCTGGAGTGTATGGGCTCCGTCCAGGTATGGCTGGTCTGTATGGGCTCTGTCCAGGTAGGGCTGAAGTGCATGGGCTCCGTCCAGGTAGGGCTAAAGTGTATGGGCTCTGTCCAGGTAGGGCTGAAGTGTATTGTCTCCGTCCAGGTAGGGCTGAAGTGTATGGGCTACGTCCAGGTATGGCTGGAGTGATAATGTATATGTTACCCCCCCAGTAACATGTATGCCCCATCCCATCAATAATGCATGGATGTCTATGCAGAGTGCATTATAATGCATGGAGGACTATGCAGGGTGCATTATAATGCATGGGGAGCTATGCATGGTGCATTATAATGCATGGGAGACTATGCGCGGGGCTTTATAATGCATGGAGGACTATGTGGGGGTGCATTATAATGCATGGAGGACTATACGGGACGTATTATAATGCATGAATGACTATGCGGGAGGCATTATAATGCATGGAGGACTATGCGGGGGTGCATTATAATGCATGGAGGACTATATGGGAGGTATTATAATGCATGAATGACTATGCGAGAGGCATTATAATGCATGGAGGACTATGTGGGGACATTATAATGCATGGAGGACTATGCGGGGGGGCATTATATTGCATGGAAAACTATACGGGGGTGCATTATAATGCATGGAGATCTTTGTGGGGGGTATAATACGAGGGTATTGTGGAGGAAGTCACTGTGGGGGTATTGTGCAGTTTGTGAGACACTTTTGTTTGCATCATACATTCTGGGTGCAATGAAAGGGAGATCCAGGGTCTCAATAGGAGGAAAATTAGTTTGTAGCGTCTTCAAAGTTGTGCGATATGCTCACGATGACTATAGCTGAATATATATATTTTTGGGGGGGGAGCCCAATTAGAAATTCTGCTATGGGGCCCCATGATTTCTTTGTATGCCCCTGTCTGACATGTTGAGGTAGCAAATTCCATAAGACAGGGGATGCTCCAGAGAAATCTTGGAGGGGCGAATGAGTGAAGAGGAGAGCAGTACTGTAGATCTTGGGAAGACTGGAGATTACGTGTTGGAGTACATCGGGAGATTAGTTCAAAGATGGGCCGGGACAACAAGATGTGCACCAACGATTGGGCCAGGACTCCTGGCTGCTAATAGGCTCAGGACATCCCCACAAATGAGCAGGGACATCCTGGACCTCGTGATTATATACCAGGAGTCCTGGCATGATGATGCCTGGTGTTTCAGGATGTGGTTGTGGTACCAAGAGGCGCTGAAGACCTTCCAGGGTAAAGTGAGCAATAAAAGAAGCAGTAAGAAGAGGGGGTACATACGATTATTAGGCTGTGGGGTTTCTAGACCATGATTCTCCAAACTTACAAATTGATTTGCTACATTAGAGAAATTTGTGTTTTGCAAAAAAAGTCCCAGTTTAATTCTACAATTTAGAGTGACAGAGGACCGATACACGTGGCACTATGTCACATGCGCAGGTTAGTCCATAATGCACATCATTATTCTCAGAAGGAAACAGGAAAATTATTGTTGGAATAAAGTGCAAGATTTTATCCAAGAAAACAAATCATCATTCTTTTGTTATCAATCCAACAATTACTCAAAATGAAAGACTCCTTTAAGAAAAAAAAGTAAATAGCAAGAAGAACAACAAACAGTCAGCCATCTTCCATCACCGGATTTGTCACGTGCATATCTTATATAGGAATATTTTATTTTAGAAAAATTGATCCAAAACGAGTGATGGACATACAAAAAACACATTAAAAATGCAGTTACAGTGTACAAAACACACAAGGATGCGGAGGGTTAACACGCTTGTAAATTCAATTAGATTATACAAATCCTAGGAGTATGATAACAATAAAGTCAAATTGACAATTGCTTTGGATTTTGATATAATTGATAACAGAGGTAACAGTTATTAAACTGTCAGTATTTGCTGATTGATGGTCATGGGATAAATAAAGTGCAAGTGCTGGCTAGAAGGGTATACATGTGCATTTGGAATTGCATCAGTACATATCTCCATCTCATATCCACCTGTGAGCTGACTAGTAAAGTGTAAATATGTATTCAAAATTCATCCGCATAGACCTTCATGTATCCATAAGCTGGTATCTCATTACCATTAGGTCTCTACACATGGACTTGACAATTAAATTTCACACATAATAGTGAGAGAGTGATAATAAAATCTTATAATATCTAATATATAAAGCTGAATGTGTGTATGTGTGTGTATATATGTGTGTATGTCCGGGATTGGCATCTGCACCGTCGCAGCTACAGCCACAAAATTTTGCACACTCACACTTCTGTACCCCGAGAGCGTCATAGGCTATGTTTTGAGGGGAAATTATAACCCCGCGCTTTACAGTTATTCACCAAAAAACCTGCCTCCATTAAAGCGAAAGGAGCTGGGAGCCACAGTGCAGCCGGAACTTCAGAAGAATGTGCAGCCACGCCCTTATATGGAATGTTGGAGTGTCACAATGCAGCCAGGGAAAGAGACAGACACAGACAGGGAAAGAGGCAGACCCAGACAGGGTAAGAGACAGACACAAAGAGACAGACACAGACAAAGAGACAGACTGACTGGGAAAGAGACAGAGGGAAAGAATGAAAGAGACAGACAGGGAAAGCGAGGGAAAAAGAGGGAAAGAGACAGACAGGGAAAGTGACAGAGATAGATAGACAGACAGGGAAAGAGATAGATAGACAGACAGGGAAAGAGATAGATAGACAGACAGGGAAAGAGATAGATAGACAGACAGGGAAAGAGATTAAGGAGGGAAAGAGAGGGAAAGAGACAGACAGGGAAAGAGACAGACAGGGAAAGTGACAGAGATAGACAGACAGGGAAAGAGATAGACAGACAGGGAAAGAGATTGAGACAGACGGAGAAAGAGACAGAGACAGTCAGAGACAGACAGGGAAAGAGACAGACAAAGAGATAGAGAGACCGAGCGATATATACAGAGAGGGAGACAGACATTATAATTACATTTATATCTATTTGTTTTGTGGTTTTTGTGTGCAGAATACATTTTTGTTAATACATTCTATTTTGTTAACAGCAGTTATTAACTCGGGCGAAGCCGGGTAGTACAGCTAGTACAATATATATCTCATCACTAAAACATCAAGACAAACTGTAGGTCCATGTACTGAAAATCAATATGGAATCACACAGGTAGCTCAAATTCAAACCTTCAACCATTGGGGTGGAGGTGGATGCATTGCTGACCCACCAATATTAACATGGGTAACAAAGGAAAATGATGTGTATATGTGATACTGGGTATATGCCAATATAGTGAAGCCAGCCAGCAATGATAGACACAAAGTCTCTTATATGAATATAATGGTTGAGAGGATTTCTTGTATTTATGGTTGAAGGTTTGAATTTGAGCTACCTGTGTGACTCCATATTGATTTTCAGTACATGGACCTACAGTTTGTCTTGATGTTATAGTAACACCATTGCTTAACACCACTGCTGCAATCACCACCAGCTCTGGGAGTACCCACATTCAGCAGCGACGGTTCTCCATCCTTAACCGCAACCCGCAGGTGGCGTTTCATGACAATACACTGTGTGCAGAATTATTAGGCAAATGAGTATTTTGATCACATGATACTTTTTATACATGTTGTCCTACCCCAAGCTTTATAGGTTTGAGAGCCAACTACCAATTAAGTAAATCAGGTGATGTGCATCTCTGTAAGGAGGAGGGGTGTGGTGTAATGACATCAACACCCTGTATAAAGTGTGCTTAATTATTAGGCAACTTCCTTTCCTTTGGAAAAATGGGTCAGAAGAGAGATTTGACGGGCTCTGAAAAGTCCAAAATTATGAGATGTCTTGCAGAGGGATGCAGCAGTCTTGAAATTGCCAAACTTTTGAAACATGATCACCGAACAATCAAGCATTTTATGGCAAATAGCCAACAGGGTTGCAAGAAGTGTGTTGGGCAAAAAAGGTGCAAAATAACTGCCCTTGAATTGAGGAAAATCAAGCGTGAAGCTGCCAAGATGCCATTTGCCACCAGTTTGGCCATATTTTAGAGCTGCAATGTTACTGAAGTATCAAAAAGCACAAGGTGTGCCATACTCAGGGACATGGCCAAGGTAAGGAAGGCTGAAAAACGACCACCTTTGAACAAGAACCATAAGATAAAATGTCAAGACTGGGTCAAGAAATATCTTAAGACTGATTTTTTCAAAGGTTTTATGGACTGATGAAATGAGAGTGACTCTTGATGGGCCAGATGGATGGGCCAGAGGCTGGAGCAGTAAAGGGCAGAGAGCTCCACTCCGACTCAGCAAGGTGATGCTGAGATACTGGTATGGGCTGGTATCATCAAAGATGAACTTGTGGGACCTTTTTGGGTTGAGGATGAAGTGAAGCTCAACTCCCAGTCCTACTGCCAGTTTCTAGAAGACAACTTCTTCAAGCAGTGGTACAGGAAGAAGTCAGTATCGTTTAAGAAAAACATGATTTTCATGCAGGACAATGCTCCATCACATGCATCTGTTACGCTCCCGGTGTCCCGGCAGCCCTCCTTACCCACTGAGCCGGTTCCTGCATCGCACCACCACTCCATACCCACTGATCCAGTCGCACCTGCATCGCACCACCGCTCTGTACCCACTGATCCAGCCTCGCCAGCGCACCACCGCTCCTTGCCCACTGATCCAGTTCACATGTCCGCCGGTCACGCCTGCCGCTCCCGCTCATGCTCCCCTGAGTCCTGTTCCTGGTCTCAGGAGTCTGACTCTGAGTCTTAGCCACATGGTTCTGTATAGGACCGGGCCGCGCCCACTCTCCTGGTCTTATAGGCCCAGCACACCTGCAGCAGGAAATGACATAGGGCTGTGCTGGGTATATAAGACTGACCTATCCATGTGGGCGGCGCCTGATCAACGTGTCTTGAAGCTTGTCTTTTGAGCTAGGTGCTCAGGTCCCCTTGTACCGTGTCCTGTTACCGGGAGTACTGTTTGTCTTTGCTACCGGGTACCTGTGCCTGTTTCCTGTATTGTCCTAAAGAACTCCGTGACCCTGGTGACCTGGTTATACCTGTCCCTGCCACGCCAGTGCTCCGGCTGCCTTGTACCCTGCCCTCCGGTGGGGTGCATGGTCCAGTGGATCCACCTCCTGGGCCCACCAGTCCTCCCGGCCCTGACAGATTGATCAGGCCATGGATTCCGCCGGAGCACAAGCGTCTGAGCTGGCTGAACTATGCCAGGAACTGGTGCAACAGCGTGACACCTTACACCGCATACTGAAGTTCCTGACGTCTGTGGACCACCGGTTGTACACGCTACAGACCGCCGCCTCGTCTCCGTCGACGCAGCAGACAGCGTCTAAGACCGAACCTGTTGTCCTCTTGGCGTTGCAACTCTGCCTCGCTGCTCCGCCTCGCTATGCGGGGGATCCCAAGACCTGCAGAGGCTTCTTGAACCAGTGCTCCCTGCATTTCAAGTTGCTTCCCCATTTGTTTGTTTCAGTACTGTTTGTCTTTGCTACCGGGTACCTGTGCCTGTTTCCTGTATTGTCCTAAAGAACTCCGTGACCCTGGTGACCTGGTTATACCTGTCCCTGCCACGCCAGTGCTCCGGCTGCCGTGTACCCTGCCCTCCGGTGGGGTGCATGGTCCAGTGGATCCACCTCCTGGGCCCACCAGTCCTCCCGGCCCTGACAGCATCCAACTACTCCACAGCGTGGCTGGCCAGTAAAGATCTAAAAGAGGAAAAAAGAATGACATGGCCCCCTTGTCCACCTGATCTGAACCTCATAGAGAACCTGTGGTCCCTCATAAAAAGTGAGATCTACAGGGAGGGAAAACAGTACACCTCTCGGAACAGTGTCTGGGATGCTGTGGTGGCTGCTGCATGCAATGTTGATCGTAAGCATATCAAGCAACTGACAAAATCTATGGATGGTAGGCTGTTGAGTGTCATCATAAAGAAAGGTGGCTCTATTGGTCACTAATTTTTGGGGGTTTTGTTTTTGCATGTCAGAAATGTTTATTTCTAAATTTTGTGCAGTTATATTGGTTTACCTGGTGAAAATAAACAAGTGAGATGGAAATATATTTGGTTTTTATTAGGTTGCCTAATAATTCTGCACAGTAATAGTTACCTGCAAAAAACAGATATCCTCCTAAGATAGCCAAATCTAAAAAAAAAACCACTCCAACTTCCAAAAATATTCAGCTTTGACATTTATGTCTTTTGGGTTGATTGAGAACATAGTTGTTGATCAATAATAAAAATTAATCCTCTAAAATACAACTTGCCTAATAATTATGCACGTGGTGTAACTCTTATCTTCCCCTGTAAATACTTCCCATTACAAAAGGGGCCCAGGGCACGGGATCGGGCAATGGCCACCAAACTGACATCCCAACTATAAGTACTACACGGGACCAAGTACTCCATATCCCTGGGCGCTACAGTTCCCCTTTTTCTGGCGTCACGAACACGATTTGGACAAGGCCCGTTAACACGGGTGACATGTGCTTTAGAACTGTATTTAATGGACTTTTTGTGTAAAGACTGTCGCCATCTTAAATGCTGAAAAATTGGCTGCGCCATCACTGTGCCCAAAAAGAGCGCAAAATTGCCAAAGCGCGCAAACAGAAGCCCCACCCACTAGTCCTGTAAGCACGGGCGGAAGTCGGCAGTGACCGGACCCGGAAGCTCCCAGAGTGCCCCAGTGATCACAAGAGTGGTGAGAAATAACCGAGGGGGACTGGCAAGATGGAGGCGCAGGGAGATGGCGATAGCCTGGGAGTTACAGCACCTAGCACTTTGGCACCGACCATGCCAGCCACTCTGCCACTGAAAGAGATGGCCAGCTGGGATAAACAGGCCAAAGTAGCCGCGGACGTTGACCAAGTCGTTCCAGCCCCCACCGCCTTAGACACGGAGGAGTCAGACTGCAGGCTCCAGCACCCCGGAGGCAGCCAGCAGCCTGGGTCCCGCTCTTCGGAGGGAACTACTACTGTTAATGTTGGCCATAAATTTACTTTGACGCAATCTAGTCATGCATCCCTCTTAAAGTGTCTGCAGTCCAAATTATGAATCACTCGTGGTAGCATGCATACTACTCTCTTTCATAACACACTAGAAACGTACTCTGATATAAATAGAAAGTAAGACTGATTTTAATACGGAAGTTGTAAAAATATTTAAACGGAATTATTGGCTAGGTGCCAAGAATACATAACACGTCTCCCATTGGATAAAATAGAACAGCTTATTCTGTGATATACAATATCCTGTAATGTGCTTTGTTCCTCATTTATATTAAGCGATGTCAGCATGATTCACTCATCACATGAATAGCCCAGACTGTCTGAGTCTTATGTCCAAATGGAGAACTAGGTGGGGTACACAGTCTGAAACAGCATCTTAAATCCTGGCATTTGGATATCTTCATATATACTCCTAATAGTTCATAATCTTGTCCTTAACACTACCATGCCTCCCTATAAACACGTTCTGTGCCGGAGATGCTGGTGGAGGAGCATGAGGAAGAGTCCCTATCAGATGAGGAGCCTGCGTCTGACACCCATGATGTCTTGGTACCGATCTGCTGCCACTGCGGCCTGCCAGGACACTTTGGCCGGGTGTGTTCGGAGAACGCCCGATGCCAGGGAGCTGGGACCAGTTCCCAGGTGCAGACATGGTAGCGCAAACCAGGTGGCTACCCAAATGTTTTAGTTGAAAAAGTAGAAAATTGCTCCAGAACTTGTCACCCTTGTTGAACCTTTATAATGTGTTCTGTTATAGTAAAGAGACCACCAGGGACCCTAGGTGGAGGGTGGCAAGGAAGTAAATGCTTAAAATGTTCATTGTGCCATCCTTGTTGAACCTTTTTAGGCTATGTGCGCACGTTGCGTAAATTCATGCTTTGCAGCGCAGCGTAACTGCATGCGTCCTGCATCCCCTGCACAGTCTATGGAGATTGTGCAGGGGCCGTGCGCACGTGGCGTTTTAGAGCGCAGCGCTTCGGCTACTGCCGAAGCGCTGCGCAAAAAGAAGTGACATGTCACTTCTTCCGTGCGCTTTGCCGGCAGCTCCTGCTCTGTCTATGGCAGGAGCTGCAGGCAGAGCGAACGTTCTCGCCGGCACCATGCACTTCAAAACGGAGCTTTTCAGCTGCGCTCTGAAGCGCACCTTTTACGGTGCTGGGCTAGTACGCAACGTGCGCACATACCCTTACACTGTCCGGTTAAAGCTAAAAAGGCCATCAGGGTCTTGGGTGGTGCGCCACTAGGAGGTAGCACCAGATGCCCTCGGTGGAGGGTGGCACGGAGGGCAATGGTTTCACTAGGTTACCCAGTTAATGTTGAAATGTTATATTTGTTATTTCTGCTAAAAATCTGCTAATGTTTTAAAAATGTTTAATAATCTGAGAAGTTTGAACATTTTCAATCACCCCGGAAAGGTAACCTGCTTAACCTGTTTCACAAAGTTGATTTAAAAATGGACCATGGCTGCAGGACTGGCAGCAGCCAACACAAACTTGTGTCATTGTATATAATTGCACTCAGTGTGCTTCACAGAGTAATCCTTCTTTACTATCTGGACATTATTGCCACCCCCAAGGAGAGGAAGGTTAGAGGAAAGGTCAGGGATAGAGAAGGCCCAGACCTGGTCACCAAAGGGACCGGTGACCTGACTCCTCAAAGGTTTTTGGGGAACCAGGACCTTTTTGGGTGGTTGGTTGATGGGGGGATGCTCATGGTTTGCAACGTTCAAGAAAAGTGCCTCCCCTGCGCGGGAAGAATGTTATAAATTATGTTAACAATTCATTTTCCTTTGCGGCTATAATAAAACTCTATCTTGCTTGCTTACAGCCCGAGGACATGCTGTGTTTAACCAAGGGTGAATGTAGCGCCCCTGAGACCCTCAGGGCACTACAGGGAACTGCATCCTCTTGGGAATGCAGGACCTATCCCCTGGGACCTGGAGTATTAGTGCCGATACAAGCAAGACACGACCAAATTCCTAGTTCTCCACTCGACACTGGGTATAGAGGGTTAACCATGTAAGGGGATGGTCGCCATGGAAATGAGTCCCTGGGCATAGCCAGCCTGGTGGGAGGGGTCAGCAGTCAGTCAGTAGTAGTCAGAGGAGAGTGTAGCATACAGAAGAGGTGTGTGGACGTGCCAGAGCTGGGTCCGTGTAATGGTGACCTGGGGGCACAAGAGAGAGGTCGCCAGGATGGGTACAAACGGGACACAGGACACAGGACCCTAGGTCAAGTGGCAGTTTCAAACGGTTTGATAAATACCTGCCCATTGAGGACACCTTCACGGACTTCACCGAACCAAATAATCCGGGGGCATCAGCAGTAAACTAGAATCGGGGTTCAGACACTTACCTCCCCGCAGGGTCCGCACTGCCCGCCGTATGGAGAAGGAGACTGTTCCCCAAAGGGACAGTCGGGGCACCCTAACGCTCCATGCTATGGGGACCCAACCACCAGAGAGTGCCAGGGACAGAGCAACCTGGGTCACTACATCAGCACTGATACTCCTGGGACCTGAACCAGCAATCCCTGGATCCAAGTGAGTAGAGACTGTTAAAGACAACCTGGTGTGGTCTCCATTATTACCCCTTTTCATCTCCCAGGCACTGCCCTACCTGCGGAGGGCCTAAAACCATTGCTGCAATCACCACCAGCTCTGGGAGTACCCACATTCAGCAGCGGCGGTTCTCCATCCTTAACCACAACCAGCAGGTGGCGTCACATGACAATAACTATTATTTCCTGTAAATACTTCCCATTACAAAAAGGGCCCAGGGCACGGGACCGTGCAACGGAAACCAAAGTAACATTCCTAATTATAAGTACTGCCCGGGACTGAGTACCCCATATCCCTGGGCGCTATAGTTCACCCACACAGCCAAGATTGCCAGAGTTTAAGCACATAGCATAAATTGAAAATATAGGCCCCAACAGAGCCTTTATAGACAGTTGACCCACGCAGCTAAGCTTGGCAGATTTCCCCCCATAGAGCAACAAGTTTAAAAAATGTCCCCTATAGAGCCTGTTTTCCCAGTTCAGCCACAAAGCCAAAATTGCCAGAGTTCCCCTATAGAGCAAAAAGTTACCGAACACAGACTTTTCAAAAAACTCAGTGTTAGCTCGGAGTTCGGGTGCTTTAGGTATGCTGACCATTCGAATAAGCATCGCTCTGCTTGGGTACGCTCGATGCTCGGCCCGGTGTGAGCCACATGCAGTGTTTAAGCGCTTTGCACTGGGGGTAAAAACAGCATTAAAGTGTTTAGTATGTATAAAAAAACAAAACATGATCTGTTTATGGCGGGTTGCATGTGGACGCAGACCCGAATTGCCCAATCAGTGACTTCCAATGAAGTTCTGGTCAAGTTTAACTGAAACTCAACGTTATCTAAAGTCCAGCTGCACCCTCCAAACTCGAACTTCTATGTCTCTGCTCATCTCTACTCATTACAGCATAAAGTAACACTGGTCAGAATTGAAAAAATTGGCCTCAAGTGAAAAAAGGCTTTGAGGTGAAGGAGTAAAAAGTTAAAGTGGTGGTCCGACACCTAAAATGTCCTGTCATCTTAACCACTCTTGTAAATAGCTTTATTGTACAATACCTTTTCCCCATCCAGCTAATCTCTAAATGTGTTTTTTTATAGCAATTCCTGTGATGTTTCATTTGAGAGGTGTCCATGTGATTACAGACTTCTGTGATACATTTGGACAACCTCTTCAACACTGCGTGATGGTTGCTCGTTATTGCAGTATTGAAACAACGCTAAAGTGCAAAGTACATTTCATCCTCATCCAGATCTGTCACTTTTATCATTTGCAAAAACTCTATTTAGACATAAAATCATACACTGTTAGAGTTGGAACTGACGTCCAGGGTCATTGAGTCCAACCCCCTGCTCAATGCCGGATTTGGTAAACCATCTCAGACAGATGCCTGTCCAGCCTCTGTTGAGAATTCACCACCTCTCATGGCAGCCTGTTCCACTCATGGATCACCCTGACACAACAGGTGATGGAAGATGGATGTCTATTTGTTGTTCTACCTGTTATTTACTTTTTATTACTGGATTCCTTCATATTGGACTAATGAATTGTCTGCTTGGCTATAGTGTTGCAATTTGTTCCAAGAACAATAAAACGGCAACTGGTATTTGAGTTTAGAAAACAATGTGTGAAGCCTAGCATTATAGCCTATCCTGCACGTATCACATAGAGCCATGTGTATCAGTTCTGTCTCAGTCTGTATTTTGCACTTGAACACTAATTTAGAAATATGCCATTTTGTACATTTTTTATTGGGTGGTAACTTTGGTTTACTTTTGTGACTTACACTATAAGTTTGTCTACTGGCGGTGTTTTAACACCCTCCGTTTTTCATTTTGATCTTTTATTTTTTCCTCCAGTTCTTCCAAAATCCACAAGTTTTTTATTTTTCTATCTACGTAGCTGTAGAAGGGTTTTGTCTTTGAGGCACCCACAAAGCTCAGATCATTGAGTATGTCTGGGATTAAATGAAGAGACCAAAGGATCCATACATCCATTGAAGATCTGTGGTCTCCAGAAGCAGCACACGCGAAACACGTGTCGGGATCCCGCCCACATGCTTGACTGACAGACTTTTCTCTTTGTGTATACTAGCAGTAGGTAGGTCTCCAGGTTCCACTTCACCACCAATGTTGCTAGTTTTCACATGACTGCTTGTCTTGTTCTACAATTGTTTACCATTGATGGGTACACTGTAGTAAGTGGCCCTGTGACTAACCTGCAGATACTGCATACATATACTTCCTAGTATACATGTACTATCTGTTTTCTGGTCTATTTGGCTGTTGCTAATCAGTGGGACTACTTTTCCTCTTTTTTTTACTATATATATTGTTCCATTGTGATCTTGAAACATTCTTATGCTCTGGGAGTCTCTCTCTCTTTCATGTGGGTATCTTCTCCTCCATTCCGTCTCTGTATCTGGCCAATTACTGTATTTTATTGCTACCAATTTTACTGTCATGTTTGTATTATTTATGCACTTTTGTATTAATAAAAGTAATCCCTATTCACAAACAGTGGTTTAATCTTATTACGTACCGACATGGTAAAACCCCCTATTTTTCTGTGTTTTTCGTCATAGGTCGTTTTGTAGCGGTCACACGTACCCATCTCACAAACGACGCAACATTGTTCAGCGATATATTGTTTGACCAAGGTGGTCGTGTGGACACTGTCACACAGCATTCCTCCCAACGACGGAGTCGCTCGTAGGCGTCACACGCACTGACGTCGCTAATGACGACGGAAGTGCGTCACGAAAACTGTGACCCCCAACGACATATCGTCAGATAAATCGTAGCGTCTAACGGGGCCTTAAGTCCTTCAAAATTGTGTGCCAGTGTACGAAGTGTACCTAGAAGAATTCCTGCTGTCTTGAATGCAAACAGTACTGGTCACATCGAATGTTGGTTTGAGTTAAATTACTTTTGTTCATATACTTTGCATTTTGTTTATTAATTAAAAATCAACTATTAACACTTCTATACTTTGCAGCATTTTTTATACACCAATTTAATACTATTGCATAGCGCTGTATATACAGTCATGGCCAAAAGTTTTGAGAATGACACCAGAATTATATTTTCACATGATCTGTTGCCCTCTGGTTTTTAATTCTGTTTGTCTGATGTTTACATCACTTACAGAAATATAATTGCAATCATATTATGAGTACCAAAAGCTAATATTGACAGTTAGAATGAGTTAATGCAGCAAGTCAATATATGCAGTGTTGACCCTTCCTCTTCAGGACTAGAGATGAGCGAACCGGTCGCGGTTCGGCTTGAGTTCGGTTCGCCGAACGGGCGTCTCGTTCGAGTTCGGTTCGGAGAACGTTCGATGAACCGAACTCGAACCGCATAGGAAACAATAGGAGGCAATCACAAACACATAAAAACACATTATAAATGTACACATACAGTTAATAAACATTGCCATAACACTTACCGGTCCCCGCGATCCCTCCTGCACTCTGTCTCCTGCTGCTATTCCATTCGATGATCGCTGAATCCTCCCGGTAACCAGCACTGCCAGCAGTGATGCAGGACCTATCGTGATGTGAAAAATAGCCATGTGACCAGTCACGTGCCTGTTATCTCATTGGCTACAGACTGGTCACATGACTATGACGCGTCATGTAGGACCTGTCATTGCATCTCTCTGTTACACGGTGCACGTTTGTGTATCGCCGTGTACCGGCGACATGCTCTAGCTCGACTCCCCGCTCTGCTTCCCCGTTCCCTTAAGGTACTGTCACACTAAGCGATGCTCCAGCGATCCCACCAGCAACCTGACCTGGCAGGGATCGCTGGAGAGTCGCTGCACGGGTTGCTGGTGAGCTGTCACACAGGCAGATCTCACCAGCAACTAGTGACCACAGCCCCCAGCCAGCAGCACACGTGGAAGCGATGCTGCGCTTGGAAACTAAGGTAAATATCGAGTAACCAACCCGATATTTACCTTGGTTACCAGCGCACACCGCTTAGCGCTGGCTCCCTGCACCCCTAGTTACAGTACACAGCGGGTTAATTTAACCCGATGTGTAGTCTGGCTATGTGTGCTGGGGGCTGGCACTGGCAGCGTGAGAGTGGCGGATGCTGGTAACTACGGTAAACATCGGGTAACCAAGGAAAGGGCTTCTGGGTTACCCGATGTTTACCGTAGTTACCAGTGTCCGCAGAAGCAGGCTCCTGACCGGCTGACACAGCCGGTCAATCACGGAGATCACCGTTGCCATAGCAACGCACTTGGTAGCGGTGATGGGGACGTCCCGCTACCAGCATGCAGCGGCACCGGAATCACGTGATCGGAGCAGCGTTGCTATGGCAACCCGTGCCACCACTTACAGCCGGGAGCCTGGGGCCACTCTCACAGAGTGATTTCTGCATGGAGCACAGCGTCTTCCCCCATGCAGCTGTGCTGTCTGATGGAGCAGACAGAGCTGCATGTGTTGAAGGGGAAAGAAGACAGAAGAGCAGGATCGTGGAGGGGTGACAGGGGGTAATAAAGATGGAGTCTCTAATGTGTCTGTGTATTTATTTCTATTAAAGTATTTTTTCTCTGTGTGGTGTTTTTTTTTAACCCTTTATTGGAGATTCTTAATGGCCGGGTCAAAGGTGCCTGACATTAAGAATCTCTGGCTTAATACTGGCTAGTAAAACAAAGACAGTATTAACTCATGATTACCCAACAAGCCACCCGGCTCCAGGGCTATTGGAAGAGTTGGATACAGCGCCAGATGATGGCGCTTCTATGAGAGCGCCATTTTCTGGGGCGGCTGTGGACTTCAATTCGCAGCAGAGGGGCCCAGAAACCTCGGGCTAACCTGTGCTGTGGATTCCAATCCCCAGCTGCCTAGTTGTACCCGGCTGGACACAAAAATGGGGCAAAGCCTACATCGTTTTTTTTTTTTTTTTTTAATTATTTCATAAAATTCATGATTAATTAAAAAAAGGGCTTCCCTATATTTTTTAGTTCCCAGGCGGGTACAAATAGGCAGCTGGGGGTTACGGGCTGCTGTACCTGGCTACCATACAAAAATATGGCGAAGCGCACGTCATTTTTTTTGTAGTTGTTTGGCAAAAAAAATAAAAAATGCTTCCCTGGATTTTCCATTGCCAGTGAAGGTAACACCAAGCAGTGGGGGTTAGCAGCCAGTAGCTGCTTGGATTACCCTTAGCTAGCAATACAAAAAATGCAGCGGGAGCCCATATATATTTTTTTTTTAATTATTTATTTAAATAACTAAAAACAAAAAGGGCTTCCCTGTATTTTGATTGCCTGACATGACAGTGCTGTAAAAATAAATCTTTAAAAAAAATGACGTAGCGCTCCGCGGTATTTTTGATTCTCAGTGCAGATAAAGCAGACAGCTATGGGTTGCCACCCCCATCTGCCTGGCGTTACCTTGGCTGGCAATCAAAATACAGGGAAGACCATTAATTTTTATTATTTAAAAAATAGTTAAAAAAAAATGATGTTGGGTCCCCCCATTTTTGATAGCCAGCTAGGGTAAAGCAGACGGCTGTAGCCTGAAAACCACAGCTGGCAGCTTTACCGTGGTTGGGGATCCAATGTGGAGGTCACCCCAGGCTCTTTTTTTATAATTATTTTATAAATAATAATAATTGCAAAAAAAAAGTAGGGTTCCCCCCAAATTGGATCACCAGCCAAGGTAAAGCGGACAGCTGTGGTCTGGTATTCTCAGGGTGGGAAGGTCCATAGTTATTGGGCCTTCACAGCCTAAAAATAGCAGGCACCCCAGAAGTGGCGCATGCACTAGATCCGCCAATCCTGGCGCTTCACCCCAGCTCATCCCGTGCCCTGGTGCAGTGGCAAACGGGGTAATAAATGGGGTTGATACTAGTTGTAAAGTCACCTGACATCAAGCCAAGCAGTTTGTGATGTCATGGTGTCTATCAGATACCTGACATCACAAACTGTCAGTACTAACAAAAAAAATCGACAAAAAAAATTTATTTGAAAGAAAACTCCACAAAACATTCCCTCTTTCACACATTTATTGTAAGGAAAAAACGGGAACGTATCCCCCATTTTCTAGGAGTGCAGACCCTCCATGTGAGGAGTGTGGGTGCAATGATTCTGCACCCACTCTCCCCGGGTCCACAGCAGCAGAGTCCATGTCGTAACGGTTGCTACAAAGCTGCAATGCCCTGCTCATGAGGTAAGGGCATGCCTAATCAGGAGAACTATTCTACATTTCCAAATATTGGTATTTGCTGATATTATTGCTATTCCACCTACTATATATTGGGGATAGGATCTTGGAGATGGAATACCCCTTTAAGTCCAGTTATCCAGCTGAATGAATACTAAACAACAGAGCTCACTATTTAGATGTGTTTTCTTGTGGCGTATAACGGACTCTCATGTTTGGTAGTCATTCAGCAGGGCAACTATAAAATCAAATGCCTCCATTTGGAAATGTAGTATATAGCTCTCCTGATCAACTATGTTCCTTACCTCATGAGCAGGGCATTGCAGTAATAATAATAATTTATTTAGCGCTATTAATTCCATAGCGCTTTGCATACATTGCGAACACTGTCCCCATTGGGGTTCACAATCTAAATTCCCTATCTGTATGTCTTTGGAGTGTGGGAGGAAACCAGAGTACCCGGAGGAAACCCACGCAAACACGGGGAGAACATACAAACTCCTTGCAGATGGTGTCCTTGGTGGGAATTGAACCCAAGACTTCAGCATTGCAAGACTGCAGCGCTAACCACTGAGCCACCGTGCCGCCCATTTAGCTTTCAGATGCATAACCACCACTCACTGTGTCTGAACACAGGAACTTGAGCTGACAGCCGCTCTGTGCATGCAGCAGCGTCTATTGTGAAGGAGAGGGCCGCGGGGGATCAACGCTGCACAGGTACCGTGGGACACCGGGGAACACCGGTGGGGTTATAGGGGATGACCTGGCAGGGCCTGGGGAGGAATTTTCTGTCGCATGTGTCATGGCACATGCGACAGAAATCAGAGGAGTAGGGTGAATGCGGCCGGTGCGCTGCTGTGCGCGTGGCCATCTTGGATTTCTGGGAGGGCATCAGGGGGGGGCACTTTGGCGACACCGGGGGACCGGAGGGGACCGGGGAGGAGATTTATCATGTTTGTTCATGCCAGATGGGAGATAAATAATTTTTTACCGACACTGTCATTTACTGTAATGTGATCATCGGTGTACGGTGTATACCTGTCATCACTTGAGCGGGGACCGGAAAAACTGTCCTGAATCAGGATCTCCAGGGTCTCAGCTACGCCTGAAACCCCAGAGATTTTCTGACGCTGGGGGGCGCTATTCACTTATTTCTGCCTGCTGTTTATAAACGGCAGATCAGAATAAGGCTACATTAACACGACCGATCCATTTTTGCAGTCTGCAAAAAACAGTCCGTTTTTTTTCACGGGTGCATCCGTGTGGCATCCATTTCCGTTCTGTAGACAGTCCGTATGTCATCTGTTTGTCATCCGTGTGCCTTCCGTTTTTTTTGCGTACTGCAAAAAAACTGAAGAAGGGAAAATACATAAATTTACCCAGGATCCATAGCTTCAACCTACATGAGGCGGTCACATGTTCACTCCAGTGCCATTTTCTACTGCTTTTCACAGCGTAGAGCGCTCTGGTGATTTTCTTGTGCTTGTGCACTTCATATCATTCTTTTCTGTCATTATAATGGCAGAAAGACACATAATGTCCCACTCTCCTGCATTTTGTAATTTTGCACCCTTTGGTGCCTTTCATGTGGCACTAAGGGGTGCTTAGCTTTGTATTTAGCCAAAAAAATGAAAAAAAAATTACGTAGGGTTCCCCCTATTTTTGTAGCCAGCTAGGGTAAAGCAGATGGCTGCAGCCTGCAGACCACAGCTGGCAGCTTCACCTTGGCTGGTAATCCAAAACTGAGGCACCCCACGCTGTTATTTTAAATTAAATAAATAATTTAAAAAAAAAAACACGTAGGGGTCCCCCCAAAATTGGATCACCAGCCAAGGTAAAGCAGACAGCTGGGGTCTGATATTCTCAGACTAGGGAGGTCCATGGTTATTGGACTCTCCCCAGCCTAAAAATAGCAGGCCGCAGCCGCCCCAGAAGTGGCGCATCCATTAGATGCGCCAATCCTGGTGCTTCGCCCCAGCTCATCCCGTGCCCTGGTGCGGTGGCAAACGGGGTAATATATGGGGTTAATACCAGATGTGTAATGTCACCTGGCACCAAGCCCTGGGGTTGGTGAGGTCAAGCGTCTATCAGATACCCGACATCACCAACCCAGTCAGTAATAAAAAAAAATAGACGACAAACACATTTTTATTTGAAAAAACACTCCCCAATACATTCCCTCTTTAACCAATTTATTAGAAAGAAAAACAAATCCAGGTCTGGTGTAATCCAAGGGGTTCTCATGACGATCCACACTGTCCCAGTCAATGAAGAGCAGGATGTTCCCCATTGGCTGGGAGAGCAGTGCAGTGACCTGAGCTAACATCAATGGGTCAGCCCAGGTCACTGCAGGGGATGACAAGTGCTCCTGTCAGCGAGGTACATTACCTGCGCTGATCTCCTGCACACTGCCTTCAATCATCTTCACAGCCAAGTATCGCGAGCGGCCCGTGACGTCACCGCTAGTCAGTCTCGGGTTGGAAGCGAGAGAAGGTGATGTGACAAGCGGCGGCCATGGAGGACAGTGACAGCACTGAGGTCGGGACTTCATCATCGCAGGTAAGCCGAGCGGGACCATGTGTGCAGAGTGCCAGGTGGGCGGAGCCTAGCGGGGTAATGTGTGCAGACAGCCAGGTGGGCGGAGCCTAGCAGTGCCATGTGTGCAGAGTGCCAGGTGGGCGGAGCCTAGCGGGGTAATGTGTGCAGAGTGTCAGGTGGGCGGAGCCTAGCGGGACCATGTGTGCAGTGTCAGGTGGGCGGAGCATAGCGGGACCATGTGTGCAGAGTGTCAGGTGGGTGGAGCCTAGCGGGACCATGTGTGCAGAGTGCCAGGTGGGCGGAGCCTAGCGGGGTAATGTGTGCAGAGTGCCAGGTGAGCGGAGCCTAGCAGTGCCATGTGTGCAGAGTGCCAGGTGGGCGGAGCCTAGCGGGGTAATGTATGTAGAGTGCCAGGTGGGTGGAGCCTAGCGGGACCATGTGGGCAGAGTGTCAGGTGGGCGGAGCCTAGCGGGACCATGTGTGTAGAGTGTCAGGTGGGCAGAGCCTAGCGGGACCATATGTGCAGAGTGTCAGGTGGGTGGAGCCTAGCGGGACCATGTGTGCAGAGTGTTAGGTGGGCGGAGCCTAGCGGGACCATGTGTGCAGAGTGCCAGGTGGGCGGAGCCAAGCGGGGTAATGTGTGCAGAGTGCCAGGTGGGCGGAGCCTAGCAGTGCCATGTGTGCAGAGTGCCAGGTGGGCGGAACCTAGCGGGGTAATGTGTGCAGAGTGCCAGGTGGGCGGAGCCTAGCGGGACCATGTGTGCAGAGTGTCAGGTGGGCGGAGCCTAGCGGGACCATGTGTGCAGAGTGTCAGGTGGGCGGAGCCTAGCGGGACCATGTGTGCAGAGTGTCAGGTGGGCGGAGCCTAGCGGGACCATGTGTGCAGAGTGCCAGGTGGGCGGAGCCTAGCGTGGTAATGTGTGCAGAGTGCCAGGTGGGCAGAGCCTAGCAGGGTAATGTGTGCAGAGTGCCAGGTGGGCGGAGCCTAGTGGGGTAATGTGTGCAGAGTGCCAGGTGGGCGAAGCCTAGCAGCACCATGTGTGCAGAGTGCCAGGTGGGCGGAGCCTAGCAGCGCCATGTGTGCAGAGTGCCAGGTGAGCGGAGCCTAGCGGGGTAATGTGTGCAGAGTTCCAGGTGGGCGGAGCCTAGCGGGACCATGTGTGCAGAGTGTCAGGTGGGCGGAGCCTAGCGGGACCATGTGTGCAGAGTGCCAGGTGGGTGGAGCCATGTGTGCTGGCGGCGGAGTGCGAAGTGGGTGGAGCCTAGCGGGGTCATGTGGCGCTGAGGACATCAGTGTCGTGGACTGCATGGCTGGGGACAGGTGAGTGTGAGTGTGTGTGTGTGTATGTATGTGTACATGCCGCGTGCAGGAGGGGGCGGAGTGAGCTGAGCGGGGAAGTATCAGCTTCCTGCACACGTAACTAGGATAAATATCGGGTTACTAACCAAAGCGCTTTGCTTGGATACCCGATGTTTATCTTGGTTACCAGCTTCTGGCAGGCTGCCAGCGATGGCTCCTGCACACTGTAGCTGTAAAGAGCCCTGCTTTTTGCTGCTAGAACCGTTCTCGAACGTAACTAGAACTATCGAACTTTAGCAAAAAGCTCGAGTTCTAGTTCGATCTAGAACACCCCCCAAAATCACTCGAACCGCGAACTGGAGAACCTCGAACCGCAAACCGCGCTCAACTCTATTCAGGACCTCTGCAATTCTCCCTGGCATGCTCTCAATCAACTTCTGGACCAAATCCTGACTGATAGCTGTCCATTCTTGCATAAGAAATGCTTGCATTTTGCCAGAATTTGTTGTTTTTTGTTTGTCCACCCGTCTCTTGATGATTGCCCACAAGTTCTCAATGGGATTAAGATCTGGGGAGTTTCCAGGCCATGGACCCAAAATATCTATGTTTTGTTCCATGAGCCATTTAGTGATCACCTTTGCTTTATGGCAAGGTGCTCCATCATGCTGGAAAAGGCATTGTTGGGCGCCAAACTGCTCTTGGACAGTTGGGAGAAGTTGCTCTTGGAGGACATTCTGGTACCATTCTTTATTCATGGCTGTGTTTTTAGGCAAGACTGTGAGTGAGCCGATTCCCTTGGCTGAGAAGCAACTCCACACATGAATCGTTTCAGGATGCTTAACAGTTGGCATGAGACAAGACTGGTGGTAGCGCTCACCTCTTCTTCTCCTAATAAGCTGTTTTCTAGATGTCCCAAACAATCGAAAAGGGGATTCATCTGAGAAAATGACTTTACCCCAGTCCTCAGCAGTCCACTCCCTGTACCTTTTGCAGAATATCAGTCGGTCCCTGATGTTTTTTCTGGAGAGAAGTGGCTTCTTTGCTGCCCTCCTTGAAACCAGGCCTTGCTCAAAGAGTCTCCGCCTCACAGTGCGTGCAGAAGCACTCACACCAGCCTGCTGCCATTGCTGAGCTAGCTCGGCACTGTTGGTAGTCCGATCCCGCAGCTGAAACAGTTTTAAGATACGGTCCTGGTGTTTGCTGGTCCTTCTTGGGCGCCCTGGAGCCTTTTTAGCAACAATGGAAGCTCTCTCCTTGAAGTTCTTGATGATGCGATAGATTGTTGACTGAGGTGCAATCTTTGTAGCTGCGATACTCTTCCCTGTTAGACCATTTTTGTGCAGAGCAATGATGGCTGCACGTGTTTCTTTAGAGATAACCATGGTTAACTGAAGAAAAACAATGATACCAAGCACCAGCCTCCTTTTAAAGTGTCCAGTGGTGTCATTCTTACTTAATCATGACTGATTGCCAGCCCTGTCCTCATCAACACCCACACCTGTGTTAATGGAATAATCACTAAAACAATGTTAGCTGCTCCTTTTAAGGCAGGAATGCAATGATGTTGAAATGTGTTTTGGGGGTTAAAGTTCATTTTCTTTGCCAATATTGACTTTGCAAGTATTTGCTGTTAAGCTGATCACTCTTTATGACATTCTGGAGTATATGCAAATTGCCATTAGAAAAACGTAAGCAGTAGACTTTGTAAAAATTAATATTTGTAGCATTCTCAAAACTTTTGGCCATGACTGTATACAAGACCTTCACAATAACTTAGAATATCATCAAAAAGTTAATTTATTTCAGTAATTCAATATAAAAAGTGAAACACATATATTATATAGACCCATTATAAACTTTATATAATTTATGTGAACTTTACTTTCATCTGAAAACAACACCTTGGACCACTAAGCAACAGTCCAGTTTTTTTTCTCCTTGGCTCAGGTAAGACGCTTCTGGCGTTTTCTATTGGTCATGAGTGGCTTAACACAAGAAATGCGACAGTTGTAGCCCATGTCCTGGATACGTCTGTGTGTGGTGGCTCTTGAAGCACTGACTCCAGCAGCAGTCCACTCCCCAAATTTTTGAATGGCTTTATCCTAACAATGCTATCAAGGCAAGTTATCCCGGTTGCTTGTGCGCCTTTTTCTACCACACTTTTTCCTTTCACTCAACTTTCCATTAATATGCTTGGATACAGCATTATGTGAACAGCCAGCTTCTTTAGCAATGACTTTTTGTGGTTTACCCTCCCTGTGGAGTGTGTCAATGACTGCCTTCTGGACATCTGTCAAGTCAGCAGTCTTCCTCATGATTGTATACCCTACTGAACCAGACTAAGGGACCATTTTAAACACTTAGGAAACCTTTGCAGGTGTTTTGTGGTAATTATTCAAATTTCTGAGTTAATGATTTTTGGGTTTTCATTGGCTGTAAGTCATAATCATCAAAATTAACAAAAATAAACACTTGAAATAGATCCCTCTGTGTGTAATGACTCTATATAATATATAGAAATAGATCACTTTGTGTTGAATGACTATATAATATATATGTGTTTCCTTTTTGTATTGAATAACTGAAATGAGTTATCTTTTTGATGATATTCTATTTTATTGAGAAGCACTTGTATACTACTATTCACTGTTTTATAACATTTGAGTTGCTGTGTGTTAAAATAGAGACTTTTTTCCAGTTTCAACTGTCTGCATTGTATCACAGAATAGGTCAATGTCAGTGGTGACATTGATGATTTCTGTTATATAGTGAACACAGGAGGAGCATGATATTGATCCTCTGAAACTGCTCCTCCTTTCTGAAGCCGCTCGCTCACCACACTTTTGGGTGCATCAGTGAAGGAATCTGCGGCCGCTGACAGAAGGCATTGATTAGAATGGGAGCCACATCCTCACCAATGACGCCTCCAGATTCAGAGTACATGTGCAGGGCTGCGGTGTGAGTGCAGGCAGCGATAACTCTGGCCAAGATAGTGTGCCGCCCCCGTGTCAGCAGTCGAGCTGCAAGCTGCTCGGATCCGGATCTGCGGTGGCTCGAGGGGCGTCCGGACCTGGGGGGAGGGGTCTCGCGGCCACTCGAATGAAGGGGGGTATTTACAGAGGATTATATTTAGAGTTTGTGACGCCACCCGTGGTGTGTGTTAAGGTGGAGTACCACCGCTGTAGCTGGGAGTACCCCCGCTGCAGCTGGGAGTTCCCGGTGGTGATGGAGTGGGCAGCCAGGTGTTTAACCCCTCCACGAGTAGGGGGGGAATGCCCCAGGACTCGGTGATGGTGACAGGGATATGCCGTTGGGGAGGTAAGGGTCACTTGCGTACTCACTCAGTCCAATAACGCTGACACTGACTACTTTAGTAAACCAAAGTTCTGGACACCGCTACCGCTGAGTGGAAGCATGTCTATGTCTGGGTCCCGTTTCTGCTGGTGTTGCCTGTTGATCTGTGACCTTTCCCTTGGCACCTTGTTTCCTTCTAGTTGATCCTTGTAGCTTGAAACTAGTTGAGTCCCACTCCCCAGTGTGGCTAACTGAGGGAGCTTGCTCTCAGGGTTCAAGCTTGGGATTTCTTGGACCGTATTTGTGGAAAGTCCTATTCCTCTCGTTGCGCTAGTACCCCAATTTTGGAGCGGGTGGAGAGCGGATCTTGAAGGCTCCGTTCTCGTCGGGCGAATTGTCAGGTTGACTGAAGCTACTCCCTGACCGGTGATGGTACAAGGCTGCCGGCTGTCCTCCACGACAATGCCGTGCCTCTTGTCACGATCCCCTGCGATTGGGGATCCAGCTCCTACCAGGCCCAGACCATCGTCTGCTACCTAGTAGTTCAAAGGAGCCCAGCTCCTTACCTCCTCCCTCTTTCACCTCCAACACTACACTCTCCCTTTCTCTGACTGACTCCTGACACTCCTGACCTCCCCTTAACCAACCCCCCAAGTGGGCGACCCTATTCCACTGAGGCCGTCCACTGGTGTGTCTGGTGGGTGTGGTGCAGAGTGTTCCTAGGATTTTGATTAACTGGTTTTGGCAACACCATTGGTTAGGGACCCGTAACCAAGGAGGAGGTGGATATTGCACAGAAGGGCAGATTGCACAATACCCTGTGACGACCTGATAGGCCAGGGCGTCACAATAGCGCTGTCAATCAGAATCAGGGAAACTGCTCATCATGCAAATTAAAGAGGGTACAAGGGTCCACTGAGCCCCCGGCCATGCCAAGGATGTACCAGAACCCCCTTATTTTCATATAGAATATAGTGAGCTTTCAAACTAATTTTGTAGCTAACAAATTTTGTAACTACAAAAATGAAGTGTATATTGCAGTTATGATTCTATGGGGGCTATGTCACCTATATTACTATTTAAGTAGTGTGATTTGCATTTTAGGGGTTACATTTCTTCATTCTTCATTCTTTAAAAGTACATTTCTTCAATAAGTATTAGAAATGTTTCCATACACTACACAGAAACATGTTAAATCATGGTATAATGTTGTCAGGGTCTGCACATATTTAGCATTGTAGACTTTGCACAGATTTTCAGCTATATCATGTTTTTCTCCTTTTCCTTTACAGAGACGATTTCAATATTTTTCTTTTTGCCCTTGAAAACCACTATTGGTTTATCTCCACCCTGCAGATTATCTGCGCCCCCACAATGCACTGCTCTATTGAATAAGGCAATCAGCATAATTCTGTAATTAACAAGGTTTATCTGCATTTTTTTTTAAAAAATTACTTAGAAGAAGAAATGGTATAAAATAAACATGTACCAATACTCATATGTGAAAAACCGCACTATTCCTAGCTGTCACTCTGGTGGTCTTTGCTAGTATCGACTAATATCCTGCAGCAATGATGTGCTGTCCATGCATATCCCACTGGCACTGACAACCACTGACTACACCAGATGAAGCGCGAAATACGCATCGGGTCTGCTGGTATGTGAATCTCTCCATACCACTTCAGTTTTTTACTACCTAATCATGTGTTGTTCAGTTTTCATGTTTTTGGCCTTTCCAAGCCTCTGTACTCCTCTTTTAATCAATCAGATACATTCATATTTATTTCTATTTTTACCTACAGTACAGACCAAAAGTTTGGACACACCTTCTCATTCAAAGAGTTTTCTTTATTTTTTCGACTCTAAAAATTGTAGATTCACATTGAAGGCATCAAAACTATGAATTAACACATGTGGAATGAAATACAAAAATGTGTGAAACAACTGAAAATATGTCTTATATTCTAGGTTCTTTAAAGTAGCCACCTTTTGCTTTGATTACTGCTTTGCACATTTCTGGCATTCTCTTGACTAGCTTCAAGAAGAGGTAGTCACCGGAAATGGTTTTCACTTCACAGGTGTGCCCTGTCAGGTTTAATAAGTGCGATTTCTTGCCTTATAAATGGGGTTGGGACCATTAGTTGTGTTGTGCAGAAGTCTGGTGGATACACAGCTGATAGTCCTACTGAATAGACTGTTAGAATTTATATTATGGCAAGAAAAAAGCAGCTAAGTAAAGAAAAACGAGTGGTCATCATTACTGTAAGAAATGAAGGTCAGTCAGTCTGAAAAATTGGTAAAACTTTGAAAGTGTCCCCAAGTGCAGTGATAAAAACCATCAAACGCTACAAAGAAACTGGCTCACATTAGGACTGCCCCAGGAAAGGAAGACCAAGAGTTACCTCTGCTGCGGAGAATAAGTTTATCCGAGTCACCAGCCTCAGAAATCGCAGGTTGAGAATAGAAAAAAACGTTTCCATCATCACGTCCAGGTATAAACAATTTTAAGATTCTATTTTATTTCAAAAAAGCTTAAAACTAACACTTGGTTAGGTGGACATCCATATTAAAAAAAGTCTTATGTCCAGGTTCGAAACACGTAAGACGTGATACTGGAATTTTTTTTTCTATTTTTGTGATTTGCCTCAATGAACACAGACTTCCTTGCGCCATCCCTGAAAGAGGAAACAGGTGATCTAAGCGGAAAGCCTTTACTCCTTGTTGTTACTATGTTACTATTAGAGGCAAAATTGAGGTACAAGCCGAAGGTCAGGGTTCCAGGAGAGTATATATAAGATACAGGGAGCAAGCGAGGACTCGGTCAAGAGGAAGTCTGAGGTCAGAAGCCGGGAAGCCACAACAGAAACTTGGGAGGACAGGCAGAGATACAGTAGTCCGGAGTCGAAAGACCAGGATCTGAACTCTGAGCACCACAGGAACTAACAGCACAACTGTAAACAGGAAGTATGACTGGTGGTGTCCTGAGCTAACACGCTCCCTAAAGAAGCAGAGCAATCAGCGGGAATGAGAAGTATCTGCGATAGCAGCCAACAGAGCATTCATCCTGCAAAATGCTGTGCACCATAGGTAAAATATACTGGTTCTGCAGGAGAGCATGGCAGGACAATACAGAATGTTAGAAACTTGAGCAATAAGGTTTAGAAGTACAAAAGTATATAGAAAAAAGAAAAAACTCCTAAAACATTCAGATTTAATTAGATCGCAAGCAGACGCTGTCACACATGTTTGGGGTGCGTCTGACTGCAACCAATCACAGATGTCAGGACTGCCGGTGGGCGGAGGAAGCAGTGAATATGCATCTTCATGCATATGAATGGCCCTGGAAGAAGAGTGAGCCGCCCGAAAGCAGTTACAGGCGTGACGGAGACTCGGTAAGTATAGCACGCTTTTTCTAAATCATCTATCCCTTCATCACCATTTATAAGCACCGGATTCTGATCCCCATAGATTTATATGAGGACCTGCATCTGGCCAGATATCCAAGATCAAATCCGGGCAAGAACCAATTTTTTTTTTGAAGTCCGGTTAGTCCTGCCAATCCCGGATATTGTGTTCTTTGCACAAATTGAAACACTGTAGACAAGCATACACCTCATTATTATTCCATTGTTGGCAACTTCAACAGTCCAATATAAATGAATCCAATAATAAAAAGTAAATAACAGGAAGAACAACAAACAGACGTCCATGTTACATCACTCAATGTGTTATGTGGAGATAATGTTTTCATAGAGAAAAGCTACTGGTCTGGTTTGGCTGAAATGTTCTTTGTTTCTTGCATTAGTTTTCATTCAAAATAATTAATTTCGATGTATTTGTTATATTACCCTGTTTTTACCAGATTTCTTACTTAATCTGCAACTCAAGAAGTAACAGGACATCAAAATATAAACCTGCTTTCCAATATATAAAAGCAATACAAAAAGTTACATCAGTCGATTAATACAAAAAAAGCAATCTGAAGGCTTTGGGATCTACCATGTTGCATTGAAGAAAATGAGAGTAGTAGTGAATGAATAATAAAAAGATTCAATGATATGGGGAAGAGAGATAGGAAATGTGCCAGCAGTAGTGCCAGACTTAGTTTGGTCAATCAGTGATATACTGTAGATATCAAAAGCCCTACTTCATTTAACTTACACATTTGCACTCTTCATGCACTAGAAAGCAGCGAGCCAATTCAATATTTTTCAAAGAAAAAAAAATCTGAAGTCAGTGTACTAAAGAAAGCATGTTTATCAAAAGCAAATGACGATACTGACTTTTTTCATTTATTGTGCAACTTTTTTTCTTACAGGTGGAATGACTGTGTTTTAAAAATACTAAAGATAACTAATCAAAATCCAGACATATAACTGCATCTTAATATATGTGTCACAAACAATTTCTTTTGCACATGCATTTTAATAGTCAAATTTCACATCCATAGATGCTACTGCAATAAAGTGGCATTATGCTGTTGCTGGCTTTTTGGAAGTGTACCTGCCAATCTATTTCTTTAAATACAAGTTTTGGAAAATGAGGGAGAATTATTTTTTAAAAAATGGTAACAATACATGCATTTTTTTCACACCTATTTTACTAGTCCAATTTTCACCCCTAAAAGCCACACCAATAAAAAGGCCTTTTGCAGTTGCTAGCATTCTAGATGTATGTTTACCTAGCATTTTATTTGTAATACCTTTTTTGGAAGGAAAATAAAATCTTTACAAATATCCAGAGATTTAACAGTGCATGCATGTTTTTGCACACCTCTTTTATCAGTCCAATTTTACATGTTTATACTCCTAACTAGAGATGAACAGACCTGTAGAAGTTTAGGTCCGCCGGGTTTGGCCGGACTTTAAATAAAAGTTTGGTCCAGGACCTGGACTTTACCCGAACTTGACTCCAGACGCTAAACCCCATATAATTCAATGGAGACCAGAAGTTATGTGTTGAAAAATGGCTGTACAATACTCGCAGTAAGGGCTAGGGTCTGTGAAAGGAAGCAAAACCGAATCAATTGCCATGCAAACAAATGTGAATAGGGAATAAATTAAAAAAGACGTGTGATCCCAGTGTGGGTAAAGCAGCAGCTGCAGGCTGCAACCCTCAGCTCTCAGCTTTACCTTGGCTGGTTATCAACATTAAAGAGGATCACAATCTGTTTTTTTTAATTATTTAAATTTTTTTTTAAAAAAATTGTATGAGCGCTGTCTTATTTTTGATAACCAGCCATGGCAAAGCAAACAGCAGTAATTTGGCCCCTCCCAGCCTGAAAATAACAGCCTGCAGCTACCCCAGAAATGGAGTATCCAATAGATGTGTCAATTCTGGTGCTTTAGGCTGCTTTCACACATCCAGTTTTTGACATCAGGCACAATCTGGCGAATAACGGATAAAACGGATGGATGCGTTTTTATCCTCCTCATTGAATGGTATTAGCACCGGCTTGGGCCTGATGCCCTTGTGTTTCATTCGGCGTGTGCCAGATCCGGCGAAATTTCTGTGTCCGGCTGCCAGAAAGGACGCACAAGGGAACGTTTTTTTGTCACCGGCAAAAAATCGCACCGCGTCTGATCCAGTGTAAAGCGGCAAAAAACGCATTCCACCAACGGATCCAGTTGTTTTAACTGAGCATGCTCAGGAGGATCATCACAGGAGGAGATGGGGGCTACAGTATATACATCACAAGAGAGGCTGGGGCTACAGTATATACATCACAGGAGAGGCTGGGAGCTAAAGTATATACATGACAGGTGGGGCTGAGGACTACAGTAAAAACATCACAGGAGTGGTGGGGCTACAGTTTATGCAAGACAGGAGGGTCTGGGGGCTACAGTATATACATCACAAAAGAGGCTGAGGCTACAGTATATACATTACAGGAGAGACTGGGAGCTAGATTATATACATGACAAGAGGGGCTGAGGACTACAGTATATACATCACAGGTGAGGAAGGGGGCTGCAGTATATATATCACAGGAGAGGCTGGGGGCATACACATTGCTTGGGGGCATACCCATTACTGGAAGGCATACATATTACTAGGGATCATACACATTACTGGGAGGGCATGCATATTACTAAGGGAGAATACACATAACTAAGGGGCATACACATTGCTTGGAGGATTACACATTACAGAGGGGCATTGCAGCTATAAGTCCCCTTACCACTGACAGCCAGACTGGTTTGTCAGGTCTCCATAAGGAGAATAGTCTTCCCCCGTGGTCCCCACATAGCTTCTCATACAGTCAGATCAGATACCCAAACTTTGCACTGACGAGGGGCAATCACCCCGAAACACCGTGTCTGGAAATTGGGATTCTGATCTGACATATATCCTAGGTCATCTGAAAAGGCTTGTTAAAAGGCCAATTTTGACTTTCAGGATTGCTGTTTCCAATAGGTGGCGCTAGAGTTTGTCTCCTTTCCTGGAGAGACAATTTGAATAATTCCCACAGGGGCATTGCAGCTATAAGTCCCTTTACCTTTGACAGCCAGACTGGTTTGGCAGGTCTCCATAAGGAGAATAGTCTTCCCCCGTGGTCCCCACATAGCTTCTCATACAGCCAGATCAGATACCCACACTTTGCACTGACGAGGGGCAATCATCCCGAGACACCGTGTCTGCAAATTGGGATTCTGATCTGGCATATATCCTAGGTCATATGAAAAGGTTTGTTAAAAGGCCAATTTTGACTTTTAGGATTGCTGCTTCCAATAGGTGGCGCTAGAGTTTGTCTCCTTTCCTGGAGAGACAATTTGAACATTACTGAGGGGCATACACATTACTGAGGTGCACATACACATTACTGGGAGGCATACACATTACTGGGGGACATAGACGTTGCTGGGAGGCATAGGCGTTACTGGGGGCATAGACATTACTGGGGGGACATAGACATTACTGGGGGACATGCACATTACTGGGCTCATACAGCTCTGGGGGACCATACTGCTCTGGGGGATAGCTCATATAGCCTAGATGGTCCATACAGCTCTGGGGGGGCCATACAGCTCTGGGGGTCGCTCATATAGCTCTGGGGGCCCATACTGCTCTGAAGGGTAGCTCATATAGCTCTAGGTGGCCCATACAGTTCTGGGGGTAGCTCATACAGCCCTAGCTAAAGAAGACCCATACAGCTCTGGTGAGCACATACTGCTCTGGGGGCCGATACTGCTCTAGTGGGTGGCTCATACAGCTCTGGGGCCCATACTGCTTTGGGGGTAGCTCATACAGCTTTAGGCCATTCAGCTCTGGGGGGGCCCATAGTGCTCTGGGGTGTGGCTCACACAGCTCTGTGGTGTCCATACTGCTCTGGAGGGTGGCTCATACAGCTCTGGGGGGACCTATACTGCTCTGGGGGGTGGTTCATACAGCTCGGAGGCATATATAGCTCTGAGGGGGCACATACAGCTCTGAGGTGGATTCATATAGCTCTAGAAGGCACATACAGCTCTGAGGGGGGCCCATATAGCTTTGAGGAGCCCATATAACTGTTACGACTGTAGGAAGCAGGGATAAGTGTGCACCTGCGCTGTTCCTCAAGCTAGGAGTCCCTTGGATATCTGTGTCCCCAGGATTACCCCTAAACGTGGAGAATGCTGGGCCCCACATCTTGCTGTATGCTCCGACCTCTTCTTTCTGCCTTCCTCTTCTTTCCAATATCTTCCCCGCTGTCTCAGAGGGTGTACACTTCATGACATTACACGAGATATACCTGACTGTCATGATGACTATGAGATAGCTCCTACACAGACCCTCAAGCTAGAGAGCCCTAAGTTATCCCTAATGCCTGGGATACTCCAGATGGTGGAGATGCCTAAGTCTCCTTCCTGGCCCTGCTCCTGACTTGTCCTGATCTGATACCCCCTTCCCCAGGAAAGGACGGGGCAGGAATGAGATGAAACCAACAGAAATAGCGAAACAGGGGAAAACAAAACTCTGTCACTCATCACACACACACACACACAAACACACACACACACACTCACACACGTATATGACAATGAGAGATTAGGAGGAAAACAAGAGCAGTAAGGAAGCAATAAGACAACAGGGGTAAACTCAACAACTGTTCCAAGCAACAAGCATCACTTTCACCAAAAAGTCAGAAACAGCAATGCTCATAGACCAACACAGAATGAATGAACTAAAGCTGGCATAGGTAGAAAATGAAAATGTCTGCTTCAGACACCCACACTGCTTGCTGCATACATACGTATATACAGACAGACACACATACTGCTCTGCTGCATACATACAGACAGACGGACACACACACACTGCTCTGCTGCATACATACATACATATAGACAGACACACACATACTGCTCTGCTGCATACATACATACAGACAGACACACACATACTGCTCTGCTGCATACATACATATGGACAGACACACACCTTGCTCTGCGGGGCCCACACACCTTGCGCTGCGGGGCCCACTCACCTTGCTCTGCGGGGCCCACACACCTTGCTCTGCGGGGCCCACACACCTTGTTCTGCAGGGCCCACACACCTTGCTCTGCGGGGCCCACACACCTTGCTCTACGGAGCCCACACACGCAGCTCTGCAGGGCCCACACACGCGGCTCTGTGGGGCCCACACACACAGCTCCGGGGGCCAGCACATACGGCTTCGGGGAGAGAGGGGCAGGGCATACATCGCGTGTGGGAGAAGCCCATACAGTTCACCGGGGCCCATAAATCGGGGGGCGGGGAGGGCACATACAGATCGAGTGGGAGGAGGGGTGTCCCACATACCGCTCAGGTCACGGTGGAGAGGGGGCCCACACAGAGTCGGAGGGAAGTGCTGTGCTGGGGGTCGCTGGCTGGCACTGCGCCTCCTTCATCTGTGGGACCGAGCAAGACGCTGCGCAGTAGCTCCGCCCACAGATGAAGCTCAATCCAGGAGGACGCAGCGAACGCTGTGGTCTGCGCGCCTTAAAGGGACGGTAGCCACAGTTTCCTGCCGAGGACTGGGGTACCCGGAACTCGGCCCGGGGGAAGCAGAACTGACAAGGCCAAGTGGACCCCCCCAGCTCTCCAGGGCCCCGGCATTTGCCCAGGTGTGCCGGGTGCTGATGCCGGCCCTGCTGGTAACCCCTTACGAAATGGCCACTACTGCCTGCCAGCCTCCGTTCTACACAGCCATGACAGTAGGCGAAGTTTGTGCAAAACTCCATGTGACAATGACATTACAATGCGCATTGAGAGACATCACAACATGCACTGTGATGTCTGTAGCCTATTTGGCACTAGAAACCATAAAATGACTTTGATGTCAACTGAATTTCCTTGCCAAACTTGACTGATCTGGCAAAATTGAATCTTTGTAGATTCTCTCAATTATAGCCACAACCAACAAATTCATGCACATATTTCACATTCACCTTGCAGTAACCAAGCTTGTTTGCTCTCAAATGTCTAAGGCTGAATTTCAGTCCCAGCGCAGCAGAACATTGGCATAATTTAGATGTAATAAAAGATCATTAAACTATAACTAATATTGTGAATAATAAAAACCAACCAAAAACAGTGTTCAATAGAAAATCAGCTCTAAAATGATATAACAATATAGATTTTAAAACATCGCCATCTGCTGGGTAACCTTGTATATGGAGTTATACAGTAAATAGTTTTTCAGGAGCAACTTCCATTGTCTATTTTTTTATATTGTACTTGTTTTCTATTTACAAAATCTGGGGGGGAAAACATTCTTTATCTTTTTTTTCCATTATGGAACTTGAACCTGTAGTCACCTGAAATATACAACATATACAACTACACTCCTATGAAGAGACGCATGAGAGCTCTGATCATAGCAGATACAGGCTTATGTCTGCTGTATAATACAGCCAGCACCCGCCTCCCGAGCCTTTCTGCACACATGTGCTGTGAATTTAGGGAAGATGTTGCTAAGAGGTTAAGGTATTTGAATGCTAATTGTTAACATTCTTATCTTTCGACACTTATATGGATAAAAAGAAATGCAAAAAATCCAGTTAAAGCACCAGCATTTTTTGTTATTTTAAAGCTGGAGTGGAACCATTAAATCTCCATTCCTTGCTTTAGTATTATACTCACCAGCCAACGTCTTCATTTGTTATCGTCATTTTTCCAGTCGTCTTCTGCAGGTTGTTACCGGCTTGATCGCTCCAGTATTTGCTGGGTGAACTGGAAGTCACTACTCAATATAAGTCTATGAAAAGAAGAACAAGGCTCCCATAGACTTACACTAAGATCTTGTTACCGTTACTTTTAACTTCTGGTCAGTCAGAGGATGGCGGCGCAGGACTGGAGCAGAGGCGGGAAGAGCTGAACACGGAAAGTAAATTAATGGGGTCAGAGAACTTAAATTAGTGGAAAAACTCCAGCACTGAAATGAAAAATAAACAAATACTAGAGTGCTGCTTTAAAATCCTTTGTGTTTATAAAAGATCTAAGTAAACAGGATTACAGATTTAAACCATATAAATGAGTTTCAAATAGCAGGTTCCTAAACAAAATATTAATAAGTAAGTGAAGGTTAACCCCTTTACGACCAAGGACATAACTGTATGTCCTTAGTCATACCAGGGTACTCACCACTGGCTGCTGCGGTGAGCCGGCAGTGATTCCTGCACATGTCTGCTAATTTGAACAGCAGACATGTGGAGCTAACAGGCGTGAGTGGATCCGTGATCCACCCACACCTGCTTGCCACTTTGATTGCACTGTCAAAATGTGACAGCACGACTTAAATGGCTGCGATACCGTTACCTGCCGCCATCGGAGGCCCCATGACTCACGGGGAGCTGATGGTTGCCATGGTAGTGACGGGTCATGTGATGACCCCTGTTGCTATCATGACGTATTTCCTGCTGGAGCCGACAAAGCGACAGCTCTAACAGGAATGCTTCATTTCTGCTGATCAGAGCTGTGCAGCTCTGATCAGCAGAAATGCACAGGCGATCAGACTGCTGATCCATAAAGTCCCCTAGGGGGACTAGTAAAATAAATAAAAAACAAGTTTTAAAAAATATGAAAAAATTAAAAAAGGGAAAAGTTCAAATCACCCTCCCTTCACCCCATTGAAAATAAAACAGTTAAACAAATAAAAAATATACACATATTTTGTAGTGCCGCGTTCAGAAATTCCTGATCTATCAAAATATAAAATCAAGTAATTTGATTGGTACACAGTGATGAGAAAAAAAATTCAAACGCCCAAATTAAGTTTTTTGGTCGCAGCAAAATGTTTTAAAATACAATAGGCAATCAAAATGTAGCATCTATACAAAAATGGTATAATTAAAAATGCCAGCTCAATATGCAAAGAATAAGCCATCACTGAGCCCCATATCCCGAAAAATGAGAACTCTATGAGTCTCAGAAAAGGGCAACAAAAGCCCAATTCTTTTTTTGAACAAACTTCTGAAATGTTTTTAACTCCTTAGATAAAAGTAAGGCTATGTGTGTACACAGACGTTTTGTTTTTTGAGCAAAACCTCATCCTCTGGCTGAAAAACGCACCTTTGGCTGAAAAAACGCATCAAAATCGCATGTGTTTTTGCCACATTTTTGGTGTGTTTTTGCAGCGTTTTGGTGCATTTTTTCCCCTGCATTTTTGCCCATGCATTTTTTCACTATTTTCAATTGAAAAATGCAGGGAAAAATGCAGAAAAGAAGTGACATGCTGCTTCTTTATTCTGCGCCCAAAACTGCAGGCAAAAAAGAAGCAATGTGCATACAGCCTTTCGGATTTTTCATAGACTTTGCTGTGGAAGGTGATACATGTAGTTTAGGACCATAAATTACAGCCAAAACTGCACCAAAAAAGCAGTAAAAATGCAGCAAAAAAAGCAGCGTGTGCACAGGGCCTAAAAGTATACATGTTTGGTATCTACAAACTCATACCAACCTGACGCATCATACTGACACATCAATTTTACCAAATAGTGAACATGGTGAACATGCTGAATACAATATCCCAAAAACAGTTATGCAATAGCACTTTTTTTGCAATTTCACCGCATTTCGAATTTTGTTTCCTATTTTCCAGTACACTATATGGTAAAACTAATGGTTTGATCCAAAAGTACAACTCGTCCTGCAAAAAACAAGCCTTCATATGGAAAGATTGATGGAAAATTAAAAACGTTCTGGGTCTTGGAAGAAGGGGAGGAAGAAACAGACGAAAAACGGAAAATCATCCGGGGTAAAGGGGTTAAAGAAGAGAAGCAATAGGTATGTCGCGGGCGGCCTGCTGCTGCTGCTCGGTGGCTCGAGCGATGGGCCGGATCCCGGGGACTCGAGCGGCGCTCCTCGCCCGTGAGTGAAAGGGGATTGGGATTTGGGATAGTTTATTGTCCGTGATGCCACCCACGGTTGTGGTGATTTGTTGACACCACCGCTGCTCTGTATGGGGATCCCGGGAGTGATGGTATGGAGCAGCTAGATGTTAGTCCTCCCCTCCGTGGGTAGGGGGTTGGTTGTCCCGGGGCCCAGTGATGAAGTGGGTGATGCAGGGCTTGGTGGGGTGCAGGGACGCGGGGGCAGCTCTGTGCCTTGCGGCACTGTGGTACTCACTCAGCCTGAGACGATGACACAGTTCTCGGTAAAACACACGGCTGGAAAGACGGTTCCCACGGACGGCTGTACTTGCTTTCCCCAGTAGTTGACGGTGACGGTCCCTTTTTCCTGCACCTAAGATGATGATGGTTTCGATGGGTTCCCACCAGTAACCCGCTCCCCGGCTTGGATATGGGCCGGAGGAGCCCTACTTTGCCCGCAGGCGCTGGCCCTGAGAATCTGGTGCCCTGGCGGTGGCGGTGTCTCTCTGTAACGGTTGGACTGTTGCCTTCAATCGGGACTTGCTTGTTGGGAGACCCAGAGGTCCCCTTCGCTAACGGATTTGGCAAATTCACGGCGACTCCTAGCCTTGCCGGGATCCGAAAGGCCCCTGCCACTGGTGCTGACTGCTCTTCGTATACCGCTCCGGTACCGCCGGGCCACCACCCGTCCGCGGTCCTTCCAGCAACCTCCAAGCAGTCACCCCTGCAGACAGTCACCGCCATCTGCTGACCTTGCTGTCTCACTCCAGGGCACACACCCGGACCAGCTTCAGGCTTTACAAACTGTTACTTTTTCTGTCACTACTCTCAAGCTCCTCTACCACTTCCTTCTCCTTCACTCCCCTAGCTTGAACCGCCTGGTTCTTCCGCCTCCAGGGCTGTGAACTCCTCGGTGGGCGGAGCCAACCGCCTGGCCCACCCCCTGGTGTGGACATCAGCCCCTGGAGGAAGGCAACAAGGATTTTTGGTTAGCCTTGGTGTTCCTAACTGGGGTGTAGGGTGTGGTGGTGTTGTGACCTGTGACCCCTGGATTACCCAGGGCGTCACATTCCCCCTTAGCAAAATGCAGACCGTCCGCGGGCTGCCCGTCCAACACCGGTTTTATTTTCTGAAAAATATATAAAAGGTAAACATAACAATTTATGACATCATCCCACATCGGGAGGTTCGGTACTTAAACGTTGCAAACGGTAATATTAAAACGGTTGCGGCTGCCGCTCTCTCCCACCCAAGTAACCTGGCCCTGATGCTGCCCCTAAAACCCAGGCAGCAGCCCTTGACCCCAGTCCAGCACAAGTTACCCGAGCGGGATCTGTCCTTCCCCTCCAGAGGGTAGCCACCGGTTCCTGTGGTGGCTGGGCCCCAGCCTGCTCCACTGTGGGCCCTCCCTCCAACCTGCCTCTCCGGAGGCGGTTACGGTTAACTGCACAACATCATTTTTATTTACAACCCACTTAACGTTTGTGGTTGCCCTGCAAGTTCACGGGCTTGTCCATAGGAGTTCCTATGCAAACAACTTTTTGAAGGGTCCCCACGGGGACAACGGTGCCGGCAACGGCCGGTTTCCAATCACTGTAAACAATCAGGTAAAGATTCGGTTATTATTCTCATTTTTGCAAAACGTTTTCAAACACACTTTAAACACACATGTTTTCTGGTCCCAACGGGGACGGTGCAACGGTGCTCCGCTGCCTTACTCAGATTCTTCTGCTGAGGCGGACCCATCCTCCGCCACCAGCATATCAAACATGCACTGACATGCCTGCTGTGATAGGGGTACTCGGTACCCATTTCTACCGGTACGCGGGGTATGGAAAACCACGGGGTCTCCTACATAGCGGGAACGCTCACTTGCCTCTTCAAACTCATCAGCGGACCCGGGGCTGGGGCCGGAGTCATCATCTCTTGTTCCTGCGCCAGGCGGGTTACCGCCAGCTGCCGCAGCCTCCTGGCCTCCAGCATCTAGCACTTCAGACCCTTCTGCGGTAGCACGGAGCAACAGATCAGGCGAGTTCACACTGAGGCGCCCCATAAGTAACGGCAAGGGTGATGCATAGGCCGAGACTAGGCCGGGCCCCTCAGCCGCAGCGGCCGGTCCTGGTAGGACATAGGGACGTGGGTCACCAGTCGACTCTGTTACATCTATTCCCCCCCCGTACATTGGGGCAGTTGCAATCAGCATCTCCACCTCGTTGGTCCACTGCTCCATCATCCTGAAGATCTGATCCTGCTGACGTTGGTGGAATTGAATCACCCGGGCTTTCATCCATGCCACGGTCCCAGGCTCGGGGTCTGGCACATTTTTATTACAGGGCCGCGGTTCCAGCGGTTCCCCCGGGAACGATTCGGGAACGTCCTGAGTGTCTGCAGCCGATTGGTCCGCCGGGGCGGATTGGCAGGGTATCGCTACCGGTTGGGCAGGTAGCGGGCCTAGTGGTGGGGCGGCAGCAGCTAACGCGGGTAGCGGGGCGAGAGGCAGGGTGAGCGGAGGCAGGCCGGGCCCCTCAGCTTCAATGGCCGATCCCTCGGGTATACAGGGGCATGGGTCTCTTACCCGCTCCTCCAAATCCTCTTCCACCTCGCGTCTCTGCATAGCAGCCACCACGTCCGCCATGTCGGTCTCCCACTCCTCCAGGAGGAGTTGCATGTAGGCCTACAGACGGTTACTCAGCGGGACGGTCCGGTCCCTCAACCACGTCGCCGTGCCGGGCGTGGGGTCTTCCTCGTTGGGAGTTGGGTTGTACATCTTGGCAATCGTGCCTTCCAGGAACCCAGTATTGCTGCAGAGTCCTGGCGTCCCTGCTTTTAGAGCCGCGGCTACATGCGACCAGTCGCCATTTCATCCCCCTTAGCCTTTTTCTGGCCCCTCCTCTATCGGGGCGGGGTTTTGGCCTTCGCGCCTCTACTACTCGAGAAGACGCTCGAGGGGCAACTTTTTGCGCCAAAGATGGCGACTTCTGAAATTTTCCGGCCGGATACCTCCGGCGGTCACAAGGCGCACCTCTACCCAACGGCAGAGCGGTAAGATCCTGTTCGTGACGCCAAGTTGTCGCGGGCGGAGGAGGGGACGCCGCGCTCTCCCTCTGCTCGGGTCCGGCTGCCGCTGCGGCTGCTGCGGCCTGCTGCTGCTGCTCGGTGGCTCGAGCGATGGGCCGGATCCCGGGGACTCGAGCGGCGCTCCTCGCCCGTGAGTGAAAGGGGATTGGGATTTGGGATAGTTTATTGTCCGTGATGCCACCCACGGTTGTGGTGATTTGTTGACACCACCGCTGCTCTGTATGGGGATCCCGGGAGTGATGGTATGGAGCAGCTAGATGCTAGTCCTCCCCTCCATGGGTAGGGGGTTGGTTGTCCCGGGGCCCAGTGATGAAGTGGGTGATGCAGGGCTTTGTGGGGTGCAGGGATGCGGGGGCAGCTCTGTGCCTTGCGGCACTGTGGTACTCACTCAGCCTGAGACGATGACAAAGTTCTCGGTAAAACACACGGCTGGAAAGACGGTTCCCACGGACGGCTGCACTTGCTTTCCCCAGTAGTTGACGGTGACGGTCCCTTTTTCCTGCACCTAAGATGATGATGGTTTCGATGGGTTCCCACCGGTAACCCGCTCCCCGGCTTGGATATGGGCCGGAGGAGCCCTACTTTGCCCGCAGGCGCTGGCCCTGAGAAACTGGTGCCCTGGCGGTGGCGGTGTCTCTCTGTAATGGTTGGACTGTTGCCTTCAATCGGGACTTGCTTGTTGGGAGACCCAGAGGTCCCTTTCACTAACGGATTTGGCAAATTCACGGCGACTCCTAGACTTACCGGGATCCGAAAGGCCCCTGCCACTGGTGCTGACTGCTCTTCGTATACCGCTCCGGTACCGCCGGGCCACCACCCATCCGCGGTCCTTCCAGCAACCTCCAAGCAGTCACCCCTGCAGACAGTCACCGCCGTCTGCTGACCTTGCTGTCTCAGTCCGGGGCACACACCCGGACCAGCTTCAGGCTTTACAAACTGTTACTTTTTCTGTCACTACTCTCACGCTCCTCTACCACTTCCTTCTCCTTCACTCCCCTAGCTTGAACCGCCTGGTTCTCCCGCCTCCAGGGCTGTGAAATCCTCGGTGGGCGGAGCCAACCGCCTGGCCCACCCCCTGGTGTGGACATCAGCCCCTGGAGGAAGGCAACAAGGATTTTTGGTTAGCCTTGGTGTTCCTAACTGGGGTGTAGGGTGTGGTGGTGTTGTGACCTGTGACCCCTGGCTTGCCCAGGGCGTCACAGGTACAACCATAAAATAAGGTTTGCTACATGCCAAGGTGAAAAAACTAAGTAGTTTTTCAAAATCCTAATTTTACTAGTTACTAGAGATGAGAAAACGACCAAAGAGCCCAAAATGCAATCAGTGAATCTTTATTCAGGTATTGGTGAGCGGCACACTTAGCAAGAGGAACGCTAACAACAGGGTCTCCCAGAAGAAGTGATAATACACTATTATAAACATGGGTATAATATACACAGTATAGAAAATGGTGATACACTATTCCTATGAGGATGATTACAATAGATATGCACAGTGTAGAGAGAGGGTACAACAATAATATCTAATAAGGACTAAATTGTCATTACCATCCGTTCAAAGGAAAAAAATAGCCAGGGAGATCACAATTATAATCTCAGAAAGTAGATGGAAAGGAGTAATGTGTCAAGAGGACCAACAGTGGCTGGTGTATAAAGTACCCATAATACTGGAATCATATAAAGTCCGAGGGGCAAATGCCCATCACACGGTATACATACCACAAAAGTCTGGGAGACCGAGTAGCAGCGTCCACCTGCGTCGACGCAGCGTCCACCTGTGTTGGTCCTCTTGACACATTACTCCTTTCCATCTACTTTCTGAGATTATAATTGTGATCTCCCTGGCTATTTTTTTCCTTTGAACGGATGGTAATGACAATTTAGTCCTTATTAGATATTATTGTTGTACCCTCTCTCTACACTGTGCATATCTATTGTAATCATCCTCATAGGAATAGTGTATCACCATTTTCTATACTGTGTATATTATACCCATGTTTATAATAGTGTATTATCACTTCTTCTGGGAGACCCTGTTGTTAGCGTTCCTCTTGCTAAGTGTGCCGCTCACCAATACCTGAATAAAGATTCACTGATTGCATTTTGGGCTCTTTGGTCGTTTTCTTTTCTTGTTCTTGGTATTTTGTTGCGACTCCCCTAGTCCTCTCCTACTCCATTATTGACTTTGTCTATCTACACACATCATTTTAATGGAGCGATGCTTTGGTTGATAAATTAGTTTATTTTAGTTACTAGAGATGAGCCTACCTCTAGAGGGTCGAGTTCGGTTCGGTTCATCAAACGAAGCCCGCGTTCGAGTTCGGTTCTCGAACCCCATAGAAAACAATGGGAGGCAATCACAAACACATAAAAACACATAGAAAACACCTTCAAAGGTGTCCAAAAGGTGACAAACAACTCACAAGACAAGACAACAGAAACACATGGGAAAGTGACAAGGACAAATACTAATGCGAAAACAAAACAGCTGGACGAGGAAAAAGAGGAGAAGACACAGATATAGAATGGCATGCCCTTCTAAAATCATGTAAAACACAGCACGGGACTCCAAGCGGAGTCTCCCTTTTTTCCAAAAATTGGGCCCCACAGACACCAGTTCAGTGGCAGCACTTGTGCCCCAGTTGTACACTTCACAGGTACATTTGCATCAAGCACATTCAAAAATACGCCAGCCTTAACTGTCCCCTGGATGACACCAGGGTAGGTAGCAAAGTCTTTGCTGAGCCATGATTTGTTCATCTTAGACCGTTTTTAAAAACACAGCAAGGGGACTGCAAGCGGAGTCTCCCTTTTTTTCCAAAAATTGGGCCCCATAGGCACCACTTCAGTGGCAGCACTTGTGCCCCAGTTGCAAACTGGACAGGTTGATTTGCATCAAGCACTGTCAAAAAAACGCCAGCCTTTACTCTCCCCAGGATGACACAGGGGTAGTAAAGTCCTTACGGATCCATGACTTGTTCATCTTGATGAACGTTAGTCTGTCCACATTGTCACTGGATAGACGTGTGCACTTATCTGTCAGCACACACCCAGCAGCACTGAAGACACGTTCAGAGACAACGCTGGCAGCTGGACACGACAAAATCTCAAAGGCGTAAGTTGAGAGCTCTGGCCATTTTTCAAGATTTGAAGCCCAAAATGAGCAAGGCTCCATTTGCTAAGTCATGGAATCGATGTTCATTTGGAAATACTCCTGTATCATCCTCTCCAGACGTTGACTATGTGTCAGACTTCTTGTGTCTTGTGGCCTTGCATTGGATGGTCTAAAAAAATTATGAAACGATTCCATAAAATTGCTGTTACCAGCACCAGATACGGTGTTGCTGGTACGGTTTGACTGATAATGATGAGACAGTCCCATGTTTGGCAAGTTATTACAACTGCGAGATTCACTCCGTGCACCAGTGGTTTTTTGGGGAAAAGCCGAGCTAAGATTGAGTAACAGCTTCTGCTGATACTCCTGCATACATGCGTCCCTTTCTATGGCTGGAATTATTTCACCAAATTTGGACTTATACCAGGGATCTAATAGGGTGGCACCCCAGTAGTCATCATCACTTCTAATTTTGACAATCCGAGGGTCATGTTGTAGGTAGTGCAGCAAGAAAGCACTCATGTGTCTTGCGCATCTATGCGGACCAAGTCCTCGCTGTGTTTGTGGCGTAGAGGTGTTAACCGTGCTTTCTTCCTCTGACATCTCCCCCCAACCTCGTTCAACCGAAATTTGACCAAGGTCTCCCTCATCTGCTGAGTCTTCCATGTCCATCGAGAGTTCGTCCTCCATTTCTTCATGGTCTCCTGCACCTTCCTCAACATTTTGGCTGCTTCCATGCGCCCTTGTTAATCCCTCTCCCCCACCGTCCCATGCCTGCCGCCTTGGTGATGATGAACGTCTGGACCTTATAGATGTTGGTATCCCTTGCGCATATGAATCCTCCTGTACTTCCTCTTCTTCCTCTTGTCCCACCCCCTGACTCCGAACAGTGTTTAGCGTGTGCTCCAGCATGTAAATGACTGGAATTGTCATGCTGATAATGGCATTGTCAGCGCTAAACATATTCTGCGCCATGTCGAAACTGTGCAGAAGGGTGCATAGGTCCTTGATCTGAGACCACTCCATCAGCGTGATCTGCCCCACCTCTGCACCTCATTGGCCCAGGCTATACGTCATAACGTATTGCACCAGGGCTCGGCGATGCTGCCACAGTCTCTGTAACATGTGGAGAGTTGAATTCCAGCGTGTCGACACATCGCATTTTAGGCGATGAACCGGCAGGCCGACAGACTTCTGGAGCGATGCAAGTCGGTCATCTGTGGCGGTTGAATGGTGGAAGTGAGCAGAGAGTGACCGTGCCCTGTGCAGAAGCCCATCTAGGCCGGGATAGTGGGTTAAAAATTGCTGGACAACAAGGTTCAACACGTGAGCCATACAAGGCACGTGTGTCACCTTGCCCAGGTGAAGGCCTGCACCCAGATTTGCAGCATTGTCGCACACGGCGTTCCCTGGCTGCAGGTTGAGTGGAGACAACAATTTACGAAACTCGGACCGCAGAGCTGACCACAACTCATTCACTGTGTGACTCTTATTTCCAAGACATTTCAAGGTAAAGACCGCCTGATGCCCGTTGAGCTCTGCTGCCAGCATAGTAAGGAGGTGTGTGGGATTCCTTGTGCGCAGTTACAACGTGGGTGGCCTGACCAGGCAGGCTTGGGGCGGAGGTGCAGGACCCAGACGAGGATGAGGAGAAAGAAGCAGTGGAGGAACTTCGACATACAGAGGATTGACGCACAAGTCTTGGGGACGGCAAGACTTGTTCAGCAGACCCTTCTCCATCTATCACCATAGTTACCCAATGCCCAGTCAGCGACATATAACGCCCCTGTCCATGCTTACTGGTCCAAGTATCGGTGGTGAAATGCACCCGGTCACACACAGAGTTTCTCAAGGAAGCGGTGATGTTGTGTGCGACATGATGGTGTAGCGCAGGCACAACTTTCTTGGAGAAGTAGTGGCGAGTGGGCATCTGGTACTGGGGCACTGCGACGGACATAAGGTCTCGAAAATCCTCTGTGTCCAGCAGGCGGAAAGGCATCCTTTCGGTAGCCAAGAGCTTACAGAGGGATAAAGTCAACCTCTTAGATTTGTCATGGGTCGGAGGAAATGGCCTTTTATTTGTCCACATCTGAGGGACTGAGATATGGCTGCTGTGTGCAGACGGTGGTGAGTAGGGTGTCCCTGGAAAAATGCAGGTCTCTGAGGAAAGTGCAGGCGGAGACATGATGTTGCCTTCATCCAAAGATGGTGCTCTCGATGTCTGAGAGAGCTGTACACCAGCACTTTTTTCCCCTTCCAAACTAACTGATGACCTACCAAGCAAACTGCCTGTTGCGGTTGAAGTGGTGGAAGGTCTGTGTGTAAAACCAGTCGTGACAGCTGTCCCCACAGTCATAGAAGATGAATAGCGCGTGGAGGAACTTGAATAGGCAGATGGTGTTTGGCCTGCTCCGCTAGGCTGCTTTGCAGCACGGTGAGCTTCTGTTACGTCACCACCGGAGTCCGCTTCAGCGACTTCCGCTCCGATCGCCAGGTGACGCCGTGTTTCTGCCGTGGATGGTGCTGGTGATAGGAGAGGAGTCGATGCAAGTGGCCCCGGTGGGCGCAGACTCCGATCATCCACTGGTCTGGGTTATCTTGGGATCTGCAGTACCACTGGCTGACTGTGGGTGGCGTGTGTCTTCCAGTTGAAGTTGCCAGCGTTCAGCTACAACCAATGGGAAGACACCACACCCTTCTTAGTTCCCCTTCTGTCTGCTGACCTCTGCCAGAGATAGTTCTGATTTCCTGGCTCCTGATCCGCCCTATTCTGTTTTGTGATTCCTGTGTGCTGACTTCTGCCTGTTTTCTGACTAGTCTTCTGCCTGCTGTTTTTGTACCTCGCTGCCCGATCTGGATTTGACCTCAGCTACGTTTTCTGATTACGTCCTTGCCTGCCGATTCTGTCCCTGTTCTACTATTCCTGGTTTGACCCTGCCTGACGACTACTCTCATCGGACTGCAGCCTTCCACAGGTAGTGATCTCCAGGGCCCTGTGTAATTCCAAATCCCTGTATAGGGGTTAAAGGGTTTCAGGGTTCTGGGGGTCCTGGTTGGTGAGTGGCTTCCCTCTAGCCTGTCCATTACGTCCCATCTGAGTCTGTTGATCCAGGCAGGCGTTACAGCTTCCCACTGGGACTTATGCTTGTTATTCATGTGACGATTCATGGAAGAAGTTTTCAAACTGGTGAGTTTTTGGCCTCTACTTATAGATTGCTGACAAATTTTACAGATCACATGATTTGGGAGATCCTTTGCAAGGTCAAAAATGGACCAAGCTAGGAAAGGCTTAGAGGCCATGCAACCTGCAAAGCTACCCCGACTTGTGCTCAGAGGCAGAGTTGTGGCTGATGATGCAGTTGTAGACATGCTTTCAGTACTCCGACTCTGTCCAGGAAGTTGCAAGGTAACTTCGTCGTCAGTTCATCCTCCTCCACCACCTCTGGTGACCTCCTCGAGTGCCTGGCTGTGGTTTGACAGTAAGTGGGATCTAGAACTTCATCTTCAAGCGTTGTGTTTGCACTCCCCTCGTCCTCAGACCTAACCTCATCCTGCCCTGACTGAATAGTTAAGTTGTCATCCCAATCAGGTATCTGCGTCTCATCGTCATCAGTATGTTCCTCATTGTCTCCACCAACAGCTGTTACAGTTTGGGAATGAGGGTGTACATTATGCTCAGAAACTTGGTCATCAGGGCCAGAATCTGAGTCACAAAGCTTCTGGGCATCACTGCAGACCATTTCCTGGTCTGTACTCACTGTAGCTTGGGAGCAGACCTCTGATTCCCAGGCTATAGTGTGATTGAACAGCTCTGAAGACTCAGCCATCTCTGTTACACCATACTGTGCAGGGCGGGTGGAAACTTGAGAGCTGGGAGAAAGCAAGTGTGATTGGGATGACAACTCAGAGGACTGTTGTTTTTTGGATGTTGAAGTTGAGGTGGAGGAGAGGGCACTTGTTGGAGCACTTGAGATCCATTCAAGCATGTTCTTTTTTTGTGCATCATCTACCTTTGTTACAGTTGTTCGGGTCCGTAAAAAAAGGGAGCACATCGGATTGTCCGCGGAAAGTAGTAGACATCTTACTTTTGCTGGAAGATGGCCTATCTTCAGCAGATGTTAATGTAGCTTTCCCACCTTTCCCATGGACACAAACTTTTTTTCCTTTTCCAACACACCTGTTCCCCTTTCCACCAGCATCTGTCCTTTTGCCACTCATTTTGTTAGCGACAAGATTGGTCACTTAAAATGTGGATGCAAAAGTTGAGAGGTGGTGTAGATTGCAGAGATGGTCTAGCTTTATTGACAGCTGAAGAACCAACACTGACTATCCCAGACAATTTTAGTATGCCCCTAACAGTGGCAGCATAGTTTGCAATTAGAATTGCGTATCAAAAATGGACAGGTGTGTACAATGCAGAGGTGGTCTAGCTTTATAGACAACTGAAGAACCAACACTGACTATCCCAGAGAATTTTAATATGCCCCTAACAGTGGCAGCATAGTTTTCAATTAGAATTGCGTATCAAAAATGGACAGGTGTGTACAATGCAGAGGTTGTCTAGCTTTATAGACAGCTGAAGACCCAACACTGACTATCACAGACAATTTTTGTATGCCCCTAACAGTGGCAGCACAGTTTGCAAATAAAATAGGGTGGCAAAAGTGTGCAGGTGGGTACAGTGCCCGGGTTCTGTGGGTCAGTGCACAGGAAAGGAACACTAACTTAGTATTCCAGACACTTTTAGGATGGCAGAAAAAGTGTCAGCTCTTTGGGCAAATAAAATAGCGTGGCAAAACTGGGCAGGTGGGTACAGTGCCCGGGTTCTGTGGGTCAGTGGACAGGAAAGGAAAACTAACTTAGTATTCAAAACACTTTTAGGATGGCAGAAAAAGTGTCAGCTCTTTGGGCAAATAAAATAGTGTGGCAAAAGTATGCAGGTGGGTACAGTGCCCGGGTTCTGTGGGTACTAGGACAGGAAAGGAAAACTAAGTTAGTATTCCAGATACTTTTAGGATGGCAGCAAAAGTGTCAGCTCTTTGGGCAAATAAAATAGCGTGGCAAAAGTGGGCAGGTGGGTACAGTGCCCGGGTTCTGTGGGTGCCAGGACAGGAAAGGAAGCCTCACTTTCTATCCCTCCTAATGATGAAATGCAGCAAGGAATTCCCTGAGCTGAGGTACACAGACGCTGTTATCTAAAGCTGTACACAGCGTTTGCACGGACCTGCCTAGCAGTAATGGCTATGAACGCCTGGAAATCAGCCCTGAAAAGGGCTGAAATAACAAGCAGTCCCTAATCCCTACAGCGCGGTGTAGATTGCACTATGTCTATAGCGCACACAGCAGGATCGGCGGCAGCAGCGTGAGCGGTGACTGTCACCCACACACAGAAGGCAGATAATGGCGGCGACAGTGAAAATGGCCGTATTTTATAAGGCAAGGACATGTGACATTCACAGCCTATGACACATGCCCTTGCTTGTCTGGCAAAAATCCGCTTAGCTGTGTGAGTGTCTGTGATTGGCTGACATCCTGGCCCACCCCACTGCACGCGCGCTTAGGGAAAAAAAAAAATGGCAATCGGCATTCTATCAGCACCACAGATCTAAACCCCGCCCCCCCACACACTATACGCTGAAATTTGATAATAGCGTGAATCACAGTGACTCACACTATTACAGTGAAAAGCCAGCTAGTAACTAGCTAGGCTTTTTGCTGATCGAACCGTTATCGAACGTAACTCGAGCTATCGAGCTTTAAGCAAAAAGCTCGCGTTCGAGTTCGATCTCGAGCACCCCCAAAAATCACTCGAACATGAAATTGGCGAACCTCGAACATCGCTCAACTCTACTAATTACATTAGAGTTTTTCCAGTTATACTGTATATCTATAAAAATATAGAGGTTGTTTACATTAATTAAAGGGAACCAAACATCAGCATTTTCCTATATGAGGTGCAGCCAGTGCAGTACTGGCACTATCAGGCACAGTGTGTACATACCATGTATGGGCAGCTCGGGTGTTTAGGCTGTGAAATTTAACTTTATAAAGTTTGAAAATTCATGCACTTTTTGATTGACGCGTGCACCTCGCTCCTAATGTCCGGGCATGTTATGCACGTGTATCCCCGCCCCCCGCCACCTGTTCCTCCCTCCCTCTGGCTGTATGTAAATTTCTAATCTTCAGTTACACGGCGTCAGAGTTAGCGTCTGCGCATAGCGGTCATCTCCGGCACCATGTTTCTGAAATCCACAGTATTATGGTGCATGAGAGGGCGGCGCATGAGAGGGCGGTGCATGCGCCCTCGCTTCTTCAGATCTGTTGTGACCACTGGGGCGTGCGCGGTCACAACAGGACTGGAACACAGCTGATCTTACCCTGATTAGCTGCAGCAGACGTGGCGCCATTCCAGCTGTGAGTATACGTGTTTACCTCCAATACATGGTTGCCACAACATGATGCCTTTCTGTATCATTCTACCTTGGGATTCTGCCTGAATATGATTCAGTAATATATGCTGGCTTCCCTCCTACTCTCTATAAGGTTTTTTGTGGCTCCCTCATAACGTTGCACGCTTTTTTTGCTCTCAGCTGCTCTGGTATGCCATTTTGTGTATCCTCCCTGTTACTACACCCCCTCTTTCCCTTTTTTCTGTATACTTTTAGTCTTAAATAAAGATTTTTTCTTATACTACTCTTGTTTTCCAGTCCTGTTGTGACCGCGCGCGCTCTCGCGGTCGCAACAGATCTGAAGAAGCGAGGGCGCATGCACCAACCTCTCATGCACCATAATACTGTGGGCTTCAGAATCAGAAACATGGCGCCGGAGATGAGCGCTATGCGCTGGCGTTAAATCCGACGCCGTGTAACTGAAGATTAGAAATTTACATACGGCCAGAGGGAGGGAGGAACAGGAGGCAGGGGGCGGGGATACACGTGCATAACCCACCCGGACATTAGCAGCGAGGTGCACACGTCAATCAAAAAGTGCATGAATTTTCAAACTTTATAAAGTTGAATTTCACAGCCTAAACACCTGAGCTGCCCACTAATGGTATGTACACAATGTGCCTGATAGTGCCAGTACTGCACTGGCTGCACCTTATATAGGAAAATGCTGATGTTTGGTTCCCTTTAAATGTATTAATTATAAATTTATTAAACACATGATCAGTAGTTCATATTTGATAAGATTTTATCATTACCCATTTTAAGATTGAGAATATGTAATGCCTTCATTATCTATGATGTAATAATAACATCATCGAGCTGGTCAGAGACATTGGAGCAGGATTTTATAAAAGCTACAACAAGCAGCCCGGTAAGTGACACATCGCTGGAATCAGGGTCTCTGCCCCTACATCATGCTGCTCTCAGGTTAGGTAGCAAAATCTGGGTACAAATTCCCTTGAGGCTACATTCTCATGATGAGCTTTTTGCAAGTTTTTGAAGTTGCAGATTTTTATTAAAAGCAATGCAGAAATGACAGCTCCATCTCCATCACACTGGTTTCACACATCCGGCATTTCGCCACTTTGCCGGATCCGTCACACTCCAGTACAGTGTAATACAGTACAATGGCTTCGCGGCAAGTTCCGGTCACATGCTCCAGTCACATGACAGCATGCTGCATGCCATTATACTGTGTTGCACTGTACTGAAGTGTAACGGATCCGGCAAAGTAGCGAAATGCCGGATGTGTGAAACTGGCCTAATCTGCATCAGGGAAATTTGCAGCTATCTGCCATTAAAAAATCTCACTGTCTCAATGGATCTCATCTCAATGGATAAGACTAGGGCAATATTTACCCACAAGACCATTGATCTATGTAGAACGTCCCTCATGTGCACTAGCACATTGACTTTCACCGGTTACTGTGCTGTCTGTGTGCAACCCATTGTTGAAGGATGACACATTGACCGAAAATATGCGCGTGTGAACAAGGCCTACAGCTAGGTTTATGCACAGAGATTTCTTGCCAAACCGACCAATCTTTTTTGATGATAAAGTTGCCTTATTTTTATGTTAATTAAAGAATGTATGTCTGGAACACCAATGGTGTGAACAAGGTGCAAGACTCAAAAATATATAACTATACAGTAAGGTAAAGAGTTGCACACTAGTCACAATGTATAGGGGAATGATGAAAAGCAGAACTGCTATGGGAATACTAGACTGAAACATACAATGAACTATCTGAAAAAGTGAAAAACATGAAAATGGAACATGCATAAATGCTATGAATAATAGGAATATAAGAGATGTTTAGCCATTGTATTGATCAATACAATGGCTAAACATCTCTTATATTCCTATTATTCATAGCAGTTATGCATATTCCATTTTGCATGTCTTTCACTTTTTCAGATAGTTCATTGTATTTTTCAGTCTGGTATTCCCATAGCAGTTCTGCTTTTCATCATTCCCATATACATTGTGACTAGTGTGCAACTCTTTACCTTATTGTATAGTTATATGTTTTTGAGTCTTGCACCTTGTTCACACCATGGTGCTCCAGACGTACATTCTTTAGTTAGTATGCATTTTCTGTCTGCGAACCCTGCCCCACCCATAGTCATGTGTCTTATTTCACATGTATAGCTTGGTCCTTTGCTTCCCATACAGAGCAAGTTTTTTAACTGCAGGTGAGGTTACACATAGGTTAGGGACCCCAGAAAATGGAGATTACCTTGGCATGGTTTTGGGGCTCTTTTGTATTAATCAATACAATGGCTAAACATCTCTTATATTCCTATTATTCATAGCAGTTATGCATATTCCATTTTCATGTTTTTCATTTTTTCAGATAGTTCATTGTATTTTTCAGTCTAGTATACCCATAGCAGTTCTGCTTTTCATCATTCCCATATGCATTGTGACTGGTGTGAAACTCTTTATCCTATTGTATTATTTTTATGTTAAGACTTAGGGGTACTTTGCACGTTGCGACATCGCTAATGTGATATCGTCCGGGTCAAATTGAAAGTAATGCACATCCGGCGCCAGTAACGACGTCGCAACGTGTAAAGCCTAGATGCGCCGATAAACAATCGCAAAAGCGTCGTAAATCGGTGATCTGTGTAGCGTCGGACATTTCCATAATGTTGCTACATCAGGAGATACGATGTTGTTCCTCGTTCCTGCGGCAGCACCCATCGCTGTGTGTGAAGCTGCAGGAGCGAGGAACATCTCCTTACCTGCTTCCACCAGCTATGCATAAGGAAGGAGGTGGGTGGGATGTTTACGTCCCGCTCATCTCCGCCCCTCCACTTCTATTGGCCGTCTGCCGTGTGACGTCGCTGTGACGCCGCACGACCCGCTCCCTTAGGAAGGAGGCAGGTCGCCTACCAGAGCGACTTCGCAGGGCAGGTAAGTGTGTGTGAAGCTGCCGTAGCACAATATTGCATCTGCGACGGAGGCGGGTACTATCGTGCTCAGCATCGCTTTCATCGGCTAGCGATGTTGCAGCGTGCAAAGTACCCCTTAGATATGGGGATTCTTACTGTAGAATGCATTGATTCTTAGTATTATTTATTAAAATTGGTAATAGCAAACTTTGGCACATAGAAAAAGCTAAAGGCTAAAAACAGCATCAGGTTATATTAATGTTTACACTTAAGGCTGGATGTGAAATGTTGGCAAATGTTAAATGTTGCCATAACTATACCAATAAACGTGGTTGAAATAGTTCAAACATCGAAGTTGCCAGTATCTAGGACAGTTTCCAATGTGCGCAGTGCCATGTAGAGTGTTTAGGGATGCCACCAATTTTAGGGCTATAAAAGAAGGACATTGACTGGTGCTATCCATGCCTTGAGCTCTACTATCTGCAGAATGAAGATCATCGTATTCCTGGTCCTGGCCGGTCTCAGCCTCGCTGCTCCCGGTATGTAGATTGTGACATTCTGTTAAATCATAAATTATTCCTATGCATTGTGAGATGATAACTTGTTGTTTTTGCTTTATTTCTGAAGGAGATTCTGATACAAATCCTGATACGAGGTGGCAGTGCTCGTTTAATGGACTAATGGTAAGATTCTTGAAGGGAAAAATGTCACTAAACTCACACTGAAATTCTAACCCAAATCTACAACCATTAATATTAAGTTGTTTTCATTCAGGCATAATTAATTTCTGTAAAATAGAAGTTATACTGTGTACAATATTATTAGTGGTGATTATTATTTTTCCCAGTGGTTCAGTGCTCCTATTATTTCACGTTCTCATAAACATGTCCATTACATATGGTCTTATTTTATCAACATTATCATTCCTACATTGATTGCGCAAATTAATTGTCTCTTCTCAATTAGAAAACTTCAGATTTCATGCAGAAATTTTCGAGATTGGCTTGTGACTATGAAGGCAAAGTAAGTATATGTTATTGTGTCAGTCTTTAATAAAGTAAAAACAACGATATAACTTGTACTTTGAAAGTATGAGAATCAATTAGCAACAAACTCTGTTCTAATATTCTGACCTTAAAATGCTTTAATTTAAGTACAAGAACATTACAATCTACAGAGTCAAAAATACCAGAACCCCCAAATTATAATGGCATTTATTGGAAAACAGATTCAGCATTGCTGATATGGTTATAGATAAAGGCCAGGATCCCTGTGTGAACAGTGCCATTAGAAGCCTGTTCCTATTCTATACTTTTGTTCTGATACACACTTATTATATTTTACATTCTATCTAATATTCTGTAGACAAGTTAGAAGAGAAAGTATGAAGGAAAAACGTCATGCATTCTTGTTGTCAATCATTTATTTCCCTTGTAGTGAATGCTGTAATAATTGCAGAGATTAGTCTACATATAAAGCCTCGATTCCCCTTGCGTTTTGCACAGACGAGTGCAATACGATAAAACATCAGATTGTTCTCACTCTAGTGCAAAACTATGGGGCAGTGTCCATCTGCGATTGATTTCTCATGCCATAGCGGCATGTGGAATGAATCACAGCATGCTGCGTTTGGCAGCAAGTCACAGTTCATGCACCCCCATACAAGTCTATGGGAGCATGTGAATCATCACAATGCACTCACATGTAATCCGATTGCAGTGCAATGTACGCAGAGACAGGCCGGGGAGGAGAAGGAGAAAGCGCTCCCTCCCTCTTCAAGCAGCTCCAGAAAGGAAAAAGACCGCACTCGTCCGCTGTGCCGAAATCCTTTCTATTAGTGTTATGGTGTTAATTTGCAGCCTGGATGGTAGGCCCTCCGCAAGCAGGGCCGGGCCCCAGAGGATGGGTGATGTGACGGGCGTCAGACGAAGGTAGTCCACACAGAGGTTTAGTGCAACTGGTTTTTACTCACTGCTGGTTGGTGGTTTCACCTCCAGGTCCCCTTTGTCCCAGTGCCAGTGTAGTGATCTGCTACCTTCTTCCCCTGCACCTGTCTCTGGTAAATGGGTCCCCATGGCGTAGAGTAACTGGGGGTCCCCGTCCGGTGGTTTGTCCACTTCTGTCTGCCTGACAGTAGCATGAACCCTGTGGGGTTGGAGTCTCTGGTCCTGTCCCCAGTTCTCCCTTTGCTACTGAGTCTTCGGATTCTTAGGGTCAGCGAGGTCCTTGATGGTCCCCTCGCTGTGCAGGTGTTAACAGGTCGGCTTGGAGCTCTTTCCTGTCCTAGGGTCCTGTACCCCGTTGGTGCGTAGTTCCAGGAGTACTCCACCGTACCCCACCGGCAACTACTCTCCTGGGTACCAGGTCACTGTTAACCACGCGTCAGAAAGTCTCCTCATGTCCACCTTCACTCCTCTTCTCTCTGTACTCTACTCTGACTGTAAACAGTCTGCCCCTCCCACCTGGTCAACTAGTGGACTGAACTGGCTCCACCTCTAGGCGGCCATATATTGGTCCGACCCTAGCTTTGTACTATTGTATGGGGGATTGTTGGGGAATATTGGGATTACCTGGAGTTTTTGTGTATTACCGGCACTGGTCTTCCGAGGCTCTAGGAGGTAGGCCCTGCATCCTGATGGGGATGCAGAACCTTGTAGCACCCTGATGGCTTCAGGGGCGCTACATAAACATTTACTAAAAATCAGAATAATTATTTGCTGATTGTGTGAAATCCAATATTTCATTGTGAGCAGGAATAAGGTATAAGCAGCTTGCTCTCTCTAGTATGGAATAATCCATATGGTAATAAAGACATGGATATCATATGGGCAGTCCCCAAAATTTCAGCTGCAACACCCAGCTGACTCATTAGGCACTTTTACTATTGCTGTATTGTTGTCCACTAGCCTTATAGGCTGGGGAAACTTCAAAAGTTAAGATTAAAGGTATCCATAACCTCAGGAGCAGAAACAGACAGAAAAGGGCCCCTGCGCAAAATCAATATATGGGCCCTTTGTAGCCCAGTAACCCATCATAATGCACAATTTCACCTGTTTCTGCGCCCTATAATGTCCCGGACCCCTGTGCGGCTGCACTGCATGCATCAATGGTATGTCCGCCCATGCATAGGCTAAGCTTAAGGTTTCCGTCGGGTGGGAATGCTGTATCTTTTGAATGCATCTTTATATTAATCTTTATATTGATCAGTTGATAATTTAATTTTACTTAGATTTAATTATATACATATTGTCAATTGTCATTTTACAGTTTAAAAACAATATGCAGAACTTTGAAGTTGCTTTCAACAGTTTAAAAGAAGCATTGGTAAGAAATATATAATGATGGTCTGTTGATGAATATTAAGATATGGTGTTCTCACATTAATGAATGTAATGCTTTAAGTACATGTTCATATAAACGAAGGACAATTCAGGGAGTATAGATGTACATATTTAAAACATATAGAAAATATATATAAATCTGCACTAAACTGAGGTTGCTATTATTATTAGACTGAAAAGTGTTTTTTTTATTTATTTTCCTGTAAAATGTATAAAAAATAAAACTTTGACATATAGAATTTCAAAACAATAATTTAGAATAATAACAATACACAATAAAAATTTTATATTTCAAAATTTAACCTCTTCACCTCGGGCGATTTTTCGTTTTGTTTTTTTTTTCTTGCTCCCCTTCTTCCAAGAGCCGTAACTTTTTTATTTTTTTCCGTCACTCTTGCAATATAAGGGCTTATTTTTTTGCGAGACGAGTTGTACTTTTAAATAAACCGATGAGTTTTACGATATAGCGTACTGGAAAATGACCAAAAAATTCCAAGGGCGGAAAATTGCAAAAAAAGTGAGATTGCACAATTGTTTTTGGGATATTTTATTCACCGTGTTCACTGTATGGTAAAACTAATGTGTCAGTGTGATGCCTCAGGTCGGTATGAGTTTGTAGACCCCAAATATGTATAAGTTTACTCTCATCTAAGGGGTTAAAAAATCACAGGTTTATCTAAAGAAAGTGGCACACTTTTTGAGCCATTTCCAAAACCTATAGAATTCTCATTTTTCGGGATCTATGGCTCAGTGATGGCTTATTTTTTGCGTCTTGAGCTGATGTTTTTAGCGGTACCATTTTTGTGCAGATGCTACGTTGTGATCGCCTGTTATTGCATTTTGTGCAAAATTTGCGGCGACCAAAGAATGTAATTTTGGTGTTTGGAATTATTTTGCCGCTACACTGTTTACTGATCAGATTATTTGATTTTATATTTTGATAGATTGGGCATTTCTGAACGCGACAATACCAAATGTGTGTATATTTTTATTTTTTTAACCCTATAATTTTCAAGGGGGCAAATGGGCAGTGATTTGAACTTTTAGGTTTTTTATTTTATTTTAAAACTTTACTAGTCTCCCTAAGAGGATATAAGGATCAGCAGTCTGCTTGCTTGTTCATTTCTGTAGATCACTGCTGCACAGCTCTGATCTGCTGAAATGCTGCTTTCCTCTTACAGTCAGCGCTCTCCTGGCAGTAAGAGGAAGTGAGTTATGATCATCATATGACCCTCTGCTACAATGGCAATTATCGGCTCCTTGTAATCACGTTATGTGACTTCCAATGGCGGTGGGTGAGTGCACACTTACTGTGGCATGCATTTACATCGCACTGTCACATACTGACAGCGCGATCTAAGGGGTTAATAGGCACGGGTGGATCGCGTATTCACCTGCGCCTGAAAACCACGCATGTCAGCTGTTTAAATCTGTTCAAATTAGCTGACGTGCTGGACTCACCGCTGACTCACCGCAGCAGCCAGCGGTGATTACCCTGACATGATCCATGACGTACCCAGTACGTCATGTGTCGTGAAGAGGTTAAATTATTGTTCTACATTATTGTTTTGAAATTCCATATGTCAAAGTATTATTTTTTAGACATTTTACAGGAAAATAAGAAATAAAAAAACACCTCTTTTCAGTCTAATAATAACCTCAGTTTAGCGCAGATTTATATATATATATATATATATATATATATATATATATATATATATACAGTTAGGTCCAGAAATATTTGGACAGTGACACAAGTTTTGTTATTTTAGCTGTTTACAAAAACATGTTCAGAAATACAATTATATATATAATATGATAATATGGGCTGAAAGTGCACACTCCCAGCTGCGATATGAGAGTTTTCACATCCAAATCGGAGAAAGGGTTTAGGAATCATAGCTCTGTAATGCATAGCCTCCTCTTTTTCAAGGGACCAAAAGTAATTGGACAAGGGACTCTAAGGGCTGCAATTAACTCTGAAGGCGTCTCCCTCGTTAACCTGTAATCAATGAAGTAGTTAAAAGGTCTGGGGTTGATTACAGGTGTGTGGTTTTGCATTTGGAAGCTGTTGCTGTGACCAGACAACATGCGGTCTAAGGAACTCTCAATTGAGGTGAAGTAGAACATCCTGAGGCTGAAAAAAAAGAAAAAATCCATCAGAGAGATAGCAGACATGCTTGGAGTAGCAAAATCAACAGTCGGGTACATTCTGAGAAAAAAGGAATTGACTGGTGAGCTTGGGAACTCAAAAAGGCCTGGGCGTCCACGGATGACAACAGTGGTGGATGATCGCCGCATACTTTCTTTGGTGAAGAAGAACCCGTTCACAACATCAACTGAAGTCCAGAACACTCTCAGTGAAGTAGGTGTATCTGTCTCTAAGTCAACAGTAAAGAGAAGACTCCATGAAAGTAAATACAAAGGGTTCACATCTAGATGCAAACCATTCATCAATTCCAAAAATAGACAGGCCAGAGTTAAATTTGCTGAAAAACACCTCATGAAGCCAGCTCAGTTCTGGAAAAGTATTCTATGGACAGATGAGACAAAGATCAACCTGTACCAGAATGATGGGAAGAAAAAAGTTTGGAGAAGAAAGGGAACAGCACATGATCCAAGGCACACCACATCCTCTGTAAAACATGGTGGAGGCAACGTGATGGCATGGGCATGCATGGCTTTCAATGGCACTGGGTCACTTGTGTTTATTGATGACATAACAGCAGACAAGAGTAGCCGGATGAATTCTGAAGTGTACCGGGATATACTTTCAGCCCAGATTCAGCCAAATGCCGCAAAGTTGATTGGACGGCGCTTCATAGTACAGATGGACAATGACCCCAAGCATACAGCCAAAGCTACCCAGGAGTTCATGAGTGCAAAAAAGTGGAACATTCTGCAATGGCCAAGTCAATCACCAGATCTTAACCCAATTGAGCATGCATTTCACTTGCTCAAATCCAGACTTAAGACGGAAAGACCCATAAACAAGCAAGACCTGAAGGCTGCGGCTGTAAAGGCCTGGCAAAGCATTAAGAAGGAGGAAACCCAGCGTTTGGTGATGTCCATGGGTTCCAGACTTAAGGCAGTGATTGCCTCCAAAGGATTCGCAACAAAATATTGAAAATAAAAATATTTTGTTTGGGTTTGGTTTATTTGTCCAATTACTTTTGACCTCCTAAAATGTGGAGTGTTTATAAAGAAATGTGTACAATTCCTACAATTTCTATCAGATATTTTTGTTCAAACCTTCAAATTAAACGTTACAATCTGCACTTGAATTCTGTTGTCGAGATTTCATTTCAAATCCAATGTGGTGGCATGCAGAGCCCAACTCGCGAAAATTGTGTCACTGTCCAAATATTTCTGGACCTAACTGTATACACTATATGTTTTAACCTTACTATTGAGCAAAGTCAGGGTTTTTGCCATGATCTAGCTGTAACTATAGTTGTATTGGGTTAATTGTGCTGGTATCAATCTTTACAGATATATTTTTTAGATATACGTTTCCCCGGAAATAAGCCCTAGCAGGATTTTTTGTCCTTCTTGGAATATTGTTAAAATATAAGCCCTACTCCATAAATAAGCCCCAGTTGCAATTCATCATATTAATAGTATCCTGAAGTATGGCTTGTCGAGTCCTTTCAGAATATGTAACTTTTATTGCTGTACGTTGCCTCAGAAAATTTATAGTCGCACGCCCACTGTTAACATAAAATGAATATTCACCCCTTCCCCCATCCACCCCTCTTTGCCAACAACAGTGATTGGTGTGAATTTTAATTTTGTATTAACAGCCGGCAATTCAATATAAATTTTCAGGGTCTTACAGGAAAATAATGTGGTGACATAGAACATAAGACATCCCCTGAAAATAAGCACTAGCACATCTTTTGGAGCCAAAAATAATATAAGATTCCATCTTATTTTGGGAAAGCATGTTATGTGGCTGGTTTGCTTTCTTACCTAAATTAATACCATAATACCAACATCTTCTTCTGAGCAGCTGAATGGCCGAGAAGTAGTGATGAGCGAGTACTAAAAAGCTCGGGTGCTCGAGGCTCGGGCCGAGCATCCCAAGATACTCGTGTACTCGGCCCGAGCACCGAGCCCAATGTTATCCTATGGGAGACCCGAGTATTTTTATGAAATGACCCCCAGCAGCATGTAGAAACCCTAAAAATGTCACAAAAGTCTCAGAAGAGTGCTCAAATGACATGGCAACAGCATGGGGAAGATCCCTTGAAGCATTTATCACTCTAAAGTAACAGCTGGGAACAATTTTGTCCGCGTTTTACGCCATTTTTACGGACTCACCAGAAAACCTTCCAAAATGACACCAAAATGAATTTTCATGGCGGAAATGTTAAGGGCACATACCCAATAGTGAGATAGAGCTGGTGTATGTTGCTTTTGGAGATTACATGAAAGATTTTACGTGAAAACATTGTGTGGTACTTCGATGTCCCTGAGAAGAGACGTACATGAAGGCCTCTTGAGTCTAATGTGCCCATTTTGAGGAAGTGGGTCTATTGTAGTATAGCCCTTTGGCAGGGCAGCCAAAAATTGGGAGGCTCCACATTGTCCCTGGATAGAGACGTGCATGAGGGCCTGTAAACCTGAAGTGCCCATTGTAAGGAAGTGGGTCTATTGTAGTATAGCCCTTTGGCAGGGCAGCCAAAAATTGGGAGGCTCCACGTTGTCCCTGGATAGAGACGTGCATGAGGGCCTGTAAACCTGAAGTGCCCATTGTAAGGAAGTGGGTCTATTGTAGTATAGTCCTTTGGCAGGGCAGCCAAAAATTGGGAGGCTCCACATTGTCCCTGGATAGAGACGTGCATGAGGGCCTGTAAACCTGAAGTGCCCATTGTAAGGAAGTGGGTCTATTGTAGTATAGCCCTTTGGCAGGGCAGCCAAAAATTGGGAGGCTCCACGTTGTCCCTGGATAGAGACGTGCATGAGGGCCTGTAAACCTGAAGTGCCCATTGTAAGGAAGTGGGTCTATTGTAGTATAGCCCTTTGGCAGGGCAGCCAAAAATTGGGAGGCTCCACATTGTCCCTGGATAGAGACGTGCATGAGGGCCTGTAAACCTGAAGTGCCCATTGTAAAGAAGTGGGTCTATTGTAGTATAGCCCTTTGGCAGGGCAGCCAAAAATTGGGAGGCTCCACGTTGTCCCTGGATAGAGACGTGCATGAGGGCCTGTAAACCTGAAGTGCCCATTGTAAGGAAGTGGGTCTATTGTAGTATAGTCCTTTGGCAGGGCAGCCAAAAATTGGGAGGCTCCACATTGTCCCTGGATAGAGACGTGCATGAGGGCCTGTAAACCTGAAGTGCCCATTGTAAGGAAGTGGGTCTATTGTAGTATAGTCCTTTGGCAGGGCAGCCAAAAATTGGGAGGCTCCACATTGTCCCTGGATAGAGACGTGCATGAGGGCCTGTAAACCTGAAGTGCCCATTGTAAGGAAGTGGGTCTATTGTAGTATAGCCCTTTGGCAGGGCAGCCAAAAATTGGGAAGCTCAACATTGTCCCTGGATAGAGACATGCATGAGCGCCTGTAAACCTGAAGTGCCCATTGTAAGGAAGTGGGTCTATTGTAGTATAGCCCTTTGGCAGGGCAGCCAAAAATTGGGAGGCTCCACATTGTCCCTGGATAGAGACGTGCATGAGGGCCTGTAAACCTGAAGTGCCCATTGTAAAGAAGTGGGTCTATTGTAGTATAGCCCTTTGGCAGGGCAGCCAAAAATTGGGAGGCTCCACGTTGTCCCTGGATAGAGACGTGCATGAGGGCCTGTAAACCTGAAGTGCCCATTGTAAGGAAGTGGGTCTATTGTAGTATAGTCCTTTGGCAGGGCAGCCAAAAATTGGGAGGCTCCACATTGTCCCTGGATAGAGACGTGCATGAGGGCCTGTAAACCTGAAGTGCCCATTGTAAGGAAGTGGGTCTATTGTAGTATAGCCCTTTGGCAGGGCAGCCAAAAATTGGGAGGCTCCACATTGTCCCTGGATAGAGACCTGTTAGGTTCTTAGTGCGTCCGTGCTTGCATTTAAAAACCGCACGTGTGTGCCTGTTGGTGGCAGCGTTCAGGTGCACTTGTGTGCGTTTTGCACAAACTTGGATATAACGCACAAGTCTAGTGAATACACATCAGCACAGCATTGCAAAATGCACAAGGGCGTTGGCAAGGAACAAGGAAGTGGACGTGATGGTGGTGCAGGCAGAGACCAAGGTCGTGTGCAAGCTCTAATTTCGCCACAACAAAGGGCCACATCTACTCGCTCGCACGTCCTGTCCCAAATTCTTGGGGACCGCAGCAGTACACCGCTCTTGAACCAAGACCAGTGTCAACAGGTTGTTAGTTGGATACAAAAGTTCAACAAACCCATCTTACTGGATACCTTATGACTCCAACAACAACTTCAGAATGTGAGAAACTTGAGTCAGTATCAATTTATACATCTTTTCTTTTATTAAATTGTTAATACATACAAAAATATTCCTTGAAAATTTTTTTTTACACAAACAGTTAAAATATTGCACTCAGTATTATAGCAATTAAATCCCAGTCAAAAAACAAGGCCAGTCCATGGGGTCCAAAAATCAAGCTAATTAAGCGTCAATGCACATGGGTAAATACAGGGGAACAGTTATATATATATAGTATGTAACAAGGAAGTTACCGTCTATGTAAAAAGTTTCACAAATCCAACAGGAGATACACAAAATGACCACAGTAAAGTCATTAAAGTTTTATTTACTATAATTTTTGAACTGCTTACATCAGCATTCAAATATCCACAACTCCGGTGGATTTAATAAATATAAAGCGGATCCCTTGATATCCTATTCTCACTGTAATTGCGTCCTGAAAAGCGACCGCCATGCAACCTGTACTCCGCCACTCTATAACTAATGTGGCAAAAGAGTCTCAATATAACCAATGTGACAGATCCTTAGTGCATGCAGTCACCCGTCAGGTCACAACCTCCCCAGGTTTTTTTATAAAGTCATTATAGTGCCCATATGCGTATGACCCACAAGTAGATGAAGTTAAATCAATTTAATATTTACCCATAGTAGAAGTGAACCACCTGGACGGCTCCCCGACACGTGTTTCGCAAACTCGCTTCTTCAAGGGGGCGCCCCCTTGAAGAAGCGAGTTTGCGAAACACGTGTCGGGGAGCCGTCCAGGTGGTTCACTTCTACTATGGGTAAATATTAAATTGATTTAACTTCATCTACTTGTGGGTCATACGCATATGGGCACTATAATGACTTTATAAAAAAACCTGGGGAGGTTGTGACCTGACGGGTGACTGCATGCACTAAGGATCTGTCACATTGGTTATATTGAGACTCTTTTGCCACATTAGTTATAGAGTGGCGGAGTACAGGTTGCATGGCGGTCGCTTTTCAGGACGCAATTACAGTGAGAACAGGATATCAAGGGATCCGCTTTATATTTATTAAATCCACCGGAGTTGTGGATATTTGAATGCTGATGTAAGCAGTTCAAAAATTATAGTAAATAAAACTTAAATGACTTTACTGTGGTCATTTTGTGTATCTCCTGTTGGATTTGTGAAACTTTTTACATAGACGGTAACTTCCTTGTTACATACTATATATATATAACTGTTCCCCTGTATTTACCCATGTGCATTGACGCTTAATTAGCTTGATTTTTGGACCCCATGGACTGGCCTTGTTTTTTGACTGGGATTTAATTGCTATAATACTGAGTGCAATATTTTAACTGTTTGTGTAAAAAACATTTTTCAAGGAATATTTTTGTATGTATTAACAATTTAATAAAAGAAAAGATGTATAAATTGATACTGACTCAAGGTTGTTAGTTGGATAGCGGATAATGCTTCCAGTCAGATTGGCACCACCACAAACACTCTGTCTTCCACACGGTCAAGTGTCAGTAGCCGTGATACTGCACCGCACATTTCAGAACCTGATCCTCCTTCCTACCACCAGGCCGAGTACACGTCCACGGACACTACTGATCCCACACTTGGACACTCGGAAGAGCTGTTCACGTTTCCATTCACACATTCTGGCCTCTCGCCAGCTCCTGTTGAAGTGGGCCATGACGAGATTGTATGTACAGATGCCCAAATATTTGAGCAGCCACGTTCTCACGAAGTTGGCAACGTGTCTCAACAAGGGGTGGACGATGATGAGACACAATTGTCAGGAAGTCAGGAGGAGGAGCAGGGTGCGGAAGAGGAAGACGACGTGGTGGATGATCCAGTAACTGACCCAACTTGGCAGGAGGATATGCAGAGCGAGGACAGCAGTGCACAGGGGGATGGAGGCGTAGCATCCCAACAGGCAGTAAGAAGCAGGGTGGTGACCCCAGGCAGACGTCAGGCAACCGTTCCCTGGAACAACAACATGACACAAGGTGCCTGTACAAATGTTAGGTCTTCCCGAGTCTGGCAGTTTTTTAAGTTGGCTCCAGATGATTCTAAAAAGGCCATTTGCAACACCTGCCATGCTAGCATCAGCAGGGGTACCAAAACTAGCAGCCTGACCACCACCAGCATGATCAGGCACATGTCAGCCAAGCACCCGACTTTGTGGGATGTACAACAGAGTCGAGGAGCAGTGCTTGCTGATGTCACTGCTACGTCTTCGCTTGTTGTGCATGCGAGCCAATCCCCTGTCCATGCTGCCCGCGAACAAGCCTCCTCTGGCCCTGCACCTGCAGTTGCCCACGCAGAAATAACACCATCATCAAGCACGTCCTTGTCCCAGCGCAGCGTTCAGTTATCCATTCAGCAAACCTTTGAACGCAGGCGCAAATACACTGCCTACGCCCCACATGCCACACTTCTAAAAGCTAACATTTCGCGATTGCTTGCGCTGGAAATGTTGCCTTTTAGGCTGGTGGAGACAGAAGCATTCCGCGACCTGATGTCCCACGTTACTCGGTCCCCAGCCGCCACTATTTCTCCCGGTGTGCCGTCCCCGCATTGCATAACCACGTGTCACAAAACATCACACGTGCCCTGAACAACGCTGTTTCAGCCAAAGTCCACCTAACCACAGACACGTGGACAAGTGCTTGTGGGCAAGGCTGCTACATCTCGTTGACGGCACACTGGGTTAATATTGTGGAAGCTGGGACCCAGTCTGAGCGAGGGACAGAACACGTCCTTCCCACACCAAGTTTTGCAGGCCCTACCTCAGTCAGGGTTTCACCCACACTCTACAGCTCCGGAATGTCATGCTCCTCAGCCTCCTCCTCCTCCTGCGCATCCTCATCCACTTTACCCTCCACACCAGTCCCAAGCTGGAAGTGTCGCGGGCGGAGGAGGGGACGCTGCGCTCTCCCACTGCTCGGGTGCGGCTGCCGCTGCTCTACGGCTGCTGCTGCTCGATGGCTCGAGCGATGGCCGGATCCCGGGGACTCGAGCGGCGCTCCTCGCCCGTGAGTGAAAAGGGGTGGTTTGGGTTTTGGGGATATTGTCCGTGACGCCACCCATGGTTGTGGTGATTGTGTGGACACCACCGCTGCTCTGGACAGGGATCCCGGGAGCCTGTGACAGGGAGCAGCTTTGTTGTTATTTCTCCCCTCCGTTGGTGGGGGGGTTGGTTGTCCCGGGGCCCGGTGATGGGGTAGAGATGGATGACAGGCGGGTTGCGGGGCCTGATGAGGTGCAGGGTCGCAGGGGCAGCGCTGTGCCGCACGGAACGGAGGTACTCACTCAGTCCAATGATGATGACACAGTTCACGGTAAAACAAGCGGCTGGATGGACGGGTCCCTCGGACGGCTGCGGTTGTTCCTCCCTGCAGGTTAGTGATGACTGTCTCTCCCTGCACCTAAGTTCAGTGTTGATAGCGATGGGTTCCCACCGGTAACCCGCTCCCCGACCTGGATATGGGCCGGAGGAGCCCCTTTTGCCCACAGGCGCTGGCCCTGGGAGACGGTTGCCCTTGGCGGTGGCGGTGTCTCCCCTTCACGGTTGGACGGTTGCCTTCTATCGGGACTTGGCTGTTTGGAAACCCGGATGTCCCCTTCACTAACGGATTTGGCAAATTCACGGTGACTCCAAGCCTTGCCGGGATCCGAAAGGCCCCTGCCAATGGTGCTGGCTTCTCTTTGTATACCGGTCCGATACCGCCGGGTCACCACCCGTCCACGGTCCTTACGGCAGACTCCAATCGGCCTCCACTGCAGATGGTCACCACATCCTGCCAACCTTGCTGTCCTGTCCGGGCCACACACCCGGACCAACTTCAGGCTCTTTGCTGTCACTTTTCTCCTCTCTACTACTTTCCTCCTTCCACTTCCTTAGCTTAACTCTCACTGCCTGTCTTTTCCCTCCTCCAGGACTGTGAACTCCTTGGTGGGTGGAGACCAACCGCTTGGCTCCACCCCCTGGTGTGGACAACAGCCCCTGGGGAAGGCAACATGGATTTTGTGTTTTGACTATGATGTGCCTGCAGGGAGTGTGGGGTGTGTAAGTGTTGTGCTCTGTGGCCCCTGGCTTGTCCAGGGCGACACAGAAGCACTGCAGCACTGCCTCGGCGAAGCGGCAACAGGCTGTGCTGAAGCTAATCTGCATAGGTGACAAACCCCACAATGCAGAAGAGGTGTGGACAGCTCTGAAACAGCAGGCAGATCACTGGCTCACACCTCTGAACCTAAAGCCAGGAAAGGTTGTGTGTGACAATGGCCGGAACCTGGTGGCGGCTTTGAAGCGAGGCCAGCTGACACATGGTCCATGCGTGGCCCATGTGCTCAACCTCGTGGTTCAGCGGTTTCTAAAGTCATACCCAGAGCTGTCTGATCTGCTGGTAAAAGTTCGACGCCTGTCTGCACATTTTCGAAAGTCACCTACTGCTTCAGCCGGCCTTCCCGGCTTTCAGCGCCATTTGCATCTTCCGGCTCACAGACTGGTGAGTGATGTCCCCACGCATTGGAATTCAACTCTGCACATGTTGGTCAGGATATGTGAGCAGAAGAGGGCAGTTGTTGAGTACCTGCATCACCTAAGCCGTAGGGAAATGGGTCAAACTCCACACATAACACCTGAGGAGTGGAGATGGATGTCCGACCTATGTACCATCCGCCAAAACTTTGAGGACTCCACCAAGATGGTGAGCGGCGATGACGACATTATTAGCGTCACCATACCGCTTCTCTGCCTTCTAAAATGGTCTCTGCTCAAAAACAAACATGATGCATTGCAGGCGGAGCGCGATGAGTTGGAGCAAGAAACAGTAGTGGGTGTGGGTGATAACACACAGCCCAGCCTCGTCTCATCACAACGTGCAGTGGAGGACTATGACGAGGAGGAGGATGAAGACATAGAGCAACTCTCCGGCCAAATTGAGGATATGACATGCAGTCATGTCCTCGGTTCAGCGTGGCTGGCCAGAGGACAGGGTAGATGATGAGGAGGAGGAGGAGGAGGAGAACAGCATGTTCAGTCATCGTGTTGGTCAGGATACTGAAGTGATGGCTGTTAAGAGTCTGGCACACATGGCTGACTTTTTGGTAAGCTGCCTGTCTCGTGACCCTCGCGTTAAGAACATCTTGGCCGACAATCATTACTGGTTGGTAGCACTGTTAGACCCACGCTAAAAGGAGAACTTTATGTCTCTTATTCCCGAGGCGGAGAGGTCAGGCAAAATGCAGCAGTTCCAGAAGGCCATAGTCACGGAAGTAGGCAAAGCATTCCCCTCACAAAGCGCTAGCGGCATAGGTCAGGAATCAGTGGACAACCAAGGCGTACAGCCGAGAGAGGCACAAGTCCAATCCGCCAGAGGTAGGGGAACAGTCTTTAAGATGTGGGACAGTTTTCTCAGTCCCTCACATACCACAGCCCCTGAGGTGCGGGGTAGTGCCACAAGAAATCCTAAGTTTGCCCAGATGCTCAAGGAGTACCTTGCAGCTCAAACAACTGTACTCCGACATTCCTCTGTGCCTTACAATTAATGGGTATCCAAGCTGGACACGTGGCATGAATTGGCTCTCTACGCCTTGGAAGTCCTGGCCTGCCCTGCCGCTAGCGTTTTGTCAGAGCGTGTTTTTAGTGCCGCAGGTGGAATCATTACAGATAAACGCACCCGCCTGTCAGCTGAAAATGCTGACAGGCTGACTCTGATCAAGATGAACAAGGGTTGGATTGGGCCAGACTTCACCACACCACCAGCAAATGACAGCGGAATTTAAAGTTTGTAACGGGAATTTGCCATGTACCTCCACTCACCCATGGTAACACACTTCTGGACTTTGGCTAATCGCTGGACTGCTCCTCCTTCTCCTCATGCGCCATCATGATGACCGTTACAATAGTTAGGCCGTTATTTCAGGTATACCCCCAGTGGTAAATTTTTTCGCCCATTCTTTCAGAATGGGCATTACAACGACAGGAGACCCGCTCCTTTGCAATGGGAACAATGTTTTGAGGCCCTCAAGCACATCTCTATCCAGGGACAATGTGGAGCCTCCAAATTTTTGGCTGCCCTGCCTAAGGGCTATACTACAATAGACCCACTTCCTTACAATGGGCACTTCAGGTTTACAGGCCATCATGCACGTCTCTATCCAGGGACAATATGGAGCCTGACGCTGCCACCGACTGCCACACACGTGCGTTTTTTAAATGCAAGCACGGACGCACTAAGAACCTAACAGGTTTTTAGGAGCGACAATTACTGAGAAGTCTGACACTATCAGACACTGCTGACTGACGTGTACTATACACTAGACTTGTGCGTTATATAATAGTTTGTGCAAAACGTGCACCTGTACGCTGCCACCGACAGGCACACACGTGCGGTTTTTAAATGCAAGCACGGACGCACTAAGAACCTAACAGGTATTTAGGAGCGACAATTACTGAGAAGTCTGACACTATCAGACACTGCTGACTGACGTGTATTATACACTAGACTTGTGCGTTATATAATAGTTTGTGCAAAACGTGCACCTGTACGCTGCCACCGACAGGCACACACGTGCGGTTTTTAAATGCAAGCACGGACGCACTAAGAACCTAACAGGTTTTTAGGAGCGACACTTACTGAGAAGTCTGACACTATCAGGACTGTTTTAGACTGTGTACACCAGCCCCAGATATGATGAAGGCTGGTATACGGTCACCACTAGGAATGGCTATATACCCTGCCTGCCTGCCTGCCTGTATACTGCTACAATAGTCCTGACAAGGACTCTTCTGGTCACTAGCCTGTATTCCGACCTGGCTATACCCTGCCTGTATACAGCAACAATAGTCCTGAGAAGGACTCTGCTACTGTACTCCGACCTGGCTATACCCTGCCTGCCTGTATACAACTATAATATTCCTGAGAAGGACTTCTGGTCACACTGTTTGCAGCCCTGCTGCGGAAATAACTATAAAGGGCTGCAAACCTTTCCCTAAAGCAAGAACACTCTCCCTGCACTGACTGTCTGGATGGCTGTGTGCAGAGCACAGCGCGCCCGCCGGTATAAAGGCTCGGTCACGCTGTGCAGGCTGGCCAATCACTGCAATTCCACAACTAACAGGGCTGTGGCATTGCAGTGGTCTGCCAGCCAATCCCTGCATGAGGGCTGGCTCTCAAAAGAGCGCCAACATGCAGGGATGAAGACCACGAGTACAGCACGAGTATCGCGAGATTACTCGGTCCCCGCTGAGTAGCCCGAGTACAGTGATACTCGTGCGAGTACCGAGTAGTAACAAGCATACTCGCTCATCACTACCGAGAAGCGTCATGGATGGAATAAATACTGTAACTGGACGAGCTTTGGGTTCAGCCACCCCTTTGTTTGGATCTGTGGGAAACTGTTTAGCGGGTGCAATAATAACTTCTAGTATATCTCTACTAGAGTATCATACCTGTATGCTAATTTTAAAGGGATCCTGTTTCTTGATTCATGCTTTCCAAACTATGGGCAGCATGGATCAGAGTCAGGCTGCAGAATGCATCCAGGGATGTGGTTCTCTGAAATGCTGCGGCGTTGGACATAAAACACAATTTGAAAAGCCAACCGTGAGCTAAAAGGAGAGCTCTGACTAGCCTGCCTCCGCCCCGATCCGGATTCTCCTTGCACCACTAAATACACAATGTCAAAGTCACCAAAAACTCATTGTGATAACGCAGCCCAACATATCACCTATGCAGTAATTGGATCCTGATTGTTACTGACAAAGCCTTGAGATCTTCAAGTATCTTACTGTGTATGTGCAGACGTCATCTTTTCCACTTGGGCAAATCCGTCAAATTTTTCAACCAAAAGACTCTTTAGGAAACTCTGATGTTGTTTTCTAAAGTGTCTTTTGTGTGTTCTTTTTGTTTCCTGAACATTTTCCCATGGTTTTGTCCACTACCGGTTTTTCGGAGGGCTTTCCCATGTTTTTTTTTTTATGTCTTCTTTACTGTCGCTTTCCAGTTATTTTTATTGTCCACTCCATTATATAATAATGATTTTTTTAAGCATCAATTAAGACAAAAGACAAAAAGCTTCCAACGGCATCTGGGCATCTTGGGGTGGATTTTTATTTTAACCTTTTGCTTTGATTTGTATTTTTTAAAAAAAAAAAGAACATAGAAGAATGGACATGTTATTAATTTCAGCTGCTTGACATTTTTAGAAACCTAAAGTAGGTAGAAGACTTTCAAAAGCCTGAACATGTGCACAGCAAGTCGTTTTTACATAGTAATGCTGGTAATATATAAGATAGTATGTTCATTGTTTTGAGCATTTTGTGATGGGAAACCGCCTGAAAAACCCACCTATCTGTAAAAGAAACTCTTGTGGTATAGGAAAAAATAATGTAATTACAGTAAATTTATATTATTTACATTAAAAGCCTGAACTTCACTTTATATTTTTTCTTCTGATTCCTTAATAGGGACAGTATGGATGTAACCTTGATGAAATACTTGGCACAAAAGCAACACTTGTAAGATAATATCGATAACATATTAAAATGAAAGAGGATCATGTGCTTATTTTATATTATGTCCTACAGGGGAGCATCTAAGGAAGGTTCCATTTTAGATCTTGGTTTAGTATAAATAAAAAAAGAATGGAAAAATAAATCTGCCTGGAGAAATAATATAATTAGCAAGGAATTAAAGGTTATTTCCAAGTGTTTTGCTGGGATCAGTTAGGACCAAAGTGTATGAGATAGGAAAAGAGGATCAAATTGAATCTTCAATTTTTGCAATTCTTAAACCAATAAATGGAGAGAGCATTGCATGTACAGCCACCTACAGTGCTGGCCAAAAGTATTGGCACCCCTGCAATTCTGTCAGAGAATGCTCAGTTTCTTCCTGAAAATGATTGCAATCACAAATTCTTTGGTATTATTATCTTCATTTAATTTGTCTTCAATGAAAAAAAAAAAAAAATGTCATTAAGCCAAATTGGATATAATTCCACACCAAACATAAAAAAGGGGTGAACAAAAGTATTGGCACTGTTTGAAAAATCATGTGATGCTTCTGTAATTTGTGTAATTAACAGCCCCTGTAACTTACCTGTGGCACCTAACAGGTGTTGGCAATAACTAAATCACACTTGCAGCCAGTTGACATGGATTAAAATTGACTCAACCTCTGTCCTGTGTCCTTGTGTGTACCACATTGAGCATGGAAAAAAGAAAGAAGACCAAAGAACTGTCTGAGGACTTGAGAATCCAAATTGTGAGGAAGCATGAGCAATCTCAAGGCTACAAGTCCATCTCCAAAGACCTGAAAGTTCCAGTGTCTACGGTGCGCAGTGTCATCAAGAAGTTTAAAGCCCATGGCACTGTGGCTAACCTCCCTAGATGTGGAAGGAAAAGAAAAATTGACAAGAGATTTCAATGCAATATTGTGATAAAGAACCTCGACTAACATCCAAACAAGTTCAAGCTGCCCTGCAGTCAGAGGGTACAACAGTGTCAACCCGTACTATCCGTCGGCGTCTGAATGAAAAGGAACTGTATGGTAGGATACCCAGGAAGACCCCACTTCTTACCCCGAAACATAAAAAAGCCAGGCTGGAGTTTGCCAAAACTTACCTGAGAAAGCCTAATACATTTTGGAAGAATGTTCTCTGGTCAGATGAGACAAAAGTAGAGCTTTTTGGGAAAACCAATCAACATAGTGTTTACAGGAAAAAAAAAAGAGGCATTCAAAGAAAAGAACACGGTCCCTACAGTCAAACATGGCGGAGGTTCCCTGATATTTTGGGGTTGCTATGCTGCCTCTGGCACTGAACTGCTTAACCGTGTGCATGGCATTATGAAGTCTGAGGACTACCAACAAATTTTGCAGCAAAATGTAGGGCCCAGTGTGAGAAAGCTGGGTCTCCCTCAGAGGTCATGGGTCTTTCAGGAGGACAATGACCCAAAACACACTTCAAAAAGCACTAGAAAATGGTTTGACAGAAAGCACGTGGAGACTACTAAAGTGGCCAGCAATGAGTCCAGACCTGAATCCCATAGAACACCTGTGGAGAGATCTCAAAATGGCAGTTTGGAGAAGGCACCCTCCAAATCTCAGGGACCTGGAGCAGTTTGCCAAAGAAGAATGGTCTAAAATTCCAGCAGAGCATTGTAAGAAACTCATTGATGGTTACCGGAAGTGATTGCTCGCAGTTATTTTGGCTAAAGGTTGTGCAACCAAGTATTAGGCTAAGTGTACCAATACTTTTGTCTGCCCCATTTTTGGAGTTTTGTGTGAAATGATCAATGATTTGATTTTTGTTTCATTCTCTTTTGTGTTTTTTCATTGCAAGCAAATTAAATGAAGATAATAATACCAAAGAATTTGTGATTGCAATCATTTTCAAGAAGAAACGGAGTATTCTCTCACAGAATTGCTGGGGTGCCAATACTTTTGGCCAGTACAATGGGACCCCATTCTCAAGAAAGAAACTTGCCTGAACCACGGTCGCCATATCTATAAAGTGTAGCAACTTCTGATGATAAACCATAAATATCCTAAATGGGAGATCCAGGACCCATCTAATACCTTCCCACCACACTAACAGAATATTGCAGTTCTCCTGCTATTCCTGCAATCTACTGTATTATTAGAAAGGTATTCAAATGTATACAAAAGTCCCTGCATGGACAACAGAGACTAAAGGGGCTATACCATGCTAGTACATAATAAGTAATAGACCATTGTTTGAAAACAGTATATAAATTTTATTGTACAAAAATGCAACACTAATTTTATAAAACAGTGAGTCAGTCGGTCTCCTGAAGCAGTTACGGAAACATGTGTCGGGACCGGTCCCACACCTTGGATGGCAGTCTTTCCCTTCCAGCCCTTCTTTATTAATATACAGGTAGGCTCCTCTGATTTTAATTACCACCAATGTATTAGGGGTTCATATATTTTTTCCTATGTATTTATATCTACATTGGTGGCTATTTTTAACACTTGGCCTCCTGTCTGACTTCTGGCTATGGTAGGGGTCAGTCTCCCGTCCTCCTTGTGGGATTTTCCTCCTCCAGTTACCTCTCTTTCTGTGTTTTTACATTTAACATTGATATAATTATTTACTGTGATATTCTCACTGTTTTATAAAATTAGTGTTGCATTTTTGTACAATAAAATTGATATACTTTTTTACAAACAGTAGTCTCTTACTTATTATGTATTAGCAGAGTATAGCCCCTTTAGTCTCTGTTGTCCATTTCATTATGTATTGGGGTACATGCATCTCATCACCATCATGAGGTCCAGGTATATATACACAAAATAAAAAATAAAAAGTTATCTGATTAAAAAAAATAATTATTTCTTTTTTTTTAATCAGATAACTTTTTATCTTTTATATTCTGGAGGGATATATGAAAAGGTGAATTCCTCATCACCAGTGGCAAGCCCGCGGTAATACCCACACATGTCTGTTGATCTGACTAGCAGACATGTGGGGCTAACAGACGCAGGTGTATTGGAAACCTGCCCGCATTTGTTAACCCTTTGGATCGCGCTGTCAAACACTGACAGTGCAATTTAACACTAGAAGTCCCAGAAATTTCAAGCTCGCCCCTGAAGTCCCGAAAGAGGGTCAAATGACCCTTAGTCAATTATATTATCAAATACAATAAACTGAATAGAACTAACTAGAAACTAAAATGCTAAACTCAATGGAAAACAACAACCTCCTGTGGTGCCACAGTAATGGCCTTAATTACAGAGCAAAAGACGGTGATTATGGGATGTTAGCTAAAATCCTTCAGGTCATTCAACCCGTCTCTGGGTTCCAAAGGTAGAAATGTTAAATGACCCCTCTCTGGGACTTCTGGTGTTAAATTATTGTGGCGGGAACCACGCTGTTACCCGACACCAGCTGTCCCCGTGATGCAATCACAGGGCGCCAATGTGTTGCTATGGTAGCGCAGGATGAGATGATGACCCCTGACACTATCATGACTAACTTCCTGTGAGAATGCCGGCTCTCACAGGAACGCTGCATTTCTGCTGATCAGAGCAATGCTGCTCTGATTAGCAGAAATGAATAGACTGTGATTAGACTGTGCAGTGATAAAGTCCCCTAGGGACTAGTAAAATAAAGAAAAAATAAGTTTTAAAAAATATGAAAAAATATAAAACCCTAAAAGTTCAAATCATCCCCCCTTTCGTTCCATTGAAAAAAAGAAGTTAAAAAATTGTTAAAATACACATATTTGGTATTGCCACATTTAAAAATGCCCGATCTATCAAACTATGCAATAAATTATTCTGATTGGTACATGGCGTGGTGAGAAAAAAAAATTAAAACTGCAAAATTATGTGTTTTAGTCGCCGCTAATTTTTTTAAAAATGCAATAACAGGCGATCACAGCGTAGCATCTGCACTAAAATTGTATTTTCAAGAACACAAGCTCAAGACGCAAAAAATAAGACTTCATTTAGTTCCAGATCCTGAAAAATGAGAAAGCTACAGGTCTCGGAAAATGGGGCCAAAAGGACTTTTCTTTTTTTGGACAAAACTCTGAATTATTTTTTACCCCTTAGATAAAAGTAAAAGTATATATGTTTGGTATCTGCAAACTCGTACCAACATGAGGCATCATACGGACATGTCAGTTTTACCATAGAGTGAACAGAATAAATAAAAGACCCCCAAAACAATCGTGCAATTGCACTTATTTTTTGCAATTTCACTGCATTTGCAATTTTTTTCCCATTTTCCAGTACACTATATGGTAAAACTTATTGTGTCATTCAAAAGTACAACTCATCCTGCAAAAAGCAAGCCCTTCATATGGCTATATTGATGGAAAAATAAAAAAGTTATGGCTCCCAGAAGAAGGGGTGGAAGAAACGAAAAAAAAAAAACAAAACAAAACGGAAAGTCGCCCATGGGTAAAGGGGTTAAGTGGTTGGAAAAATATATATTTTGGTTAGTGTCACCATTTTCTGAGACTCGGGCTGTTAGGCACAAGTGCCGGTTGTGTAACTTTGTCGGCATCTACCATGTGAGGAGGGAGCGCGACACATGTAGGTGATGATATGCTTAGGGTCTAATATTTGTTTCAATTCACACTTTACTGAATAGTGATTGTGGATTCTAGTATATACTACTATAATATACTCTGCCACATTTACTGTATTTGATACTATATCCTATCTAAAAAAAAACGGCAACTAAATAAATAAAGCTTTGAACAATATTTTTTACAATATTGAAATCAGCCTGCTACTTTTGTATTAACCCATATAAAAAAAATCCAACTCTAAATTATGAATCTGAAAGATTGAATTACATTGATGCATTCATGAAAGGTTTTTTATATCTGTCTCAAATAATGTAGTAATGATTAGAAAAGGTATTTGTTTGTCTAAAATGGTTGGGAAAATGTTTATAAATTTGTATCTTACAACAGGAACAGACTGGTGAAGGTGCTGCAGACATTGCAACAGAAGTTAGCAGGGTCCTCGGGGAGGTTCTCGTAAGTTGTTCAGGTTTTGTTTGTTTTTTGTTTTTTTTTATATCATTTTATTAGTGAAAAGCTCAAACATTCCAAGCATATTCTACAATACAAACTGTGAAAATGTTACATTTTACTGTTACAATATCATTTTTTCCTGTATGAAATTATAACAAGCGATAACATCTAAAAGTTCTGAAAAGTAATATTTAATATTTATTGAGGCATTTGACAGATGAGACTTGGTTTGTGTTGAAAAGTTATTCTCCCATAGACAAGTCCACAATTCCCTCCAGGTTTAAATTTATTGCATATGCATCCTGCTTTTACAACCCCATTCTCATGTATTATAATTTGTACAAGATTTTTTAGTGCAGATCGGCCATGTCTTAAATGGTGTTAGGTTATTTCCTATTTTTTGGGGGGGTTTTTTGACGAGTAACCCAAAATTGTATCAAAATGCTATAGAATTTGTTAAACTGAAGTCATTTGATATGAGTTTGCAGTAGTCGCAGCAATAATCATTAACATAACCGCTACATTTGAATATATCCTGGGGCCGTTTCACATGTGGCAGATTTGTTTCAGTTACACACTAAGGGGTACTTTGCACGCTGCATCATCGCTACTGCGATATCGTCAGGGTCAAATCGAAAGTGACGCACATTCGGCGCCGATAACGACGTTGCAACGTGTAAAGCCTAGAAGCACCGATAAACGATCGCAAAAGCATCGAAAATCGGTGATCTGTGTAGTGTCGGTCATTTTCATAATGTCGCACCAATAGGAGATACGATGTTGTTTCTCGTTCCTGCGGCAGCACACATCATTGTGTGTGAAGCCGCAGGAGCGAAGAACATCTCCTTACCTGCCTCCACTGGCTATGCAGAAGGAAGGAGGTGGGCGGGATGTTTACGTCCCGCTCATCTCCGCCCCTCCGCTTCTATTGGCCGCCTGCTGTGTGACATCGCAGTGACGCCGCACGACCCGCCCCCTTAGGAAGGAGGCGGGTCGCCGGCCAGAGCGACGTCGCAGGGCAGGTAAGTGCATGTGAAGCTGCCGTAGCGATAATGTTCGCTACGGCAGCCATCACAAAATATTGCATGTGCGACGGGGGCGGGTACTATCGCGCTCGGCATTTCTATCATCGGCTAGCAATGTCGCAGCTTGCAAAGTACCCCTAAGGCCTCTTTCACACATCCATGTCTCCGGTATGTGTGACGTCCGTTTTTACCGGAGATAAGGACACATGTAGACCCATTACATCAATAGGTCTACGCACACCTTTGTGTCTTCACACGGACCTGTGTCCATGTGGAACACACGCGTGTCCGTGTATTCTACACGGCAACATGTCCATTTTTCTCCATCAGCACTGACGTCCCACAGACCGCCCACTGATGTGATCAACGTGACATCAGTGTGACACGTACCGGAGAAAACACGTGTCTTTGAAATAAAATTATCTTCTATACTCACTTGTCTCTGACAGTTCTGTCACTTGCTTCCGAACTGCTCATTATGCTCATAAATATTCACAGCACCGCGGAACAAAAAGTAACAGCAGCGCCGGAGACAGCATCACTGAGGACAGGTGACTATACAAGTACAAGCTGTCCATGTGCTATCCTGATGTCAGACGGATAGCACAGGGATAGAACACACTGAACACACACTTGGACACAAACATACACATATGCACCTACACCACAGACTGTGCAAAACGTGTATGTTTTGCACGGATGTGTGAAAGAGGCCTAAGGCCCATTGTACATGTCTGTGAAACTTCGGCCGTGCTCAGATTGGAAGAGTCGGCCTGACCCCCCCTGCCAGAGCAACTGCTTTACAGGTAGAAATGGAAGCAGGCCAGTTTGGTGGGCCAAGCAGTAGAGCCAGATCTTCTGCTATAAATGCGATCTATGTTTCACGGACGTGTGAAACAGGATGAGTGGCTGAGAACCCTAAACATATAGTCTCAAAATAGGGTGAAGTTGTGCGTTTTGAAAAGATTTTCACTAAAAAGTCCCATTTTGTTCCTTTTTATTTTATTTTTTTATTTTTCGTCAGCATTTCTGTAATGGCAGAAATTGCAATGATTTCTTAATTGCAGAAAACAACAATATTTTCGCCACAATTTTTAGAATCCTGTCAGAACTGCGCCTTATGAATATCACAAAAACAAAAGAACAGTATTGCAACAACTGTGAAAATTATTACCATATCCTGCATGGTGGAAGTGTAACTGAGATATCTGAAAAAACATGCGTGGAGCTCTTAACCCATTACTTGCTAAATTAGCAATTTTCATTTTTTTTTTTTATTAAATTACAGATTTTTAATGATTTGGGTCCTAATGAATCAGAAACATAATTTGCCAAATAATAATTAATAATAATTATTAAATTAATAATTATAACCGTTATTAATATTAATAAATAGTAATAATATAATAAAGATAATAATTAAAATAATAATTATTGGACTAATTATAAAATCTTAGTTGCTAGAAGCAAAAGATTAGGCGTCCCAAAAAAAGGACATTGGTAGATAATAGGTTAAAGGGGTTGTTCGCTACACTTATAACACACACATCTGGAGGAAGAGAGAGCAGCAGCGCTGACTTACTCCGGATGTTAGCAATTTGTCCGACATCGGGAAGAGTGACGCGGCTGCTGATTGGCCAGTGGGATAGAGTAACGTCACACTTTTACCCGATCATCAGGAAAGACAGTGCCCACACTGCTGAAACCGCACTAGCACCGGCGGTGAGTATAAGTTTTATTATTTTAAATGGGGAAACATACAGTTTTGAGAAGGGGTTGTCCGAGTAGTGGGCAACTTCTTTACCAGAAAGCAGGGTCCATTGGAAGAAGACGACTGATGCCCGGGGTATCTGTCCTCCATGAAGCTGCTTACAAGAATATATTTGGGGACGGACTTTCTCTGATCTACTGATTTTCTTTCGCTAGTCCAAAATTTTTGTTATTCACCTTGCTCAGAAGTAAGGTGAGAAGCAAAGGGCTCTCCTAGCTTCAGGCTGCAGTTACACCAGATATGTCTAACTACATTTCAACAATAATAGTATCAGACTTCCAATAGATTTACCTTGGTTGTTGCTAATGAATTCTGCAGATTCCAACTGGCGATCAGTTACTCACAAGATTATGATGATTTTGAAATATACAAACAGCATTCATATAATACCAAAACAATGAAAATCTGCTCAGATCAGAATATATTGTGCAATTTTAGAAAATCTTTACACTATTGCCAACCTTAGCTGCTTGCATTCTATCAGTTTCTATACATTAAAAACACAATCCTCAACGATCTTGTATTCTTTATTATTACAGAGTGCACTAGGTATAGCTCCTGGATTGGCAAAAGTGGTTTGCAAACTGGTAAGGACACAATTTTACATTGAAAGAGTATTTTTTTGGTATCTTAAGTATTTTTTGACTATACAGAAAGAAGAAAGTAGCAACATAGAATGTAATATATTGTTCTATCTTTATAATAATAGAATATAAATATATTATATAAAATAATTAAAGGGATACTCCACATTAAAATGCAGCTCTGCAGTGATTAGTTGGAATTGGGAGGTGGCCTCTAATTGAATTACTGAGTATAGCTGAGTACATGGCACATGTGTGACCACCGCTGCATTCTAAAGGGTTTAACGGATGGGAGGGGAGGTGCATGTCATCCGCGCCCCACCACATTACAGTAAAATGGGGCTCCTGGCTGGGTATCTGAGCTGCTATTACTTTGGGGATACATCTCAGCAGACCGCATACTGCCGTTGGAGTCAGACCAGGACCAGATGAGGTAGAGTTGAAAGAGAAAGACCAAAGTTCAAAAAAAGACTTCTTACTGATCAAAAAATTGACGAGAAGTGTATATATCAGATAGCGGGCACAGCTCTTTATCTTTACCAATTCTTCCTCTGTACAATCCAGAGAAAGGAACTTTACAGTTACATTTGGACGTACACTACTTCCATCACATGTTACAACAGTCCAGGGAACCAGCATGGCAAGCTCCATCTGTGAGGACCGTACAGGTCGGGGTGTGTTGCTACGCACCCTCACAGCCACTCTTAACTCATAGTTGATTTGTGAGGACCCCACTGGCTGAGGTGCACAATTATGACTCCTTACTAGTAATCTTAAAGACCATTTGATGAGTGCTCCATGCTCCTTGCTGTACCACTGCATCTTCAGCTCTCCATAGGAGAACTTGTATCCCTATATGGGTCTAGCTTTATATCGAGTACAGATTGTTTGCCTAAGGCCTGGTTGCCTGAGATAAGGATCTTAACTAGCTTAGTTCTCTTTAGGCCACCTGACCTACTGCTCCCCTTGAACGATGTTCTGCACCATTGATTAGACCTCCTGACCTGGAATAAGCACCTCGTCCTTCCCTTTATCTTTGATTGGCTGCGAACTAAAGGTCCAGTCACACTAAGCAACTTACCAGCGATCCCAACAACGATAGGGATCGCTAGTAAGTTGCTAGGAGGTTGCTGGTGAGATGTCACACTGCGACGTTCCAGCGATCCCACCAGCAACCTGACCTGGCAGGGATCGGTGGAGCGTGGCTACACGAGTTGCTGGTGAGCTCACCAGCAACCAGTGACCAGCCCCCAGCACCACGTGGAAGATGCTGCGCTTGGTAACTCTTGATAACACTTGGTATTACCCGATGTGTACTGCAGCTAAATGTGCACAGAGCAGGGAGCAGCGCACAATGCTTAGCGCTGGCTCCCTGCTCTCCTAGCTACAGCACACATCGGGTTAATTAACCCGATGTGTCCTGCAGCTACATGTGCACAGAGCAGGAGCCCGCACTGACAGTGAGAGCGGCGGAGGCTGGTAACAAAGGTAAATATTGGGTAACCAAGGACAGGGCTTCTTGGTTACCCGATGTTTACTGTGGTTACCAGCCTCCGCAGAAGCCGGCTCCTGCTGCCTGCACATTTAGTTGTTGCTGTCTCGCTGTCACACACAGCGATCTGTGCTTCACAGCGGGACAGCAACAACTAAAAAATGGCCCACGACATTCAGCAACAACCAACGACCTCACAGCAGGGGTCAGGTTGTTGCTGGATGTCACACTAAGCAACATCACTAGCAACATCGCTGCTACGTCACAAAAGTTGTTCGTTAGCAGCGATGTTGCTAGCGATGTTGCTTAGTGTGACGGGGCCTTAAGATCCAGAATCCTGCTGTCTGTTAATCTTTGCTTTACTTCAGAATGTACAATCTGTGTAACTATTTCTGGGCACCAAATAGATAAAACAACATTTATACATATATATAGCAATGTGCTATATAATCACTATATCTTCAAGGCGGAGTGTGGGCAGCTTCTTCACTCCATTAGAGGGGTATTTCACAGCCCAGGTTGTCAGGATTGGTGGGTTCTAGTATTGGGCCCAGTGATATACAAGTTTTGACCTGTCCTGTGGAAAGTTGATAACTTGCTTAGATGGGAATGATCCTTTAATAATAAGAACTAGGGATGATTGAATACCACAAATATTTGGCTTCGCGAATATCCGACGAATAGGTCGCCGCTATGTGAATATTTGATGCGCAATGTAAGTCTATGGGAAGGCCGAATAGTTGTTATTCGAGTTTCCCATAGACTTATATTGCGCATCAAATATTCGCAATAGTCAATTAGCGGCGACCTATTCGGCGAATATTCGCAAAGCTAAATATTTGTGGTAACATTTTTTCCACATGTTTTTCACTGTTAAAGGGAACCAATCACCAGGATTTTTGTATATAAGCTAAAGCCAGTGCTATATACTGGCACTATCAGGCTGATTCTATACATACCATTAGTGGGCAGCTCGGATATTTAGGCTTTCAAATCCAAGAAACTGAAGATTAAAAATTTGTCAGTTTTTTGAGTGACAATTGCAGCACAGCAGATAATAGCAGGGTGGGTTATGCATAAGGATTCCAGCCCCCCGCAGTCTGTTCCTCCCTCTCTGTTCTCTATGCTAACACGGGTAACACGGGCTTCACAAAGATGGTGCTGGAGATAAGCGTTATGCGCAGCCACCAACTCCGACGCCATCTTAGTGAATAGAAAAATTAGCATAGAATAGAGAACAGAGAGAGGGAGGAACAAGCGGCAGGGGGACAGGAATCCATATGCATAACCCACCCTGCTATTACCTGCTGCATTGCAACTGTCACTCAAAAACTAGTTGATGAATTTTTAAACTTCCCTTTCTTGGATTTGAAAGAGTAAACATCCGAGCTGCCCACTAATGGTATGTATAGAATCAGCCTGATAGTGCCAGTATAGCACTGGCTTTAGCTTATATATGAAAATCCTGGTGATTGGTTCCCTTTAATGGTTTATTCACAAAGTGGAAAGTCTAAAAAGAATGGACATGTAAAATGCATTGTTACTGAAAACAGAATCTACATAATGATTAATATGTTTTTTCTTTCACAGACCAGTGGGGCTTTGTTTTCAAAGTGTGCCGCTACTATTCTTACGGTAAAATCCTTGTTTACACATTTGTGAACCTATATTTATTTTTTTCTAAATTATTTTTATCAGTGACATATTTATTTATAAATTTATCCATAGGTACATTTATACCACTATATTATATAGAATATATGATATATAAATGTTTATTTACTTTTTGTGTTAAAATAACAAAAAAAATAAACAAAACAAAAAAAAAGCCAAAATTGGACATAATTTCACACAAAACAACAAAAATGGGCAAGACAAAACTTAATATTTGGGTGCACACCTTTTGTCATAAATTACTGCAATAAATTGCTTCCTATAATCATCAACAAGCTTCTTACACCACTCAACTGGAATTTTGGACTCTTCTTTAGCAAACCGCTCCAGGTCTTTCATATTTGACTGTTGCATCCTCCTAACAGCAATTTCAAGCTCTCTCCACAGGTGTTTAATGGGATTTAAATCTGAACTTATTTCTGCCACTTCAGAACCCTCCATGGCTTTTTTTTCCATCCATTTCTGAGGGTCTTGAAGTATGTATTGGGGCTATTGTCCTGCTGAAAGACCAATGACCTAGGACACAAATCCAACTTCCTGACACTGGGCATTACATTCACACCCAAAATCCTTTGTAATTCTTCTGATTTCATGGTGCATTGCACACATTCAAGGCACCCAGTGGCAGAGGCAGCAAAACAGCCTCAAAACATCTTTGAACCTCCACCATATTTGACTCCTCTTTATTTGAACCTCCACCATACTTATAGACCTCATTCCGTTTTTGGTAAACCAAAGAATGATGTGCTGTACCTAAAAGCTCTATCTTGGACTCATCTGTCCACAAGATGCTTTCCCAGAAAGATTTTGGTTTACTCACAGACATTTTGGCAAACTGCAGTCTAGCTTTTTAATGTCTCTGTGTCAGCAGTGTGGTCCTCCTGGGTCTCCTGCCATAGAGTTTAATTTTATTCAAACTGCTTGATTATGTTGTGTACTGTGGACAAAGGAAAATCAAAATCTCTGGAGATGGGCTTGTAACCTTGAGATTGTTGATATTCAACAATATTGGTTCTCAAGTCCTCAGACAGTTCTCTTCTTAACTTTCTCAAATTTCTGTTCTACATGTTTAGTGTGGCACAAACAGATACACAATACAAAGATTGAGTTAACTTCTCTTTTTATCTGTGATTTTAACACTGGTGGTCTAAGAGAGAAAAGGGCACCTGGGCAAGAACAATATATGGGCACTTTGCAGTCTAAAAGCTCATCAACATGCACAATTCCACCTACTTTAGGCCTGTTTCAGACATCAGTGATTCTGGTACGTATATTCTTTTTTTTATACGTACCAGAATCACTGACATACGCATACCCATTATAATGAATGGGTCTGCTCACACATCAGTGATTTTTTACTGACCGTGTCTCTGTGTAGCATATATGCGTGTCCGTGATTGCCGCATGGAGACATGTCCATTTTTTTCTGGCATCACTGATGTCTCACGGATCACGCAGTGGTGTGATTCGTGAAACACGTACCAGAAAAACACGGACATTTAAAATAATAAACATTTTCAACTCACCTTTCCAGCAACGCTCTGTGCAGCTCCCGCTCTCTGCAACTTCTCATAAATATTCATGAATGCAGCCAGAGACGACCCGGAAGTAGCTGCAGAGAGCAGTGAGCGGACACTACAGAGCTGGAGACTTCAGCACCATGGAGAGCAGGGACAGGTGAACATAAGTCCATGTGCAATCACGGAAAACGGATCATGTATCACGGATTACACATGGGCAACCACCGTGAGCCATGAATCATGGAACACGGAGGGACATATGCGTGTTTTACACGTCAGTGAAGAATGTCTGTGTTTTTCACTGACGTGTGAAACGGGCCTTAGAGGTAGAAATGGGCACGCTTACCTCTTCTTGAGCCCCTGTGCAGCTGCAGAAGTAGCACCAGTTACATGTCCACTCCTGAATTTTAATGTTGCTCACACCTTTTACTTGCCACAGATGAATTTAAACAAGCATCATGCATAAACATAAACAAAGTTCCTTATCCACAATTTTGGAAAGGTGCCAACAATTTTTTGCTCATTCTGGTGTAATGTGTAAAATTGTGTCAAATTAGCCTTTTTTTTGCATTTTTCCAATACCCACAAAGGAAATAACCATGTGTATAACAAAACATATGTATTTGTCTGGAACAATTTCAAGGGTGCCAACACTTTCAGCCATAGCTGTATAGATATATTTAAAAAAAATATTGAAATATAGAAATTCCTACATACATGTAATTAATGTGTGTGTGTGTGTGTATATATATATATATATATATATATATATATACACACTCACACACTAGTTACATGTATGTAAGAATTTCTATATTTCAATATTTTTTTTATCAGTCACATATATTTCTTTGTAGATATGTATTTATTTATACTACTGTGTTATATATTAGTAGAGTATATTATATTCAATATTAACCTTCCCATTAATATATAGTATGTTGAAAATATTAACCTGCTAATTGCTGGATCAGCCTAACCTACAGTATTGATGCAGCACTGGGCAAAGCACATTTCTTGATCTCCATGAAAATTCCTTCATAACTGGGCTAAATCTCTTTTCAATTCCCAGATATAAAATTACAATAAATCTCAGGATCAATGAAAATTATTTTTGTTCATGGTTTTGTTTACTTTTAGAATTTAAAAATTCCGTCCGTAAATAGGTAAAAAAAAATTCATAAGGCTGTTTCAATTCGCAACATGTCAATTTTCCTCATGGGTATGCTTTGGGTGCATTTCAATAAATTAGAATATCATCGAAAAGTTAATTTATTTCAGTAATTCAATACTAAAAGGGAAACGCATTTATTTTATAGAGTCATTACACATAGAGGGATCTATTCCTATATATTATATAGAGTCATTACACACAGAGTGATCTATTTCAAGTGTTTATTTCTCTTAATGATGATGATTATGGCTTACAGTCAATGAAAACCCAAAGGTCATTATCTTAGAAAATTAGAATAGTTACTACAAAACACCTGCAGAGGCTTCCTAAGAGTTTAAAATGGTCCCTTAGTCTGATTCAGTAGGCTACACTATCATGAGGAAGACTGCTGACTTGACAGATGTCCAGAAGGCAGTCATTGACACGCTACACAAGGAGGGTAAGCCACAAAAGTTCATTGCTAAAGAAGCTGGCTGTTCACGGAGTGCTGTACCCAAGCATATTAATGGAAAGTTGAGTGGAAGAAAAAGTGTGGAAGAAAAAGGTGCACAAGCAACCGGGATAACTGCAGCCTTGACAGGATTGTTAAGAAAAAGCCATTCAAAAATGTTCACAAGAAATGGACTTCAAGAGCCACCACACACAGATGTATCCAGCACGTGGGCTACAACTGTCGCATTCCTTGTGTCAAGCTACTCATGACCAATAGACAACACCAAAAGCATCTTACCTGGACCAAGGTGGAAAACAACTGGACTGTTGTCAGTGGTCCAAGGTGTTGTTCAGATGAAAGTAAATTTTGCATTTCATTTGGAAATCAAAGTCCCAGAGTCTGGAGGAAGAGTGGAGAGGCCACAATCCAAGCTGCTTGAGGTCTAGTGTGATGTTTCTACAATCAGTGATGGTTTGGGGAGCCATGTCATCTGCTGGTGTAGCTCCACTGTGTTTTATCAAGGCCAAAGTCAGCACAGCCGTCTACCAGACAATTTTAGAGCTCTTCATGCTTCCCACTGCCGACAAGCTTTTTGGAGATGGAAATCTCATTTTCCAGCAGGACTTGGCCCCTGTCCACACTGCCAGAAGTACCAATACCTGGTTTAATAACCACAGTATCACTGTGACTGATTGGCCAGCAAACTCACCTGACCTAAACCCCATAGAGAATCTATGGAGCATTGTGAAGAGGAAGATGAGAAACACCAGATCCAACAATGAAGACGAGCTGATGGCTGCTATAAAAGCAACCTGGGCTTTCATAACACCTCAGCAGTGCCACAGGCTGATTGCCACCATGCCATGCTGCATTGATGCAGTAATTCCTGCAAAAAGAGCCCCAACCAAGTATTGAGGCATTTACTGTACAGACTTTTCAGTAGGCGCCAACATTTCTGAGTTTAAAATAATTTTTTCAGTTTGTTTTATATAATATTATAATTTTCTGAGATAATGAGTTTTGGGTTTTCATTGGCTGTAATCCATAATCATCAACATTAACAGAAATAAACACTTGATATAGATCACTCTGTGTCTAATGACTCTATATAATATATAGCAATAGATCCCTCTGTGTGTAATGACTCTATATAATATATAGGAATAAATCCCTCTGTGTCTATTGACTATATAATATATAGGAATAGATTCCTCTGTATCTAATGACTCTATATAATATATGCGTTTCCCTTTTTGCATTGAATTATTGAACTAAGTTAACTTTTTGATGATATTCTAATTTATTGAGATGCACTTGTATTTGCAGATTTTCCCCATATATTTGCATTAGATACAGAAAAAAAAATAGGCAAAAAATGAACATGCATAATAAAGTTTTGTGAAAGCCAAAGTCCTGGAAGTGTCAAAAACAAAGCAGCTTTGTTTAAAACAAAACATACCAATACGTTCCCACGATGAGATTTTGGTGAGTTTTTCTTGTTGCAGAATCTCTGTAGCATTTCTGCACCTATTTAATAAGTTAGGTTTCTTGCGGTTTTTTCATTGGAGTTTTGTGGGGGGTTTTTTTGTTTTTTTTTTTAATGTGTTTTATCACGCCTTTGCCACTGCATGTTTGTCTATTTTTGGTGTGTCATGCTTTAAATAAAGCTGCTTTGTTTTTGATACTTCCTGCTATTTGGCTTTGACAAAACATTATTGATATACTTAGGTGAAGATTGCATTTTTTTTTATATATTTCAGCCACTCATGTTCGTTTTTACCTGCGGATTTTGGAACTGTAAGACGCCACGTTTTTGATGCATTAGAAATATGCAGCATCAGAAACTCACCAAGAGCCCAACGCCACAACATAGCATTAATGTATGTAAACTCAGCCCATTTGAATGTGTTTGCAAACATTAATTATGTTGGTTGCAAAAATATTTAGGGTTAAAATTATACTTATCCTTTCAAATATATTTTTGAAACTCCAAATATAAATGTTTAATATTTGTATATAAATATTTTTTTATTGAAGAACTCATTACCATCCACAAATACGAAGCTATATGATCTGTTTTGTAAGGTAAGAATGTGAATAGCATAGTGCAAAATAAGATTAAAGAAGTAGTTTCGTAATTTTTTTGTCTTTTATTTTGCTCATTCAGTGCTTATTTTCCATCCATATTTTCACTGCTTTATTTTCCTTTTAACTCATTTCAGTTACATCTTTACATTCCCCTCCCCCCACTTCAATATAGGTCTTGAGATCAAAAATCTTACAAGCAGTCCAGCACATATATTAACGTATTCTCCTAGCAGCTCTCGATACTACTTCTTTTTCTCCACACTCTGCTGTATTGCCGTATACATTACATAGGGTTCACTGATACAGCTGTATGCACATAACATAGGAGACATTGAGACCCTGCCGTAAACATCAGTTAGGTGACCCTGAGACTTTTGTTTTTATATATATCAAATATGATACACTGAGATTGGTCTTATATACATCACATAGGATACATTGAGACTCTGCTGTATATACAACATATAGTATACACTGTGACTGATGTATATAAATTATAAAGGAGACACTGAGACTGCTCTTATATACATCCCATAGGATACATTGAGAATCTGTTGTATATACAACGCAGAGTATACACTGTGACTGATGTGTATAAATTATAAAGGAGACACTGAGACTGCTCTTATATACATCACATAAGATGCATTGAGACTCTGCTATATACATCACATAAGAGACACGGAGGCTGCTGTATATACATTACATGGGATTCACTGAGACTGATGTATATAAATCACAAAGGAGACACTAAGGGGTAATTTGCACACTACGACATCGCAAGTCGATGGTAGCGATGCCGAGCGCAATAGTCCCCGCCCCCGTCGCAGCTGTGATATCTTGGGATAGCTGCCGTAGCGAACATTATCGCTACAGCAGCTTCACATGCACTTACCTGCCCTGCAACGTTGTTTTGGCCAGGGAATCGCCTCCTTCCTAAGGGGGCGGGTCGTGCGGCGTCACAGCGACTTCACACGGCAGGCGGCCAATAGAAGCAGAGGGGTGGAGATGAGCAGGACGTAAACATCCCGCCCACCTTCGTCGTTCTGCATAGCCGGCGTGAGCCGCGTGATGCAGGTAAGGAGATGTTCCTCGCTCCTGCGGCTTCTCACACAGCGATGTATGCTGCCGCAGGAACGAGGAACAACATCGTACCTGTCGCTGCCGCGATATTATGGAAGTGAGCAACACTGCAACGATGATACGATTTCGAGGCTTTTGTGCTCGTTAATCTTTTCAAAAACGATTTACACACTCCGATATCGACAGCGACGCCGGATGTGCGTCACTTTCAATTTGACCCCACCGACATCGCAGCTGCGATGTCGTAGTGTGCAAAGTACCCCTAAGACTTCACTGTATACATCACATAGGAGACACTGAGACTGATGTATTCATCTCATAGGATACACTGAGACGGGTGTATATACATCACATTGGATACACTAAGACTGCTGTATACACATCACATAGCAGGCACTAAGGGGTACTTTGCACACTACGACATCGCAAGCCAAAGCTGCGATGCCGAGCGCGATCGTCGCCACCCCCGTCGCAGCTGCGATATCATTGTGATAGCTGCCGTTGCGAATATTGTCGCTACGACAGTTTCACATGCACTCACCCGCTCTGGCCGGAGAACCGCCTTCTTCTTAAGGGGGCGGGTTGTGCGGCGTCACTGCGACGTCACACGGCAGGCGGCCAATAGAAGCGGAGGGGCGGAGATGAGCGGGATGTAAACATCCCGCCCACCTCCTTCCTTCTGCATATCCTATGGGAGCCGCGGTGACGCAGGTTGGAGATGTTCCTCACTCCTGCGACTTCACACACAGCGATGTGTGCTGCCGCAGGAGCGAGGAACAACATCGGACCGTCGCATCAGCGTAATTATGGAATTCGCCGACGCTACACCGATGATACGATTATGACGCTTTTGCGCTCGTTAATCGTATCATCTAGGATTTACACACTACGATGTTGAGAGCGATGCAGGAAGTGCGTCACTTTCGACAATGCCCCACCGACATCGCACCTGCGATGTCATAGTGTGCAAAGTACCCCTAAGACTTCACTGTATACATCACATAGGAGACACTGAGACAGCTGTATATACATCACATAAAATACACTGAAACTGTTGTATTCATCTCATAGGATACACTGAGACAGGCGTATATACATCACATTGGATACACTAAGACTGCTGTATACACATCACATAGCAGACACTAAGACCCTGCCCTATACATCAATTAGGTGACACTGAGACTGTTGTGTTTATATCAAATAGGATACACTGAAACTGATGTATATACATCACATAGGAGACTCCAAGACTGCTGTATATACATCAGATATGATATACAGAGACAGCTGTATATAAATCACATATCAGACACTAACACTTCTGTACACATCAGAAGACAGACATTCTATGTTTCTAATCTATCACTGTCAAGCACTAGATGGCAGCAAAAACAATATGAAGAGATCTTTGCATTACGGCAATGTAATCTACATTAGGCTGCTGAGGATACTCCATTCTCATGTATTCTGCCACAATATATAATGACACAACTTATGATGTGGTCAAAGTCGCCATGTAGCCCCAGCCTGAGGGAAACCATATCAGAGAGGGAAAGAAAGAATCAAGATGACAAACAGTCCAGGCATGGCACATCAACTAAAACAGGAATAAATGAGGCATATACAAAAATCTATAGAGTATTCTCTAAAGGGGATTTTGGTTCTGAAAAATCTGTGCAGATTCCACAGCGTAATGACAAAACAAAAGTAACACGTCAGTATTTTCCATCTGTATTTGTAATCTCAACCCAGAAGTAGACCCTACAGGTAGAACATTTCACTCCTGTTCTGACTTTTAAAGCCACTCCATATTCTGGCTTAGGTCTCATTCAGACATCTGATTTTCATGTGCGACTGCTATCCGTAATTTCATGGACCGCACTGGTACCTATTATAGTCTATGGGGTCATTCACATGTCCATGACTTCATGAACCATGCAAACTGAATATCGCAGAGATAGAGCCGATTGTAATCTTGAGGGTCGAGTCAAAATCAGAAATGCAAGTCTATGAGTCAGTGAAAAATCATCTGACTGCAATAGGATGACATCCGAATATGGTTCGATTTTCAGACTGACTGAATTGAGAAAGTTGAGAAACTTTTTTTCTTTTTCTCTTTTTTTTTCTAAGAAAACTACTGATATTTGGACCACACTGAGATCAAAGTCTGATTAAAAAAATCATCACACGTTTCTCATATGTGGAAAAAACGGACGTCTGAGGCCTTACAATGAGGCCTTACAACTTAATGAGGCCTTACAAATGTGGATGAGATACTATCTAAATATGCAGATGTGTGAATTGGATGTTAAAGTGAACCTGACATTTGGTACATGGTCCTTGAAGGACAGACATCATATATCAGAAATTCTGAAATGCTGCCTTATGACTTAGTTGCCAATGTGGCTTTCAAATGTCTCTCTGAATAAAACTTGCCTGGCTGACATGATGGAGCCATTGTCTGATAGTTGCTGTCCATGGTTCATGCAGCATTTGTCCATTGTCTTGTTCTCTTTCTGATCATTTCTAAATTAGGGCCTCTGTTAAGGCCGCTTTACACGCTGCGATATCGGTACCGATATCGCTAGCGTGGGTACCCGCCCCCATTTGTTTTGCGACATGGGCAAATCGCTGCCCGTGCCGCACAACATCTCCTAGACCCGTCACACGTACTTACCTGCCCGGCGACGTCGCTGTGACCAGCGAACCACCTCCTTTCTAAGGGGGCGGTTCGTTTAGCGTCACAGTGATGTCACAGCAGCGTCACTGAACCGCCGCCCAATAGAAGCGGAGGGGCGGAGATGAGTGGGACGTAACATCCCGCCCACCTCCTTCCTACCGCATAGCGGCCGGGAGGCAGGTAAGGAGAGCTTCCTCGTTCCTGCGGTGTCACACGGAGCGATGTGTGCTGCCGCAGGAACGAGGAACAACTTCGTTACTGCTGCAGTAACGATAATTGAGAATGGACCCCCATGTCACCGATGAGCGATTTTGCACTTTTTTGCGACGATGCAAAATTGCTCATAGGTGTCACACGCAACGGCATTGCTACAGCAGCCGGATGTGCGTCACAAATTCCGTGACCCCAACGACTTCGCATTAGCGATATCGTAGCGTGTAAAGCCCCCTTTAGGAGCCGGTGCTGAATATTCTGGTAAGAATACTGGACAAATTAACGCAGCATGCTGCCCTTGATTGTCTGGTACTGTGATGGACACCCTTGCAGAATCTCCACAGACCCCATGGTGAATAAGGCTGAGAGCTCACGTCATTTATAATATTACTTTTTGTTCATTATTTCTAGGATGATTTCACAGCTTTATCTGCATACGACATCTTTATATTCTTTGTAAGTAAAAGATTTTTAACATTAATTTATATTTTAGTCACTTATATAGCGCTATCAACTCCACAGAACTGATCAACACTGTCCCCATTGGGGATCACAATCTACAATCCCTATCTGTATCTCTTTGAAGTGAGGGAGAAAACCCACACAGACATGGAGAGAACATACAAACTTCTTGGAGATGTTATTCTTGGTGGGATTATGAACCCAGGACCCCAGCGCAGCAAAACTGCAGTGCTAACCACTGAGCCACCATGCTAAGCACTGAGCAACCGTGCTGCCTGAGTAACTTTTCTAAAATGCCAAAGAATTAACATAATTTGGAACAAAAGATGATAACTGAATCTGTAGTAAATCAAAACTTCACCAGAACCTCCATTTTCACTGAAAAAACAATGTCTATTAGGCCCTGTGTACATATTGAGAAGTTGGTGAGTTTTTTACCTCAGAATCTATAGCCAAAACCAGGAGTGGGGAACAATCATTGGAAAAGTAGAATAGAAACATGGGCACTGCTGTAATTATTACCCACTCCTGGTTTTGGCTACAAATACTGAGGTAAAAAAAAAATCACGAAATCTTGAACGTGCACACATGGCCCAACACTCTGGGGTCTCCTAGGACTCTATACAATTAATTTCAAGCCCTTTAATGCAAACACAGCTTTACTAATGTCACAGTGACCTCAATAGGTAGCCGGATGGTGATCAGTGGTGACATCCTGTGTAATAATACACTGATTAGGCATTTTAAAAACAAAAACTGATCCAATAATGACTTATTTGCCAAATTCCCTTGTTAGTGCAACTTTCCTCACACTGACCAGCACTTCTGTCCATAAAATGGCTGCTGGTGAAGGAAAATGTGACCAGACAAGTTAATCAGCCTCGTCCAATAGAAATGCAGCTTTTCCATGTGAGACATTTTTACAGAGGAGGCTGATCACATGGTGTGGTCACATGCTCCTCCATCGGCAGCCATTTTCTAGACAGAGATGCAGGTGCAGGGTAGTTCTCAGCAGCAGTACGGTATAGAACAGGATGGACAGGCCAGAGCGGTATGGCTGTCTAGTGGCTGTGGTAATTGCTCCGCTATAGGTGTGTGAAAATCTCAATGGATGCATGTCAAATTCATTTTCACAAATGTAGAGTGTGAGAATGCCACCTGCCACAGTGACTATCCTTTTATACAGCACATTAGAGGAAGCTGTGAAGAGAGGAAGCGGGTGATGGCCGGCAGAACTCCCCTTTGCTTCATTAAATGTGTATGTCCGTGTTGTGCTCCCATTAGGGTGTGAGGTGTGCCGCCCCCATGCCAGCAGACGAGCTGCTTGGATCCGGATCCGTGGTGGCTCGAGGGGTCTCCGAACCCGGCGGTCGTGCTGCCACTCAAACGAAGGGGGATTATTTACAGGGGATGTGTTAGAGTTCGTGACGCCACCCATGGTTTGTGGTAATGTTTGGGAGTACCACCGCTGCAGTTGGGAGTACCCAGGGGCGATGGAATGGGGCAGCCAGGTGTTAGGACCCTCCACGGGTAGGGAAGAATGCCCCGAGACTCAGTGATGGTGTTGGGGGGTGCCGTGGGGAGCGCAGGGGCCACTTCCGTACTCAGTCAGTCCATAAAGCTGACACTGACAACTGGATAAACCAAAGTTCTGGACACCGCTGCCGCTGAGGGGAGCTAGTTTGGGTCCCATCCCCGATAGTGTTGCCTGGTGATCCGTGACCTGCCTCCTAGCACTAAGTTACTTCTTTGTTGGTCCTGGTAGTGTGGAACTAGCCGGGTCCCGCACCCCAGTATGGCTAACTGTGGGAGCTTGCTCTCATGGTTCACGCTTGGGATTTTCTGGACCGTATTTGTGGAAAGTCCTATCCCCCTCGTTGCGCTAGTACCCCGATTCTGGAGCGGGTGGAGAACGGATCTTGAAGGCTCCATTCTCGTCGGGTAAATTGTCAGGTTGACTGAAGCTACTCCCTGATCTAGGGTCCACGTACCCCGTCATGCCCTGGTCCCAGCCCGGTGATGGTCCAAGGCCGCCGGCTGTCCTCCTCGACAGTTCTGTGCCCCTTGCCATGATCCCCTGCGACCGGGGGTCCAGCTCCTACTAGGCCCAGAGCACCGTCTGTCACCTAGTTACTTCCAAGGCACCCGGATCCTGACTTTAACCTCTTCTTTCAACTGCCTAACTCCAACTCTCTGCTCCTGACACTCCTGACCTCCCCTTAACAAACCCCCCAAGTGGGCGACCATATTCTACTCAGGCCGTCCACTGGTGTGTCTGGTGGGTGTGGTGCAGAGTGTACCTAGGACTTTGATTGATTGCTGTTGGCAACACCATTAGTTGGGGACCCATAACCAAGGGGGAGGTGGATATTGCACAGAAGGGCAGATTTCACAATGAAATTACCAAAATTTTATTAGTCATTTGCTAAAAAACTGTCAGTGCAGTCAAAAACAGAATAGCCACTTAAAAGTGGTTGGGCGGGTGAAAAGGACAAGTGCGCCAGATGTCGATATTGAGGATATTGGATATGTAGGAGGGAAAGGGCCTAACCTAGCCCTATGAATTTCCCCTACCTACCAGCGGAGTGTAAACACCCTAACACTCGGTGCCCCCGCTCCTCGGCGGCTGTCCCTTACTATCCCTTCAAAACCACAAACCACCATCACCATATAGTGTACGTGCAAAAACATGCAGGTCAAAAAAACCTTAATAGTCTGGATAACCACTCTATAGAGTCAATACATATCAAATCCAGTAGTTCCCCAATCAGGGTAACTACTCTATAGAGTCATTATATAATATCAAATTACAATAATCCCCTCAGGATAAACAGGCAATACTTTTATCCTAAAGGACATGTCAATACAAATACAATTTCAAATAAGGTGCTTAAGCACCTGCACACCCATCTCAGGTTAAAGTAATATTCATCTCATTCTGATTAGAGTACTTATCATATCGCTTGTCATCTCATCTCAACGCGTTTCTCCCTCAGGATGTCTGGGGGTTCATCAGGAGATATTCAGTCTCTACAGCCGATATCACAATGGAGATACGGTTGCTGTGCCTGGTAGCGCCACTAAGGACCACATGAATCTGGGTCCTATCTCATTAGTCGTGCCAGGCATTACTTCTGATACCACTAATGAGATAGGACTCACACGCTCTTTGCCTCCCTGCACCTGTGAAAGCACTGCTCCCAATCCCACATTACTGGCATCTGTGTACAGTACGAATGGCAGACCGTAGTCAGGGTAGGCTAGGATCTCTTCACCCGTCAAGGCCCCTTTCATTTGTCTGAAGGAGTGTTCTTCTGCTTCTCCCCAGTGAAATGGCGGGCCGGAGATCTTTCCTTTCTTCTTTGGGTGGCCTACCAGGAGCTCTTGCAAAGGCGCTGCCATTTTCGTGTAGCCCTTGATGAACCTTCTGTAGTAGCCTACCAAGCCAAGGAACTGACGTACCTCCCGAACGGTAGTAGGTGTGGGCCATTCCTGGATGACTGTGACCTTCTCTGGGTCCGGTGCTACTCCTTCTGCACTGACCACGTGACCTAGGTACTGGACCTTTGGCTTCAGTAAATGGCACTTGGATGGTTTCAGCTTCATTCCATATCGGGATAGCGCTTCAAAGACTTCAGCCAGGTGTTTCAGGTGGTCCTCGTAGGTCTTGGAGTACACGATGACATCATCCAGGTAGAGCAGGACGGTCTCAAAGTTGAGGTGCCCTAGGCAGCATTCCATAAGCCTCTGGAAGGTCCCGGGGGCATTGCAGAGTCCAAATGGCATGCTGTTGAACTCACAGAGGCCCATTGGGGTGGTGAAGGCCGTCTTCTCCCGATCTTCCTCTGCTACAGATACTTGCCAGTAGCCACTAGTAAGATCTAGGGTAGAAAAGTAGTTGGAGGTTTTTAAGGCAGCGAGGGATTCCTCTATCCTTGGCAAAGGGTAGGCATCCTTGTGTGTTATCTGATTTATCCGTCTGTAATCCACACACATCCTCATCGTGCCATCCTTCTTTCTCACCAGGACCAGGGGAGCCGCCCAGGGGCTGCAACTGTCCCTTATGACTCCTGCCTCCTTCATGTCCTTCAGCATGTCCTTTGTGCGCTGGTAATGGGCTGGTGGAATAGGCCTATGTCTTTCCTTAATGGGAGGATGACTGCCTGTGGGTATGTGATGTTGCACCCCTTTGATCCTACCAAAGTCTAGTGGGTTCTTACTAAAGACCTGCTCGTATTCCTGCACGACCCTGTAAACCCCATGTTTCTGGTAGACGGGTGTAGAGTCAGTCCCCACGTGTAGTTTCTGGCACCAGTCCTCTAACTGCTTTTGGGAGGTCTCGTCCTCTGTTGAGTCAGCTTGTGTCAGGGGACCTACAGGTGTTATGGCGTCATCTGAGCATGTAAACAGTTTGGCTATGGTAGCGTACCTTGGTAGTCTGGCTTCCTCCTCCCCACAGTTCAACACTCGTACAGGCACTCGTCCCTTGTGTACATCAACTACCCCCCTGGCTGTCAGAATCGTGGGCCAGTGGTCTGAATGAGTGGGCTCTAGTACAGCCTGGTAATCTTGTCCTCTGAGACCTACCGCTGCTCTACACCACATCATCATTTCACTCCGTGGGGGTATCACAATGGGGTTAGCATCCATCACCCGTACACTACCAATCTCACCGCCAGTCTGTTTTACCTGTTGCTTCCTCAGAATGATTCGGATCTCCTTTTGCAAGGCTCTTTGCGACCCGCCCTCAGCACCTTCAACAATCTGGTGAAGCAACAACAACACTTCCCCTAGGCAATTTTCTATGACATTAGTGCCTAAAATCATTTGCGGGTTCCTTTCTCTAATATCAGTGTCCACAACAATCAGTCCTTGTCCCTTCATTTCCTGCCTTCCCACCTTTATGGTTACCTCTTTGACTCCAATCTGGCCTATAGGTTGTCCGTTGGCAGCATAGATGGTGAGGGAGGGGTCCGGGGGTCGGAGTTCGTCGTCCGACCAAAACCTACGATAAAGGACATACGGGATCGTGGTTACCTGAGAGCTGGTGTCCAATAATGCCGGGGTAGGGATCCCATCCAGGACGATGGACAGGACAGGACGTCCACCCACGTACTGATCACGGCAGCGACCTGGGCCTGATCTTCTTAATCCTGAGGACTGGCCCTCGGCCCCAGGTTTGGCTCGTTTAAAGGGCAAGCCCTTGCATAGTGACCTGCCTCCTGGCAACGACGACAGATGGGTTGTCCAGATGAGTCATAGCGATCACTGCTCCTGCCTCGGGTTGTAGGACCTCTTCTCCTCCGCATCCACGGGACGTCCTCTGGGCTGTCAGCTAGCAGGATCCGATGAGGGACTTTGGTGTCCGAGGGCAACTGCATTGCTTTCAGGATTTGTGCGACGTCCTTAGTGAGCTGTTGCACCTGGGAGGATAGTGTATTTATGGTCTCTGCTGGCGTGTTGAGTCCTTTTGCAGTTATCAGGGCCTGCGAGGAGGATTCCGCTCCTGCAGCCGTGGAACTGGCAGGCCATGCTGGTGCGACGGGGTCTGTGTCCACAGGAGGTTGGAGTGCTTTCACTGCCCTGTCTTTCAGAATGGCAAAGTCCACGTCAGGGTGTTCCAGGGACCACAGCTTCATCTGCTTCCCATCCTCAGGAGAGCGCAGGCCCCGCAAGAATTGTTCCTTCATCATCCGGTTTCCTTCCTGATCACTGACAGGGTCCACCAGCTTGAGAGCCCGTAGTGCAGCCTGCAGCCTGAGGGCATAGTCTCTTATACTATCTTGGGGCTTCTGACGGCAGTTATAGAAGTCCGTCCTCAGCTCTCCCTCTGTGCGGTGTTCAAAAGCAGCTGCTAGTTTGGCAAAGATGGTCTCAACAGAGCCCCGGTCATCATTGGTCCAGGACTCAGCTTCCAATTCTGCTGCTCCAGTCAATTGTCCCAGCACCACAGCGGCCCTCTGCTTACCAGTCATCGCGTGCATGTCTAGCAGGGTGTTGATCTTCTTCTTAAACCCGGTCAGCGTGTCTATTTTACCGGCGTATTGGGGCAGCCATTGCGCTCCTGGGACATACAGTAAGGAAACTGGCATTATGGGGGAGATTTCGGCCGGCGCAGCTGCGATCGCGGCACCGGCACCAGGCGCTGCTGCGTCCAGCGCGACGGGGGCTGGCATCGCTTGGGCTGCGTCGCCCTGACCAGGGGCATTACCTCCTGCAGCGTCCATTTTTCTTCAAAAAAAATCTGCGCGCTCCCTTTCCACTTCCTGGGTCAGTACGCTCTCTGAATTGTGGGGATTCTGGGGCGGCCACACCTCTTCGTGGGCGGTGCTCTTCTCCCTCGCGCGGGCTGCAGCGCGCGCTTTTGAAGATGGCAATATGGCGGCGGTTCAATTTTTGCGGTCGGACCTCTGAGGCACACGGTCACCTGTCTGAACAGGTCTAGTCCAAATCCTGTTTGTGACGCCAGATCTGTTGAGCCCTTCAGGTGCGGTGCAGTAGGGTACTACCCTTAGGGACTCCACGGGATGGAACGATCGGGTCACAGGTAGGGAACCTTCGTTTTGGGATTTGCCGTGACGCCACTCTGAGAATTGCGGTCAGTGAGGACCACCACTGCAGGTTAAGGGATGCCTGGGGCTGATGGTGGGTGCAGTCAGTATAATAGCCTCCTGAGAGTGAGGCAAGCCCCAGGCCCCTGTGTATGTGTGTGGGACCACAGGTCGCAGAATGACTCAAACACAGTCCAAGTAGTCTTTTAACGTGTTTACTCACTGTTTAGAGGTCACGGTGAGATGCCCGGGCGACACTGTGATAACCAGGTGGAACCAGGAATTCCAGGAGGCCGTTCTGAGGGTAGCTGTCCACTCGCCCTCCTTGCACTCTTTCTGTTTGGGAGGATCCCTTGCCTGAAGCGTGGTAGGACTCCTCCAGGGAAGCTGTTACTACCCTGCTCCCCTTGCTCTGGCCCGTCTGCCGGCAGCGTGGCCTTGGTGGGATGGCTTCTGGCCCTGTCCCCTTATGGGCCTGGTGGTTGCTGCTTGGCTCGAGCTCTGTGTAGTCGTGGTGAGGGCATGAAGTACCCCCCCCACCTGCAGGTTAAGCAGCTCTGGATGATTTGCTGCCCGTACTGGGGATCTGTTTCCCCTTGCGTGCTCGGATACCAGGATCTCCGTACTCAGCCACCCCTCTCTCTGGATGTCTTTCAGGCCGACCCACGGTGCCCTTTCTCCCCCGCTTTCAGCTACTGCACTCCTCAGGACCTGTCTTACACGAGAGCCCCTCTGCTCCCTTCCACACACCTCAACCTCTAGCTCCCGACTTTCCTCACTTCCTCTCTGCCCTGCTTCCTAGCAACCAGCCTCGGAGCACACCCCTTGCTGGGAATTGAAAGTTAACCCCTACTGGCTACCCAAGGGTCCCCTCTAGTGATGTGGGAGACCTGGTCACTATGTGTTTGTGTGTGCACCTCATCCTGGCCTTTGGAGATTACCTGGAGGCATTGTCCCCGCATGGGTGCAATACTCTGTGGTGCCTGACCAGGTCAGGGGCGCCACACGGCCGCTAGGTGTTACAGAACACTGTGCCCGTTCAGCTCTGCTGCAACCTATATTATACACCATACCTTTATATACATTTTATTTTCATGACAATAACACCTCCACGTAGAAATGGGCACCGCTCGCCACCCCCTACAGCTGGACAAGGCAGTATAACAATGTCAAACTAGGCAAATTTTCGCCACTGTTCTAACCTGATGACCATGGGATCAGGGATACAGGGATACAGGTACACAGCACTGCCCAGTACAACTGAACCTGGAAGGTCAGCCGGTGCATCTCTGTTTGCTGATGTGCATCAAGTTGATGCAGCAGAAGAAAAAACTTCTGGTGCATCATGTCCCATAAACGTTATTTTCGTTATAGCATTAGTGCTGTCAGAGCTGGTGGGGCATAGACTGTGTGAGAAGCAGAGAGAGGTTTTGCGAGCATAAATGTGGGTGGCAAGCACTTGCTTGGTGAAATTTGCACCATACTAAGTACATAGGTCCTCCCTTTGGAAACAGAAACAAATTCTTCCCTTTAGCTTTCATCGCATGAGTCTAAAAGCAATGCTATCCAATAGTTATCTCTTAACATTATGCTAATGTACCGCCCCCGTGGAAGCAGCCGAGCTGCTCGGATCCGGGTTCGCTGTGGCTCGAGGTTCTCCGGACGTGGGGGTCATGCGGCCATTCGAGGGAAAAGGGGGGTATTTACAGGGGAGTTATAGTTCGTGACGCTACCTGTGGTGTGTGGTAATTGAGAGTACCACATATGCTGTTGGGAGTACCCGGGGATGACGGAGTGGGGGCAGCAAGGTGTTGTAGCCGTCCACGGGTAGGGGGGTGCCCCAGGACTCGGTGAGGGGTGCCGTGGGGTGCAGGGGTCACTCTCGTGCTCACTCAGTTCATAAACAGACACTGACAACCGGTAAACCAAGTCTCTGGGTACCGCTGCCGCTGAGGGGAGCTCGTCCGTGTCCTGTCCCCAAGTGGTGCTGCCTAGTGATCCGTGACCTGCCTCCTGGCACTTAGTTTGACTTCAACTTGATGGCCCGGTAGCATGGAACTAGCTGGGCCCCGCTCCCCACTATGGCTAAGTATGAGAGCTTGCTCTCAGGGCTCATGCTTGGGATTTTATGGACCGTTTTGGTTGGAAAATCCTATCCCCCTCGTTGCACTAATGCCCCAATTCTGGAGTGGGTGGAAATGGATCGTGAAGGCTCCATTCTCCTTAGGTGAATTGTCGGGTTGCCTGAAGCTACTCCCCGACCTAGGGTCCGTGTACCCTGTCGTGCCTTCGGTCCCGGACTGGTGATAGTGCTAGGCTGCCGGCCGTCCTCCTCGACAGGTCCGAGCACCTCGCCACAATCCCCTGCGACTGGGGGTCCGACTCATCTAGGCCCAGATCAACGTCTGCAACCTAGGCAGTTACTTCAGGAGTCACCACTCCCGACTTCCTCTGAGCTCCTCTCAGCTCGAGGGCTACTCCAACGCTCATCTCTCCTTCCACTCCTCAACTCGCTCTCTCACAGACTAGACTCACTGCACTCCTCACCTCCCCTCCCTGACCCCCCAGGTGGGCGACTCTATTCCGCTCAAGCCATCAACTGGTGTGTCAGATGGGTTGGTGCAGGGTGTCTTTAGGGTTTTGATTTGCTGTTGGAGGCAACACCACTTAAGTAGGGACTGAGAACGAAGAGGGAGGCGGAATACTGCACGGAAGGGCATCTTGTGCAATACCCTGTGACGACCTGATAGTCCAGGGGCGTCACATTAAAAATAGACCTGTCAATCCACAAGCAACGAATCACACAGAATTGACATTGAAATCACAAGTGCTTTATTGTGAGTCAGGCGTGTCTAACTCCAGTGCACCCCCTCATCATCATCAAGACTGGAGTGAACAATTTATACCAGACAACTGAAATGAGTGGACTGATAATTTTCCAAGTCCTTTACATCCCCTTACACAGCGCACGATAAAACTCCTCATCCTGGAGACACCACTAGGGGGAGCTCAGTGCTTTTTTGCAGCTACTACTGATCATAATTTGTGTTGTAAAAATTTCCATGAACTAAGATCTTGTGATGACTGCATGGGAAAATACTAATGTTATATAGCTTCATAGCAATGGTGCAGTATGTCTCAAACAATACTGAACAGTTGCTGATGGACTCATCAATCAGCAAAAAAATATACACTCTCGGTTACTATATAAAACAAGCGACACACACCCAGAATATTAGGGTAAATTATTAAATATTCTGTAACTTTTACAATTATTTGGAATTATTTATTCCTTCAGATTTCACTGGAAGATTTTTTTATGTAGCACTATTTTTCATACTGAATGGTATGAAATAACAACCAACAATGGAATCTGTCAGGTACTAATAGTATCTGTAACCCGTACTGTTTCTGTAATTAAGACAAACCATGACATGAATGTAAACATAAACAGAGTCATAGTATCACTATAAATGCATGAATAGTGTGGAATGTTTACAGAAACGTTACAAATATTTTATTTATTTGTATTTCAGCAAAATATCGGTTGCTTTGTGGATGATGCTCTTGGAACCAAAGAAACAGTGGTATGAAAATATTTCCTTGTTCTGTTCTTGAGATGTCTACAAATAAAGTTTAACACTGTATGTGAATATTTTTTAATCACATTTGTGTTATTTATATAATTACATTTGTTAGATGATTCCTGGAAATATTCTTGACTTGTCCAGATCTCATTGTTCAGAGGAGGGTTGTGACCATAACCAACTCTGATGATAAGGCCTAGGCCACATGGCAAGAAAAACGGTGCGAGTGGAATGCGATAAAAATTGCATTCCACTCGGACCAATATTACTCTATGTGCTAGCACCCATGAGCGATTATTTTCTCAGCCCTAATCGGACCGAGAAAACAGTCGCAGCATGCTGCGAGTGGAATGCGATCCTGTTCCACTCGCACTAATGCAAGTCTATGGGGCGAGAGAAACATCGGACTGCTCTCACATCAGCCGGCAAGGGAGGAGATAGGGAGAGAAATCATCGTCCCTCCCCTCCGCAGCGCTCGCCCTCCCCTCTGAACTGATCGCACGATTGGACCACAGTTGCATGACCCTCGCATGACACTCGGCTCCCGCTATTCTGCGAGCATGAGCCAATAGTCATGCAAGGACTTGCACATAACCCCGTGTGGCCTCAGCCTAATGAGCAGACTACAGAGATTGTGCAATGTAAACAAATCATCACCTTCCCAGAAAGTAGTGGTTAAACTGTTGATCGGTGGGCATCCGACCACTCGGACCCTCACCAGCCGTCAGAACAGGACATTTTTATCCCAGTTAGATTGGAGCGTCAGAACAAATGCTTGAGTATCGTTCTAATCCTTGCCTATGGGGCTTCAGAGTGATGCATTTTGATTTTTCTGTCAGCCCCATAAAGAATGAATGGAACAGAGGTTGAACATCCAACAGCATGCCACTCCATTTTGTAATGGGAATAGGAATTCTTCATTCTGAAGATTATGGGTTATCACCTCTCCATCGAACAGATGATCATTTATTTTTCATCAGACAATAGCTTTACTCTTCAGAAAAGAGAGAGTGTAAAGAAATTTTGATACTCAACTGCCAGAATGAAACCTGTCATATGTCATTATATATATATATTTTTTTTTTTTCAGATTCTGACATGAAAAAAGGGTTGTTTGAAAGTATAACGATGATTGTTATAATTCTCATCATTCTTGAGATTTGAAGGGATTACAGTGATGAGACCACCAGTAATCAGAGAGAGATTACCTAATATATGGTTAGGTGTTACCGTAACTTTGAGAGCTGGCGCAAACCTTTCATCATAGAACTTTATAAAGAGTTATAGATATCACAATGATGGAAACATTTTCTTTAAGCGCAAGCTGCATATCTTCAAAGCTACAGAATGTGCTGGGAAATTTTGCGATTGATTCCACTCTTTCCATTGCAGTAGATGAATAGCTGATTTTGCTACAGAATTGTAATGTTTGCAGCAAAATATGTGGCAGACATGCCGAGCTAGCTCTGAACGTGGCCTTAGAAATGCAAAATAAAAGCAGGTGAAATGAAAGTCTCTTGGTCAAATCCTTAGCATTTTCACTAAAGGGTGCTTTACACGCTGCGACATCGCTAACGATATATCGTCGGGGTCACGTTGTTAGTGACGCACATCCATCGTCGTTAGCGACATCGCAGCGTGTGACAGCTAGGAGCGACAATCAATGATCGCAAAAACAGCAAAAAACGTTGATTGTTGACATGTCGCTCCTTTTCATAATATCGTTGGTGGTGCATGCCGCTGGTTGTTCGTCGTTCCTGCGGCAGCACATATCGCTATGTGTGACACCGCAGGAACGACGAACATCTCCTTACCTGCCTCCACCGGCAATGAGGAAGGAAGGAGGTGGGCGGCATGTTCCGGCCGCTCATCTCTGCACCTCCTCTGCTATTGGGTGGCCGCTTAGTGACGTTGTTGTGACGCCGAATGATCCTCCCCCTTGAAGGAGGGATTGTTCAGCAGCAACAGTGACGTCACTAAGCAGGTATGTACGTGTGACGCTGCCGTAGCGATAATATTCGCTACAGCAGCGATCACCACATATTGCACCAACGACGGGGGCGGGTGCTATCGCTAGCGACATCGCTAGTGATGTCACAGCGTGTAAAGCACCCTTTAGGACGCTCAATAAGAATGGTATCAATAACAATGTATTCACTACTGCTATTTTTCTGGTATTTTTCACTTGAAACTTTCTTCTAGGTGATTTAATGCTGTGATCTCTTGATCACTTATATAAATGCTTTTGAACTCTTCAGATTACAGAGTATTATTCCCGGCCAATGATTGACAGATAACCTACTAAATGCCATTTCTTACACCTCGAACCTTATGTAATATAGCAAAAAGGTTAATGATATCTTACTGTTTTGCACTTTTGCATTGCATTTTTTCAATCTATTAAATGTTTGTTAGGAAGATGTAGACGACAGGTGCAAATTGTGCAACTAACATGACATATTTTACAGGAAGAATTGTTTAAGAAATTTGGCGATCCTCTTGCTCCTCTACTGCAGAACTTTGTTATATCTCTGGCTGTAAGTATTTCTTAAATTACTTTTCTATATAATTGATATCTCTATATTTACTCATATTGGTAATTAACGTGTTGTCTTATAATATGTAAGAGATTTTGGTTATTATGTGACAAGAGATAGAAGGTTCTATGTTCCATGATTTCTGCAGTCACCGGAGAGGTGGGAAAGAGGTTATGGAGGAAGGTCTGTTGGTTTTATTGTGAGGTAAGGGACCATTAGATAATTCGGCTTGAGTGGCATTGGGTAGTATGTATCAGGTGGAGTCATCTGAAATGACTGACTAGACAGTTTATATAGGCCGGGTAGGTAGATGAAACAGATAGGTACAGGATAAAGTAAATGATTACTCCAGAATTCTAAAGATTTGTTCATATTCTGTGTTTTGCAGCCTTTTTTTCTCTGAGCATCAAAAAATTCCTTGCAGATTTGAATCATGAAAGCATTATATCTATATCTGCAGCATGTATATTTCTTCAGTGTTAATGCAGAATTTTTCACCCATTCAAACGAATAGGAAAAAAAGCCTCATTTAAAAATGTATCAAAAACGCGTAAAAAGGCACACTTTTTCTGCAGCATTTTTCTTCCCACACTCAGGTTGTTATGGCTGCAAAAACTCAACATGTACACATACTATAAATCAGAAAAGCACTTTGCAACAATATACAATTTAGCAAGAATTGGTAAAATACATGACCGAGAGCAGAAATAGCTCCAGGAATGGGACTCTTGTGTAAATAAAGAAAGACGCTATCCCATAACTGGTCAGTACTCCTTCCATTTCAGTATGATCTCTTGCACAGTGCTTCTTGGGATGTTTAATGTTTTGGAAATCTTTTTGTAACCAAATCCAGCTTTAAATTTCTCCACAACAGTATCACAGACTTGCCTGTTGTGTTCCTTGGTCTTCATGATGCTCTCTGCGCTTTAAACAGAATACTGAGACTATCACAGAGCAGGTGCATTTATACGGAGACTTCATTACACACAAGGGGATTATATTTATCATTATCAGTCATTTAGGACAACATTGGATCATCCAGAGATCCTCAATGAACTTCTGGAGTGAGTTTCCTGCACTGAAAGTAAAGGGGCCGAATAATATTGCACGCCCCACTTTTCAGTTTATTCTTTTTTTTACAAAAGTTTAAAATAGGCAATACATTTCATTCAACTTCACAATTGTGTCCCACTTGTTGTTGATTATTCACCATAAAATTTAATTTTTTTTTATCTTTATGTTTGAAGCCTGAAATGTGGGAAAAGGTTGAAAAAAATCAAGGGAGCTGATTACTTTCGCAAGGCACTGTAGATATTTAAAAGATGGACACTAGTGCTCAAGAATGGGCGGGGGGGGGGGGTGGGTTGATTGTGGGAGTGCTGGATCTCCAGGGAGCTGCAGGTAGTTGGCGGGTTAATAACAATAATATATGAAGACTACTGCACTCACAAGATGGGAGTGGGGTTCAGGAAAAGTGGTTATACCTGAGTAGAGATGTGTGGATGTAGAGATAAATGAAACACCTGAGAATTAATAATGATAAAAATATAAATACCGGTATGTATTTTATTAAGTACTACATTTGCATAAAAATGTCTCAGGGTGATACATTGAGTTGGGTACTCGAATAGGTAATAGAGAACCAGCCTGATAGGTATAAGACCTGCCAAAATTGAAAAAATAAATAAACAAGAGTAAGTATACCTGTACCTGTGCTAACAGATGTTAGAGCGTCTACAAGGAAATGGAGTTTACCTGAAGGTAGCGGTTTTGTTGGAGAAGGCGTAACTCTTGTCTTGAAAAGGTAAGTAGAAAGGTGTAGTTACAGAAAAAGCCCACCTAAAAAGAGTACCTGAAATAAAAAGATATATACAATAATCTACTTTACCTTAGAGGATACAAAACATAGAATCTCTATAAAGGCAACCTAACTGTAGGTACCTTATGCCAAATATAGGAGGGCTTTAAGTTCGTGTAAGGCTTGCGTAGATAGAATGTAAAAAGACCCTGGAATAGTGATGGTTACAAGTTATATACTGTCACTAAAACTAATAGAATGATGCTACTAGTAATATTTACGGATACCTGATGTGGTTTTCCTACTAGATGTGTCCTTTCAGAAGGTGAAAATAGATGAGTATTCCAGGGGCTGGTATTTGAAACTAAAATAAAAATATATGTATTCATATAAAAAATAATTTTTACATACAAATTGAGAAAATCACTAAAAAGGCATAAAAGAGTGACACTGAGCAGTTGGTGCACACAGGACTGAAGTGAATCCTCTAAGCTCGATCACCCTGAGATGTTTTTATTCAAATGTAATACTTAATAAAATACATATTGATATTTTTATCATTATTAATTCTCAGGTGTTTCATTTAACTCTACATCCATACATCTCTATTCAGGTAGAACTACTTTTCCCGAACCCCACTCCCATCTAGTGAGCGCAATAGTATTCATATATATTATATAGAGTCATTACACACAGATCTATTATAAGTGTTTATTTCTGTTAATGTTGATGATTATGGCTTACAGTCAATGAAAACCCAAGAGATTACTCGCAGAAGGTGAAAATAGATGAGTATTCTCAGAAAATTAGAATAACTACCACAAAACACTTGCAAAGGCTTCCTAAGCATTTAAATTGGTCCCTTAGTATGGTTCAGTAGGCTACACATTCATGGGGAAGACTGCTAAATTGATAGATGTCCAGAGGGAACTCATTGATACACTCCACAAGGAAGGTAAGCCACAAAAAGGTCATTGCTAAAGAAGCTGGCTGCTCACAGAGTGCTGTATCCAAGCATATTCATGGAAAGTTGAGTGGAAGAAAAAGTGTGGTAGGAAAAGGTGCACAAGGAAGCAGGATGCATTTGTATATGATACACAAGCAGCTGAGATACTGTACTGTATAACTTGTTCAAAAGTATTTAGCTGAATAGTTAGATTTTACATTTTCATTATGGTGCACAGATTACAGCATAATAAAAATAATAATTTACCTAGAAATGGGTAGAATATTAACTATACCGAGCACCATACAATGTAATAATCTTATTTTACTACAGGGTATTCTAAAGGACAGTGGAGTACTTAAATCAGGATGCCTTTTGGTAAGTGTTATTTTATACAATTTGTCACCATTTCAAAGCTAATTTCTTCTATATTTGTTTCCCCTCTTACCATCACTATAAATAAGAAAATATAGAGATTAGGATTGTACAAAATAAAAGAGGCTAAAGAACAATTAATGTTGTATTGTGTTGCATATAATGTCAGCTGTCTGGACTCGTCTGCTTTTCGTATTACCTGTGCTCTGCATAATACCATACTTTTCGTTATATAAAACACACTGGATAATAAGGCGCACCCCAAATTTAAAGAAGAAAAAAAAATATGGGGTCCGTCTTCTAATCTGGTGTTGTCTTACAGCAGAGGAGGCTGCAGCATTGGTGGAGCAGAGTCACAGGAGTCAGGGGCGGTGCTGGAGTAGGGTGAAGCTGTGGGCGGTGCAGCAGGTGTCCCAGATGCTCACTGCGGGCACTGTGAGGTGGCAGGAGCATCCATAAACTGTCGGCGGTGCGGGTTTCAAAGAAATGGTGCACGGAGTTGGCACGTGCGGTGATGGAGCTCTCAGCTCAATGACAAGTAGAGATCTCATATGCACATGCACCACCTCCAGGCGCCAGTTTCCTTAAGTCCGCTGCAGGGAGATCAATAGGCCAGAGGCGGTGCGTGCGCAGATGAGGTCTTGAGCCGAGAGCTCCATCTGCGCATCCGCCGACTCCGGGTGCCATTATTTGAAGCATTTTCAGAATTGCAGCCCCTGCCTCACAACCTGCAGCACAGCCCGCAGCATCTCCTGAGACCTCTCTCCACCTCCCCTGGTAAACTACATTCGGATTAGAAGACGCACCCCTCATTTTTCATTTTCCTCCCAAAATTTTTGGGAGGATAATTGCGTCTTGTAATCCGAAAATTACGGTATAGCAATTCTGGAGACTTTTTCTCAGAGCTCTGCATTTTGCCATTCTTCTGTTATTCCTCCTAGAAATCTGTGACTTTATTGACTACTGGAAACTATCAGTTATGTGTCTCCATTCACTTTCTGACATAGTCCAATAAACACCGCCAGTCTTGATGAAGGGCATGGTGGAGTCTGGTGCTACTGATTCATTAAGAGTTATATGCCTCTTAATGAATAGGTCTTGTCTGAGAAGTGGTGAGTACCTCCATGCCGTTCACCCCAAATCTTTCTCCAGTCAAGGATTGGAGTAAGAATTCTGGTTTAAGGAGCACCACAGCTCATCATGAAGTAGACAAGCTGTGGTGTTATGTCCCCGTCCCACCCTGCTGTGGTGTTATGTCCCCATCCCGCCCTATAACTGTCGATTTTGGTGGAACTGGGCAAAACTTGTGTGAAAACACCATAAGTTGCCACATTTATGAGCAAACTCGAGTTGTGCAAATATTTTATGACTTAATGTGTCACGCCTAATTTCTGTCAAAAATACATTGATGAATTTGGGCCGTTGTATATCATGCGGGTTTTCTGGGATCACATTATTAATTGCCTATTATTTGAAGAGAACTGTGTTGTGGAGCATATTATACAATTTGTTTTTCCCTATAAACCAAAATTATACAAATAGGAAGTAATCTTTGTAATAGGTAAATATTATGGAGTTGTTGTAAATGCAATTCCCTAATATGTAATCTGTCCCTGAATGGCTCATTAGTGCTATGAATTAGAGGTAATGTAGAAGTTGTCAGAACTTTGCTTCTCTGTCTTGAAAAGCTTCTGCAGAAAAATTAATTGTTTGAAATTCAAGGAAACTTGATTTTTGTGTTAAATTGCTACTATGTATCTTACAATTGTCTCTGCATTACTTTCCTGAAATATTTACTCCATGTTTCGGGTGTGTCTGATTTGTATTTAGTTCAATATTCTCAGTGGAGCAGGAGGCGGCCTTCTTGGTGGGGTCTTTGGAGGCAGCCTTCTTGGTGGAGGCGGCGTTGGTGGAGGCGCTGGAGGAGGCATTCTTCCTGGAGGCATTGTAGGCAGCCTTCTTGGTGGAGGCTCTGGAGGCGGCAGTGTTGGTGGAGGCATTCTAGGGGGCCTTCTTGCTCAGAAGCCAAAACGTGTTCCAGTTAAATCTAATCCTACCTAACAAAAAAACCTGGTAAGTTGTGTAAAATGTGTTTCACAACAAACAATGTTAAAAATGAAAGTGAAACACATCTATCTATTAAACAATTATACATTCCCTTCATTGAAACTGCAGCAGCTAGATGAAAAAGTAGTGGAATTGCAAAAATCACAGGATTTATAGACATGTTAACCCTAGAACGCGCAAGCAATTCAATCTACCATAGAAAACAAATGACCTAGCAGGCCTGCGAGGCCCCAGGTATGCGTTCTAGGGTTAATTATATACTATGAAAAAATGGAAGCAAAATCATCACAACATCTCAATTTATTCAGTATTGAATATGAGCTCCTGATGTAGAAATCCTTGCAATTACAACATCTGTAGCTATCAATGAGGTTATTAACCCCTTAACGATCAAGGATGTACTGGTATGTTCTTGGTCCCCTCCCTACAGTTACTTCGGCTCCGGAGGTGAACCCACTGTATTCCCTGCATATGTGTGCTGATCTTATCAGCAGAGATGTTTGGCTAACAGGCATAGGTGAATCGGAGATCCACCCGTGCCTCTTAACCCCTTAGATCGCACTGTCAAACGCTGGCAGCGTGATTTAAAGGGCCGCAACAGGAATCATGACTATCCTCGCCATCATCGGCGGCCCTGTGACGTGATCACGGAGCACCATGGTGTTGCCATGGTAGCACGGGGTCAGCTGATGACCCCTGATGCTACCATGACTCACCACCTGTGAGAACCAAAATGATGACAGCACTCACAGGAACAGTGCTGCAGCATCGCTTTGATCAGCACAAGCGATTGGACTGTGGAGTCATAAAGTCACATAGGGGGACAAGTAAAACCAATAAAAAAAGTAAAAAAAAAATTTAAAAAATAAAACCCCCCTAAAAGTACAAATCCACCCCATTGAAAAAAAAAACAATTAAAAAAATAAAAAATACACATATTTGGTATTGCCATGTTCAGAAATGCCCGATCTATCAAAATATCAAATCATAATCATCAATATCAGCAATTAATCTGATCGGTACACGGTGTGACAAAAATTTTTTTTCCAAATGCCAAAATTATGTTTTTTGATCGCCACAACATTTAATTAAAATGCAATAACAGGCAATCATAACAGCACATCTCAAGGCACAAAACATAAGCCATCTCTGAACCCCCAATTCCGAAATATGAGAAGGCTATGGGTCTCAGAAAATGGCGACAAAAACACAGTTCTTTTTTTTGGCAGCCTTCTGATTTTTTTTTCACCCCTTATATAAAAGTGAAAGTATACATGCTTATTTACGAACCCATATGAACCTGAGGCATCATACGGACAGGTCAGTTTTACCATATAGTGAACACGGTGAATAAAAAAGAAACCAAAACCATTGTGCAATTTCACTATTTTCACTATTTCTCCACATTTAGAATTTTTTTTGCTGTTTTTCAGTACACTGCATGGTAAAATGAATGGTGTCATTCAAAAGTGCAACTCGTCCCTCAAAAAATAAAAAAAAACATCCAAAGAAATCCAGCGTCTAAAGGGCTTCTTAAAGGGTATAAACTTTAATCCAAAACCATTAAGAGTATTGCAAGGGAAAAAATGGAATGACATCAGGAAACAAACATATAGAAAAATATCAAACGCTAGCAGCGGACATGTTTCCGACTATGTGTCCTTATTCATTGCATTGGTATAAGACATGGACTCAGTTTTATCTCATGTCCTGTCCGGCCACCAAATAATAATATAATAATAATATAATATTTATTCATTTATATAGTGCTTTACATACATCAGCAACACTGTCCCCACTGGGGCTCACAATCTAAGGTAAATCAGGGGTCGAATGAGAAAAATGAACAATGCCAATATACAGCATTAACAAAAAGCCCTCATATGGCAATATTGACAGAAAAATAAAAAAGTTATGGCTCTTGGAAGAAGGGGAGGAAATAACAAAAAGTAAAAAATCCAAAATCGGCCGGAGGTTAAGGGGTTAACAGCTGTCTGAGGAATGTTTTACAATGCTGAATGCACTTGGAAAAATCATCAAGGTCCACTGCTGGCACCTGCCTTTGCTATTGTTGACCAATGGAGTCCCAGACGTGCTCGATGGGAGACAAGTCCGGTGATGCTGCAGGCCATAGTAGCACATTTAGGTCAAGCAGAATGCTCATATTATCATGGACAACATCATGTGCCCAGTGATCATGCGATTGAAATGCTTCTATCAGAGATTGACAGCGGCATTTACAGTATATAATTAAACAGCCGCAAACAGAGCTCACTTTGACCGTGTCTTTAAGGGTGTATGCGCATAATGTCTTTTTCGGGAGGAAATCCAACTGAAAAAGTGCTGCAAAACCTGCGCAAAAAATAATCTAGTGCTCAGCAATGTATAAATTACTTTGCTGTGCACAAGTTCTGTCTTTTGCTTCTTCTTTTAACAGCTTCAGTGTTCGGAGGCTCTGTAGAAGAAAGAAAGTAGCATGTTCATTCATTGCCTCTAAAGTTGTTGTGTGAACATAATCCTATAAGCAGATGCTTGGTATGGACCGAGATCAATTCCTGAGCCTGTTCCATACATCCGATGCAATCACATGTCGTAAATTTAGAAAATGTGGTCAACCGAGTTAAAAGGGCTTCTTGTTTGTTTTTTAACCATTACTGACAAACTCTGTATTTCCAGTTTGCAATGCAGATGTTAAAAAAACCCATTTCACTGCGTCGAATAGTTACACGTGACCCTATTACTGTACTTTAGTTTTTGGTGTCGATCATTTGTTGTACATCCAAAGAGTTATATTACCCTGGCCACTTTTCACACACAATATACAGTGGGTATGGAAAGTATTCAGACCCCTTTAAATTTTTCACTTTTTGTTTCATTGAAGCCATTTGGCAAATTCAAAAAAGGTCATTTTTTATCATTAATGTACACTATGTACCCCAACTTGACAGAAACCCCCCCAGAAATGTAGATTTTTTTTGTAAATTTATTAAACAAGAAAAAAACTGAAATATCACATGATCATAAATATACAGACCCTTTGCTCAGTACTGAGTAGCCATTGACTTCCCTTATACTCAGTACACGCTGATGCTCGATCAAATAATGAGCAGTGCGATCACACACTCGTTCATCACTAGATGTCACCAGATCTTCTAATTTTCAACACTTGCTATGAATTCTGCAGCTCCCTGGAATGTTTATTTAGGAAATGTCTACACAGGTCAGACGCACAGTGTCTATTTCTATCCAGAGTTTCCAGATGGAAAATATGCTGCAAGTCACAGTATTTATGAAATGTCATCTACACTGTGGAGAAAATCAGGGTAAATTGACTGACACAGTGGATTTCTCATCTAAAGTCTGTGAATTTATGCTACCGATATTCAAAAGATATTTCACAATTTGCAATGCAAAGATTAATGTCAGCCGTGTATCTGTATTTCTGCAGCTGAAATTGCTGTTATATCCATACAACTTAGTTCAGATTTCATTGTTCTTGCTTCCCTCCAACTTAATAATAAACTAAAGACCAGTCGAAGGGTTAACAGACAATTCTCATAGTATTAGCCTACAGTCCCTGACAAAAGTTCTGTCGCTTATCCATGTTATGTAAATAAAAGCTTATAACCTGACTTTAAATTCATCCATTGGTTTTATAAACTACTCCTTTGAAACCTGAAACCCTCCCAAATTTGGTTTAGGTTATGAAAATAAAGTTGCTGCAAAGCTGAAATATCGATCATTTAATGAACACAGAAAGGTCAGATTTTGGCAAGACAAAAGTTTTGTCGCCTTGTCATATAATGCACCCAATCCTAGTTTACATCCTCACTTGTGCTCACTAAATGATCGGTTAATTAGTGGATGTGTATAAAAAGAAACCCAAATTCTGCAGCAGGATGGTGCTCCATCTCATCCATTCTTCTCTACAACAAAGTTCCTTCTGGCAAAGAATATCAAGGTGCTCAAAGACTGGCCAGCCCAGTCACCAGACATGAACATCATTGAGCATGTTTAGGGTAGGATGAAAGAGGAAGCTTGGAAGACAAAACCAAAGAATCTAGATGAACACTGGGAGGCATGTAAGACTGTATTCTTTGCTATTCCTGATGACTTCATCAATAAATTGTATGAATCATTCTTGAACCGCATGGATGCAGTCCTTCAAATTCATAGAAGTCACACAAAATATTAAATATTGCTCTAATAGCACCACAACTTCATTCACCAATGTTATGTAACAAATCTTGGTATTAGAAGTTAATTATTTGTTTGAATTTCACATTACTTTCTGTGGACGACAAAACGTTTGTCTTGATAATTTCTGACCTTTCTGTGTTCATTAAATGATCAATATTTCAGCTTTGCAGCAACTTTATTTTCATAACCTAAACCAAATTTGGGAGGGTTTCAGCTTTCAAAAGAGTAATTTATGAAACCAATGGATGAATTTAAAGTCAGGTTATATGCTTTTATTTACATAACATGGATAAGCGACAGAACTTCTGTCAGGGACTGTACATGAGTATACTCCCTAAGTTAATTAGTATTAGAACTTGTCTCTCTAAATAATTTGTACTACAATGATGTAAGTATTTCTTAAGTTAATGTGGGCTTATCAATTTTTTTTTAGGTTCATTGGACACAAACAGTAGAATAGAAGAAAGCATGCAATAAAAAAGAAAAAAAAAGTATAAAATAATTTGATAATGATCTATAAATCATATGTTTCATTCAATCAATAAATCATTTTGAAATCTAAGTATCCGTGTCTTTTCTAACAACCGTACTTATTGTCATGGTACTGCTCCACTTGTGCATAGCTTCCAATGTGAGAGCATCGGAAGCAATATGCTAATGACGATCTGCTGCGAGTGTCAGCCGAGGGTCATTTGACTGTGATGCGATCTTGCGATTGGATCACAGCTGCGGAGAAGAGGGAGGGAACACTTTCTCCCCATCTCCTCCGCGGCCTATCTTTGTGTACATCACACTGTACTCGGATTACATGCAAGTGCAGTGTGATGTTTCACACGCTGCTGTGGCACCCCAGTGGTCCGGTTGCCACAGTAACATTGCCCTCCTCACAGGGGGTGATGCTATGCCTGGAAGCAAGAGGGGGTCTCCCATGCTAGGTACACTAGCACTGAAACACTTCCTACTCCAGACCAAAAGAAGGAACTCGAGAACCCGGTTTGAGTGAAGCTTCCCTATGTATTCTGGCCTGGAGGAGGAGTTAGGAACACACAGACACCCAAAAGTGAAACTAACAGATCAGAACAAGTCAGGAGTGGAGAGAAGACGGTTGCTGAGAAGAGAGCTGCGCCATAGCTCCCTCAGGGCCGAGCGCATTGAACTATACATCGGAGCTCAAGGCTGCGTGGGTACTGAAGTCCCCGCAGCAGAATAAGAAGGGCAGTGGACTGCAGGTCTTTTGGCCCACAAACTGCCAGGAGCACAGCAGCATACTAGAGCCAGGATCTGTGATAGACAAAACGGCACCAGTAAAGGACTTGCGCTGCCTGCCATACGGGTGAGAATCAGAACCAACATAAGGAAGAGGGTCTCAGCGTAGCTTCAATGTGCAGGGACCCACACATTACAGCGCAAGCAGGAAGGCCTACAACCCATCTGGCTAGGTGGATCCCCTCAATTGCTTCCAGACTGACCGGATCTCGGTTACCTACTGGACCAGTCTCCCGGGCCTGTACCATCAACTACCAAGTAAAAGGTAAAGAAAACTACGGCCCTTGTGTTGTCCAGTTATTACCGGCATCTTCAGTCCTGCACCCCAACATCTTTCCATCAATCACCTACTACTGCTACTACTCCCATCTGCCCTAGGGCCCAGCTCTACCTGTGGAGAGCTATACCATCTAAGCTGCGTGACCATCTGTCCCAGAGGCCCCATCCCACAGCGGTGGCACCTAACTTGCCGCATACCACAGGTGGCATAACAAACTACTACCCCCTCTTTATTTTAACTGACACCATTGGGGTCACGGAACCGGGCCTTACCACCGGGGCATCCCAGAAACAGAACCATGGCTCAGTAACGAGTGCCCCACGACGACGGTGCAGGCATGTCACTCTCATAGACTTGTATGGGGGTGCGTGAGCCGAGAATTGATGCCAAACACAGCATGCTGCGATTCATTTCTCAGGCTAGTATGGCATGAGAAATCAATCGCAGATGGCCACTGGCCCATAGTTTTGCTCTAGAGTAAAAGCAATCTGATGTTTTATCGGATTGCACTTGTTCATGCAAAACGCAAGTGGAACCGTAACCTCAGCCTGAGATCTGGTGAATGGTTACTTATGGCTAGTGATGAGCGAGCATGCTTGTTACTACTCGGTACTCGCACGAGTATCACTGTACTCGGTCTACTCGGCGGGGACCGAGTAATCTCGCGATACTCGTGCTGTACTCGTGGTCTTCATTTCTGCATGTTGGCGCTCTTTTGAGAGCCAGCCCTCATGCAGGGATTGGCTGGCAGACCACTGCAATGCCACAGCCCTGTTAGTTGTGGAATTGCAGTGATTGGCCGGCCTGCACAGCGTGACCGAGCCTTTATACCGGCGGGCGCGCTGTGCTCTGCTCACAGCTATCCAGACAGTCAGTGCAGGGAGAGTGTCGCTGCTTCAGGGAAAGGTTTGCGGCCCTTTATAGCTATTTCCGTAGCAGGGCTGCAAACAGTGTGACCAAAAGTCCTTCTCAGGACTATTCTAGTTGTATACAGGCAGGCAGGGTATAGCCAGGTCGGAGTACAGTAGCAGAGTCCTTCTCAGGACTATTGTTGCTGTATACAGGCAGGGTATAGCCAGGTTGGAATACAGGCTAGTGACCAAAAGAGTCCTTGTCAGGACTATTGTAGCAGTATACAGGCAGGCAGGCAGGCAGGGTATATAGCCATTCCTAGTGGTGACCGTATACCAGCCTTCATCATATCTGGGGCTGGTGTACACAGTCTAAAACAGTCCTTATAGTGTCAGAGTTCTCGTCATTAATTTTTGCACCTAAAACCTGTTAGGTTCTTAGTGCGTCCGTGCTTGCATTTAAAAACCGCACGTGTGTGCCTGTCGGTGGCAGCGTACAGGTGCACTTGTGTGTGTTTTTACCAAACTATTATATAACGCACAAGTGTAGTGTATAATACACGTCATTCAGCAGTGGCTGATAGTGTCAGAGTTCTCGTCATTAATTTTTGCTCCTAAAACCTGTTAGGTTCTTAGTGCGTCCGTGCTTGCATTTAAAAACCGCACGTGTGTGCCTGTCGGTGGCAGCGTACAGGTGCACTTGTGTGCGTTTTTACCAAACTATTATATAACGCACAAGTGTAGTGTATAATACACGTCAGTCAGCAGTGGCTGATAGTGTCAGAGTTCTCGTCATTAATTTTTGCTCCTAAAACCTGTTAGGTTCTTAGTGCGTCCGTGCTTGCATTTAAAAACCGCACGTGTGTGCCTGTCGGTGGCAGCGTACAGGTGCACTTGTGTGCGTTTTTACCAAACTATTATATAACGCACAAGTGTAGTGTATAATACACGTCAGTCAGCAGTGGCTGATAGTGTCAGAGTTCTCGTCATTAATTTTTGCTCCTAAAACCTGTTAGGTTCTTAGTGCGTCCGTGCTTGCATTTAAAAACCGCACGTGTGTGCCTGTCGGTGGCAGCGTACAGGTGCACTTGTGTGCGTTTTTACCAAACTATTATATAACGCACAAGTGTAGTGTATAATACACGTCAGTCAGCAGTGGCTGATAGTGTCAGAGTTCTCGTCATTAATTTTTGCTCCTAAAACCTGTTAGGTTCTTAGTGCGTCCGTGCTTGCATTTAAAAACCGCACGTGTGTGCCTGTCGGTGGCAGCGTACAGGTGCACTTGTGTGCGTTTTTACCAAACTATTATATAACGCACAAGTGTAGTGTATAATACACGTCAGTCAGCAGTGGCTGATAGTGTCAGAGTTCTCGTCATTAATTTTTGCTCCTAAAACCTGTTAGGTTCTTAGTGCGTCCGTGCTTGCATTTAAAAACCGCACGTGTGTGCCTGTCGGTGGCAGCGTACAGGTGCACTTGTGTGCGATTTTACCAAACTATTATATAACGCACAAGTGTAGTGTATAATACACGTCAGTCAGCAGTGGCTGATAGTGTCAGAGTTCTCGTCATTAATTTTTGCTCCTAAAACCTGTTAGGTTCTTAGTGCGTCCGTGCTTGCATTTAAAAACCGCACGTGTGTGCCTGTCGGTGGCAGCGTACAGGTGCACTTGTGTGCGTTTTTACCAAACTATTATATAACGCACAAGTGTAGTGTATAATACACGTCAGTCAGCAGTGGCTGATAGTGTCAGAGTTCTCGTCATTAATTTTTGCTCCTAAAACCTGTTAGGTTCTTAGTGCGTCCGTGCTTGCATTTAAAAACCGCACGTGTGTGCCTGTCGGTGGCAGCGTACAGGTGCACTTGTGTGCGTTTTTACCAAACTATTATATAACGCACAAGTGTAGTGTATAATACACGTCAGTCAGCAGTGGCTGATAGTGTCAGAGTTCTCGTCATTAATTTTTGCTCCTAAAACCTGTTAGGTTCTTAGTGCGTCCGTGCTTGCATTTAAAAACCGCACGTGTGTGCCTGTCGGTGGCAGCGTACAGGTGCACCATTTGCACAAACTTTGATATAACGCACAAGTCTAGTGAATACACGTCAGCACAGCATTGCAAAATGCGCAAGGGCGTTGGCAAGGAACAAGGAAGTGGACGTGATGGTGGTGCAGGCAGAGGCCGAGGTCGTGGGCAAGCTCTAATTTTGCCACAACAAAGGGCCATATCTAGTCGCTCGCACGTCCTGTCCCAAATTCTTGGGGACCGCAGCAGTACACCGCTCTTGAACCAAGACCAGTGTCAACAGGTTGTTAGTTGGATAGCGGATAATGCTTCCAGTCAGATTGGCACAACCACAAACACTCTGTCTTCCACACGGTCAAGTGTCAGTAGCCGTGATACTGCACCGCACATTTCAGAACCTGATCCTCCTTCCTACCACAAGGCTGAGTACACGTCCTCGGACATTAATGATCCCACACTTGGACACTCGGAAGAGCTGTTCACGTTTCCATTCGCACATTCTGGCCTCTCGCCAGCTCATGTTGAAGTGGGTCATGAGGAGATCGTATGTACAGATGGCCAAATATTTGAGCAGCCACGTTCTCACGAAGTTGGCAACGTGTCTCAACAAGGGGTGGACGATGATGAGACACAATTGTCAGGAAGTCAGGAGGAGGAGCAGGGTGCGGAAGAGGAAGACGACGTGGTGAATGATCCAGTAACTGACCCAACCTGGCAGGAGGATATGCAGAGCGAGGACAGCAGTGCACAGGGGGAGGGAGGCGTAGCATCCCAACAGGCAGTAAGAAGCAGGGTGGTGGCTCCAGGCAGAAGTCAGGCAACCGTTCCCCGGAACAACAACACGACACAAGGTGCCTGTACAAATGTTAGGTCTTCCCGAGTCTGGCAGTTTTTTAAGTTGGATCCAGATGATTCTAAAAAGGCCATTTGCAACACCTGCCGTGCCAGCATCAGCAGGGGTACCAAAACTAGCAGCCTGACCACCACCAGCATGATCAGGCACATGTCAGCCAAGCACCCGACTTTGTGGGAAGTACAACAGAGTCGAGGAGCAGTGCTTGCTAATGTCACTGCTACGTCTTCGCTGGTTGTGCATGCGAGCCAATCCCCTGTCCATGCTGCCTGCGAACAAGCCTCCTCCGGTCCTGCACCTGCAGTTGCCTACGCAGAAATAACACCATCATCAAGCACGTCCTTGTCCCAGCGCAGCGTTCAGTTATCCATTCAGCAAACCTTTGAACGCAGGCGCAAATACACTGCCAACACCCCACATGCCACAGTTCTAAATGCTAACATTTCGCGACTGCTTGCGCTGGAAATGTTGCCTTTTAGGCTGGTGGAGACAGAAGCATTCCGCGACCTGATGGCGGCAGCTGTCCCACGTTACTCGGTCCCCAGCCGCCACTATTTCTCCCGGTGTGCCGTCCCCGCGTTGCATAACCACGTGTCACAAAACATCACACGTGCCCTGAACAACGCTGTTTCACCCAAAGTCCACCTAACCACAGACACGTGGACAAGTGCTTGTGGGCAAGGCCGCTACATCTCATTGACGGCACACTGGGTTAATATTGTGGAAGCTGGGACCCAGTCTGAGCGAGGGACGGAACACGTCCTTCCCACACCAAGGTTTGCAGGCCCTACCTCAGTCAGTGTTTCACCCACACTCTACAGCTCCGGAATGTCATGCTCTTCAGCCTCCTCCTCCTCCTGCGCATCCTCATCCACTGTACCCTCCACACCAGTCCCAAGCTGGAAGCACTGCAGCACTGCCTCGGCGAAGCGGCAACAGGCTGTGCTGAAGCTAATCTGCATAGGTGACAAACCCCACAATGCAGAAGAGCTGTGGACAGCTCTGAAACAGCAGGCAGATCACTGGCTCACACCTCTGAACCTAAAGCCAGGAAAGGTCGTGTGTGACAATGGCCGGAACCTGGTGGCGGCTTTGAGGCGAGGCCAGCTGACACATGTTCCATGCGTGGCCCATGTGCTCAACCTCGTGGTTCAGCGGTTTCTAAAGTCATACCCAGAGCTGTCTGATCTGCTGGTAAAAGTTCGCCGCCTGTCTGCACATTTTCGAAAGTCACCTACTGCTTCAGCCGGCCTTGCCGGCTTTCAGCGCAGTTTGCATCTTCCGGCTCACAGACTGGTGTGTGATGTCCCCACGCGTTGGAATTCAACTCTGCACATGTTGGTCAGGATATGTGAGCAGAAGAGGGCAGTTGTTGAGTACCTGCATCACCTAAGCCGTCGGGAAATGGGTCAAACTCCACACATAACACCTGAGGAGTGGAGATGGATGTCCGACCTATGTACCATCCTCCAAAACTTTGAGGACTCCACCAAGATGGTGAGTGGTGATGACGCCATTATTAGCGTCACCATACCGCTACTCTGCCTTCTAAAACGGTCTCTGCTCAAAACCAAACATGATGCATTGCAGGCGGAGCGCGATGAGTTGCAGCAAGAAACAGTAGTGGGTGTGGGTGATAACACACAGCCCAGCCTCGTCTCATCACAACGTGCAGTGGAGGACTATGACGAGGAGGAGGATGAAGACATGGAGCAAATCTCCGGCCAAATTGAGGATATGACATGCACACCAGTCATATCCTCGGTTCAGCGTGGCTGGCCAGAGGACAGGGTAGATGAGGAGGAGGAGGAGGAGGAGGAGGAGGACAGCATGTTCAGTCAACGTGTTGGTCAGGCTACTGAAGTCCTGGCTGTTAAGAGTCTGGCGCACATGGCTGACTTTATGGTAAGCTGCCTGTCTCGTGACCCTCGCGTTAAGAACATCTTGGCCGACAATCATTACTGGTTGGTAACACTGTTAGACCCACGCTACAAGGAGAACTTTATGTCTCTTATTCCCGAGGCGGAGAGGTCAACCAAAATGCAGCAGTTCCGGAAGGCCATAGTCACGGAAGTAGGCAAAGCATTCCCCTCACAAAACGCTAGCGGCATAGGTCAGGAATCAGTGGACAACCAAGGCGTACAGCCGAGAGAGGCACAAGTCCAATCCGCCAGAGGTAGGGGAACAGTCTTTAAGATGTGGGACAGTTTTCTCAGCCCCTCACGTACCACAGCCCCTGAGGTGCGGGGTAGTGCCACAAGAAATCCTAAGTTTGCCCAGATGCTCAAGGAGTACCTTGCAGATCGAACAACTGTACTCCGACATTCCTCTGTGCCTTACAATTATTGGGTATCCAAGGTGGACACGTGGCATGAATTGGCTCTCTACGCCTTGGAAGTCCTGGCCTGCCCTGCCGCTAGCGTTTTGTCAGAGCGTGTTTTTAGTGCCGCAGGTGGAATCATTACAGATAAACGCACCCGCCTGTCAACTGAAAATGCTGACAGGCTGACTCTGATCAAGATGAACAAGGGTTGGATTGGGCCAGACTTCACCACACCACCAGCAAATGAGAGCGGAATTTAAAGTTTGTAACGGGAATTTGCCATGTACCTCCAGTCACCCATGGGTACACACTTCTGGACTTTGGATAATCGCTGGACTGCTCCTCCTTCTCCTCATGCGCCACCATGATGACCGTTACAAGAGTTAGGCCTTTGTTTCAGGTATACCCCCAGTGGTAAATTGTTTCGCCCATTCTTTGCAGAATGGACATTACAATGACAGGAGACCCGCTCCTTTGCAATGGGAACAATGTTTTGAGGCCCTCATGCACGTCTCTATGCAGGGACAACGTGGAGCCTCCCAATTTTTGGCTGCCCTGCCAAAGGGCTATACTATAATACACCCACTTCCTGACAATGGACACTTAATGTTTTGAGGCCCTCATGCACGTCTCTATCCAGGGACAACGTGGAGCCTCCCAATTTTTGGCTGCCCTGCCTAAGGGCTATACTATAATACACCCACTTCCTGACAATGGACACTTAATGTTTTGAGGCCCTCATGCACGTCTCTATCCAGGGACAACGTGGAGCCTCCCAATTTTTGGCTGCCCTGCCAAAGGGCTATACTACAAAAGACCCACTTCCTTCCAATGGGCACTTCAGGTTTACAGGCCCTCATGCACGTCTCTATCCAGGGACAACGTGGAGCCTCCCAATTTTTGGCTGCCCTGCCTAAGGGCTATACTATAATACACCCACTTCCTGACAATGGACACTTAATGTTTTGAGGCCCTCATGCACGTCTCTATCCAGGGACAACGTGGAGCCTCCCAATTTTTGGCTGCCCTGCCAAAGGGCTATACTACAAAAGACCCACTTCCTTCCAATGGGCACTTCAGGTTTACAGGCCCTCATGCACGTCTCTATCCAGGGACAACGTGGAGCCTCCCAATTTTTGGCTGCCCTGCCTAAGGGCTATACTATAATACACCCACTTCCTGACAATGGACACTTAATGTTTTGAGGCCCTCATGCACGTCTCTATCCAGGGACAACGTGGAGCCTCCCAATTTTTGGCTGCCCTGCCTAAGGGCTATACTACAATAGACCCACTTCCTTACAATGGGCACTTCAGGTTTACAGGCCATCATGCACGTCTGTATGCAGGGGCATTGGTGAACCTCACAATTTTGGACTGCCCTGGCAAAGGAAAATACTACAAAGACTCAGTTCCTCAAAATGGGCACATTAGACTAAGAAGCCTTTATGTACGTCTCTTCTCAGGGACATCGGAGTGCCACACAATGTTTTACGTAAAATCTTTCATGTATTGATCTCAAAAAGTAACATACATTAGCTCTATCTCACTATTGGGTATGTGCCCTTAACATTTCCGCCATGAAAAATCATTTTGGTGTCATTTTGGAAGGTCTTCTGGTGAGTCCGTAAAAATGGCGTAAAACGCGGACAAAATTGTTCACAGCTGTGACTTTTGAGTGATAAATGCTTCAAGGGGTCTTCCCCATGCTGTTGCCATGTCATTTGAGCACTCTTCGGAGACTTTTGTGCCATTTTTAGGGTTTCTACATGCTGCCGGTGGTCATTTCACAAAAATACTCGGGTCTCCCATAGGATAACATTGGGCTCGGTGCTCGGGGCGAGTACACGAGTATCTTGGGAGGCTCAGCCCGAGCTTCGAGCACCCGAGCTTTTTAGTACTCGCTCATCACTACTTATGGCATCTGAAAAAGCTTCTTACATATACACTGAAGGCTAGGCACACAGACGAAGTATTCATCAAGCCTCGGACATCCTGAGATCTACTGTTGTAACTTTGGAAGGTCTTAAGATCTACATGGTACTGGAATGTGATTGGATTAGTGTAAAATTTATCAAGGGAATTGCTAATCAGTGGCCCTATGAGCATTTCATTTTTTTAATTCAATTTAAAGTTATAGAACATACAGAAGAAAACTGTCATGATACAGTTTTAGGCAAAATACCATGATTACCAACATTTTTGTTGCCAATGTGTGGCGCCCTGGACAAGCCAGGACGTCAAAGGTACTGCAACAATACACCCCACACCCCGGTTAGGCACATCAGCCGCACACACAAAATCCTTGTTGCCTCCCTCCAGGGGCTGATGTCCACACCAGGTGGGGTGGAGCCAGGCGATTGGCTGCTCCCACCGAGGAGTTCACAGTCTTGGAAGCGGGAAAAGGGTTGAGTTCAGTTTGGAGTTGAGTTTGGAGTGGAGTTGAGGAAGTAGTAGTGGAGGAGCTGACTGGCCGTATCCGAGTACGTGGCCCGGGCACAGAAACAGCAAGGTTGGCAGATGGTGGTGACCGTCTGCAGGCGAGGCCGATTGACGCACAACCGTAAGGACCGGGAACGGGCGGTGGCCCGCCGGTACCGGACCGGGGAGCGAAGAGAGGCCAGCACCATTCGGCAGGGCCTGCGGACCCCGACCAGGCTTGGAGTCGCCGTTAAACCGGTCACATCTGTCAGCGACGGGAACCTCCGGGGTTTCCCAGCAGTAAAGACCCGACTAAAGGCAACCGCTCAACCGTGAAGGGAAATACAGCTACCGCCACAGCTAGAGTTCCCAGGGCCAGCGCCTGCGGGCAAAAGGGGCTCCTCCGGCAAATATACCGCTGGGGAGCGGGTTACCAGTGGGAAGCCATCGGGGCCGAGAACACAACACCGGTGCAGGGAGAGACAGTTACCGCCAACCTACCGGGAGTGACCGCCGCAGCCGTCTGTGGGACTCATCCATCCAGCCGTTTGTTTTACCAGAGACTCCGTGTACGTTACTGGCTGAGTAAGTACCACCATGCCGTCTGGCACTGCGCTGCCCCCCGCGACCCTGCACCCGGCCAAGCCCCGCAATCCACCTTACAGTCAACAACTCCGGGCCCCGGGACTACCAAAATCCCCCTTCCCACGGAGGGGAGAGAAACATCCCAGCTGCTCCCTGTCATCGCTCCTGGGATTCCCGTACAGAGCAGGGGTGGTGCCCCAACCTCACCACACACCGTGGGTGGCGTCACAAACCGACATCCCAAACCCCGACAGACCGCCCCTTTCACTCACGGGTGAGGAGCGCCGCTTGAGTCCCCGGATCCGGCCCACTGCTTGAGCCACCGAGCAGCAGCAGTAGCCGGACCCAAGCCGCAAGCGCAGTCGAGCAGCGCACCCCCCGCCCGCGACAACTTGGCGTCATGAACAGGATCTTACCGCTCTGCCATCTGGTAGAGGTGCGCCTTGTGTCCCGCCGGAGGGTCCGGCCGAAAGTTTTCAGAAGCCGCCATCTTGGGCGCGAAAAGTCCCCGCTCAAGCGTCTTCCCGAGCAGTGGAGGCGCGAAAGCCGAAGCTCCGCCCCTGAAGAGGAGGTGCCGGAAAGAAACCAAGGGGGGACGCGGATGGAGAAATGGCGGCATCTTGGAGCTGGAGCGCGGGAGCACCCGCCACTGGAGCGTCTAAGCTTTGGAGGAGCAGAGGGGGAGTAGCCTTCGAAGACAGCGGCCCGGGTGAGCTCCCCACCGGGACCGTGGCGTGGCTGGAACGAGAGCTGGGCCGGTTCTCTACGAAGGTCAGGGCACAGAGCCTGCAGCAGCTGTTGGATTGGCGGGCAGAGGTGCGCAGGATGGTCGCCGTAGTGGAGGCCCGGGAGCAAGGGGCCGCGGCGGCCGTGGCACGCCGTGACCAGGCCACCCAAGTTCCCGAACCAGCCCTGATTGAGTGGGAGCCGGGGACCGGCCCTGCCGCAAGGGGCCCAGAGAGAGTGCAGCTGATGGAGGAGGGGGTCCCAAGCACGCTGCCCCCGCCGTCGTTTCCAACAGCGATCAGCGGTTCTGGACTGCACTGCTTATGGAAGGAGAACCCGATGTACCGTCCGGTCCCGGACTGGGCCGACCCTCCGCGGTGATAGCCGCCCCAGGGTCAGCGGTTCCCCGCTGCAAGTTGTCCCCGTTGGGACCACCAGCACCGTTGTAATGTTGTTGAATGTAACCGAATGATAAGAAAAGGAATCAACCGTTGTTTACCTGATTTGCACCGTGATTGAACCGGCCGTTGCCGGCAACTAGTCCCCATAGGGACCTTCTGCAACCGTTGCATAAGGAACTACTTACGGACAAGCCCGATAACTTGCCGGGCAACCACAAACTTGTGGCATGTAAATAAAAATGTTGGCTTGTTACCATGACCGCCTCCGGAGAGGCTGATTTGGGAGGATGGGTCTGGAGGAAATGGATGGCCCAGGCCCGCCACTACCATAACCGGTGGCAATCCTCCGGGGGTTCAGGGGTCCCCATGGACGCGGGTCCCCTGAAAGAGACCGTAACCGCTCGGGCAATTTGGTTCTGGACTGGGGCAAGGGGTGCTGCCCATTTTCTTAGGGGCAGCATCAGGGCCAGGTTGTTTGGGCGGGAGAGAGCGGAAGCCGTTATCATTAATAAAAATGTTCGGAACGTTTAAGAAAAGTTCCTCCCGTTATGGGAAGTTTTATAAAGTAATGCTTGTGTTTTTACATGTTTTCTACTTTTTCAGTTGTGAAAATAAAACCGGTGATGGACGAGCAGCCTGCGGACGGTCTGCGTTTAACCAAGGGGGAATGTGGCGCCCTGGACAAGCCAGGACAACACAGGTACTGCAACAACACACCCCACACCCCGGTTAGGCACATCAGCCGCACACAGAAAATCCTTGTTGCCTCCCTCCAGGGGCTGATGTCCACACCAGGTGGGGTGGAGCCAGGCGGTTGGCTCCTCCCACCGAGGAGTTCACAGTCCTGGAGGTGGGAAAAGGGTTGAGTTCAGTTTGGAGTTGAGTTTGGAGTGGAGTTGAGGAAGTAGTAGTGGAGGAGCTGACTGGCCGTATCCGAGTACGTGGCCCGGGCACAGAAACAGCAAGGTTGGCAGACGGTGGTGACCGTCTGCAGGCGAGGCCGATTGACACACAACCGTGAGGAACGGGGACGGGCGGTGGCCCACTGGTACCGGAGCGGGGAGCGAAGAGAGGCCAGCACCATTCGGCAGGGCCTGCGGACCCCGACCAGGCTTGGAGTCGCCGTTAAACTGGTCAAATCCGTCAGCGACGGGAACCTCCGGGGTTTCCCAGCAGTAAAGACCCGACTAAAGGCAACTGCTCAACCGTGAAGGGAAATACAGCTACCGCCACAGCTAGAGTTCCCAGGGCCAGTGCCTGCGGGCAAAAGGGGCTCCTCCGGCAAATATACCGCTGGGGAGCGGGTTACCAGTGGGAAGCCATCGGGGCCGAGAACACAACACCGGTGCAGGGAGAGACAGTTACCGCCAACCTACCAGGAGTGACCGCCGCAGCCGTCTGTGGGACTCGTCCATCCAGCCGTTTGTTTTACCAGAGACTCCGTGTACGTTACTGGCTGAGTAAGTACCACCGTGCCGTCTGGCACTGCGCTGCCCCCCGCGACCCTTCACCCGGCCAAGCCCCGCAATCCACCTTACAGTCAACAACTTCGGGCCTCGGGACTACCAAAATCCCCCTACCCTGTCATCGCTCCCGGGATTCCCGTACAGAGCAGCGGTGGTGCCCCAACCTCACCACACACCATGGGTGGCGTCACAAACCGACATCCCAAACCCCGACAGACCGCCCCTTTCACTCACGGGCGAGGAGCGCCGCTCGAGTCCCCGGATCCGGCCCACCGCTCGAGCCACCGAGCAGCAGCAGCCGGACCCGAGCCGCAAGCGCAGTCGAGCAGCGCACTCCCCGCCCGTGACAAATGTAGTGTAGTGATATTTAAGCCCTGACCCCAGACCTGCCAAGGAGCGACCTGAAACAGAGCATGACTACCCACTTGAAGGTATTTTTTAGAGAAAAATAAATGCAGATAAAAATGATAATTATCTTTGCCACCACTAGGTGGTATATGAATTTATTATTACTTTCATGAAAACTTGTAAAAAAAAATAAAAAATCACAACGTAGGGAGCCTCCTTTTATGGTTACAGAATGGTATGCTGTTATTCTAATGAATAAGTGAAGAGTATCAGGATCTCTTTTAGGCCCTGTGCGTACTGGAAAACGGAATTTTCTTAAGAAAATTCCGCAGAGTCTGAAAGATTACTACACCCGCAGTTGGTACATGTGTTTTAATGCATTCAATGCAATAAAGCACATTGAAAAAAAAAAGTAATTTCCTTCTGAGATAGATAGTAGATAAATAGATAAATAGACATATAAAAGAATAGATAGAGGGATAGATAGATAGAGATTAATCAACAATCGACACGCTACATTTCTCCCGAGTGGTAGTGTGTTCACATTACCGGCCGTGGGAAATGACCTATGGTCACCTCTCTGCTGTCTCGTTGCGAGGCTGCATTCAGCAGTGTGTCAGTCGCGGCTGGATGCAAGCATCGCAGGACCTCCGTGGATTACGCCGAAGCTGTGTGTTTGGGAGGGGTTAATAAAATGGTGAAAGAGGGTCTTTTTTGTGTTTTATTTAAAATAAAGTATTTTTCGGTGTGTGTGTGTTTATTCACTTTACTTACAGGTTAATCATGAAAGCTGTCTCATAGACGCTGCTATGATTAAAGCCCGTACTTAGTGGCGGCGATCCGCTGCTATTAACTCCTTATTACCTGGATGGCCACCACATCACGGCATCTGGAAGAGCCGAGGACACTCCGGGACTGTCGCATAATGGATGCGACAGTCCCGGGGCAGCTGCGGGCTGATATTCTCGCCTGCTGGGGGGGGGGCATTAACCCTGGCCCTCGCCCTTCCCAGCCTGAGAATACCGGGCCGCTGCTTTGTGCTTACCTCGGCTGGAAGGTAAAAATATGACGGAGCCCGTGTGTTTTTTTATATGTCCGCTTGATTTGTATGTCTATTCTATATGTCTGTGTCTGTGTGTGAGTGCGATATGTGTGTGTTCTAGGTCTGTGTCTGTGATGTGTGTGTGTTTACTCTCTGCTCCGCTTCCTCTTCCTATCATAATGACATCACTTCCCTGCATACCGCAGGGCAGTGATGAACATTATGTCCCGAAACCGCGAAATACCGCAGGGAATAACGCAGGAAAACGCAATGAACCGCACAGAATTTGCTACCTGCGTTATTCCCTGTGGGATTTCCCGAGTAGATTGCAGTCAATGGAGTGAAATGCCGCAGCGACGTGCGGGAAAGAAGTGACATGAAATTGTTTTTGCTGCGGGAATCCCGCAGCAAAACATGCAGCTGTCAAAATCCGCAAAAAAAGTGCGCACAGCATTTTTTTTCCCATAGGATTTGCTGGTGAATCACTACAGAGATGTTATGAACATAACATGCAGCGAAACATGCAGCAAAACCGCAGGAAATCCGCGGCAAAAAACGTTAAGTGCGCACAGGGCCTTAGAGATGAGCAGATCGATCCACTGAGCTTTGCCTCACTGTAAAATCTTCTGGTGGCCTATAGCAACAAGAGTGCAGTTTACAGCATTGAAGCTGCTGAGGTAAAGTGAAAGCTGAGCTCTGATTGGCTGCTCTGAACAACTAGCCCAGTCTGACTGGGAGGCAGGTTTCAGATCTGAGATTTGAGATCCTTCAGGACAGACATTTTCTGCTTTATATCTACAGACACCTAATACTGTAGATTATGATCAGTGTGAGATGATTAAAGGAAACCTGTCACTAGTTTTTTGCCCTATAAGCTGCAGCCACCACCACTCGGCTCTTATATACAGCATTCTAACACGCTGTATATAAGAGCCCAGGTCGCTCCGGTGCACACCGGTTGGATGGGTGGCACCGTTCTCCGGGACCGGCGCCTCCCCTTTCAGCCATCTTGGTCTTCCTTATTCTGAAGCCGCGGTGCATGATGCATCTGTCGTGGGCGGGGGCGCAGACCACGTCAGTGGGGAGCTACTCGAGATGCTTGGATCCAGGATATGGCTGTGGCTCGAGTGGTAGCCGGATCCGGGGCTCGTGCAGCAGCCTGTCATCCACAACTTAATAAAGGGGGTATTTACAGCCGAGAGTTTGTCAGTGACGCCACCCATGGGTTGCGGTGATAGTTGGTGACACCGCCGCTGCCTTGGTATGGGGCACCCGGGGCTGATGGAGTGGGGCAGCAGGATGGTATCCCCTCCACGGGTAGGGGAGGTGTTGTCCCGGAGCCCAGGTGAAGGTGGAGTGGATTGCTGGTACACAGTCTGCAGGGCTGGACCGGATGATACCGGTGTACTCACTGTTTTTGAATAAATCACACAGAGTCCAGATAGTATACGAAGTGCCGGATACCGGTAGCCTCCGGAGTTGTGTGCTCGGGTCCAGCACACCGGTGAACAGAACAGGGGCCCTTCCACCTGCACTCTAGTTTGGTGTCTCGTTTGTTGACTAGTCCTCATAGAATGGGAAAAGTCCACTCCCGGTGTCTTTGCTGTGGGAACTGTGGCCTGTGAGATCTGACCCTTGGGATTTTTGCAGGCACTTGCAGACGCCCTGTCTACTTCCGTCTCGCTCTATCTGGGCTACTAGTGGGACAAGACTTGGAATCTTGTCCCCTGCTAGTTGATTGGAAAGGTGCTTGAAGCTGTCCTCACCCTAGGGTCCAGGTACCCCGACTGTGCACGGCCTCTGGATCGGGTTCCCGCTGTCGGCACCAGCGGGCTACGACCCTTCCCTGGTCCACTTAAGGTTTCCCGCGACCGGATCTCCATCGCCTGTGGCCCTGCTCTGCCGTCTGCCACCTAGTCAGCTCAGGTAGTCCGGTAGGCCTGGAGCTACAACCCCCGACTACCACTTAACTCCTCTCACTTCCACTGTCAGCACTCAACTCTCACTGTCTTATTCCCTCCCCGAACACCTCAGAACCCCTAGGTGGGTGTCACCAACTGCCTGGCCCCACCCACTGGTGTGTCCCTATTGTCCTGGGGGGGTGACTAGGCTTTGTGGCTGGTGTTTGTACCTGTGTGTGGGGTTGTGTTGGTAGGACAAGGAGGAGGGGATCCTGCATCTGGAAGATGGATGCACTCTCCTGTGACAACCTGGTTTTGCCAGGGCATCACACATCTATGTCGCACACACGCGCCAGCATTGAGGTCCTGCGCAGGCACACTTTGATCTGCCCTGAGCCAGGCAGATCAAAGTGCGCCTGCACAGGACTTCAATGCCGGCGCGTGTGTATGACGTAGACGCATCATGCTCCGCGGCTTCAGAATAAGGAAGACCAAGGTGGCCTAAAGGGGAGGCGCCGATCCCGGAAAACGGTCCCACCCATCCGATCGTTGTGCACTGGAGCGACCTTCTAGGTGAGTATTATGAAGTGTTTTTTATGTTATACCCAGCGGCCTGGGCTTTTATATACAGCATGTTAGAATGCTGTATATAAGAGCCCAGTGGTGGCGGCCGCAGCTTATAGGGCAAAAAACTGGTGACAGGTTCCCTTTAATACCAACAACTTTTTTTTGTTCACCTCTGTGGTACAATAAAGTTGTCAAAATAAACAAATGTTAACGCAAAACTAACAAAAAACAAGGGTTGAAAAAGTTTTTCAACCCTGCAGATGTTAACTTCAGGGTAAAACTGAAAATGTAACCATAGAAAGCATAACCAACAACATAGAACCTGCGAGTATTTTGCATCTATTATAATGCACCCCTATAGTCCTTCAAATAGTATAAGGGTATGTGCACACGATTAGGACCAGCTGCATCCTGGACATGACAGGTCCTGACCTGCGGGGCCGTGAGTTTCCTCCGCTCGTGCCCATGATCCGGACATGGGCAGCTGCGGTCTCTCACTGTGTTTTCCCTGCGGAGAACGCTTGCAACTCTGTAGCAAAGAAATAACATGCTGTGGCTCGGGAAGTCGCACCACAGGTTACTTTTCGCTGCAGGAAAAACAAGCACAGTGGGCATGGAATTTCTAGAAATCCTATCCAGTGTGCTTGTACTTTACAATGCAGCATTTTAGACGTAACAAAGACACGTTGCGTCCAAAACGCTGTGCACATAGTCATCCATATAGAATTATGGCCATTCGCCACCAGTGTACTCACTGGTTATAAGATACATACTCACCTCTCCTCTTTCCCCCGCTGCTCCGGTCTCTGCAGGGTTGTGATTAGAGATGAGCGATGTTCGAGGTTCACCAGTTTCATGTTCGAGTGATTTTGGCAGGTGTTCGAGCTCGAACTCGAGCTTTTTGCTAAAAGCTCGACAGTTCGAGTTACGTTCGAGAACGGTTCGATCACCAAAAGCGTGGCTTTTTACAGCTACAGTGTGCAGGGAGACTTCGTTGGCAGCCTGCGGTAAGCTGGTAGCCAAGGTAAATATCGGGTATCCAAGCAAAGCGCTTTGCTTAGTAACCCGATGTTTACCCTGGCTAAGTGTGCAAGAATCCCCGAAAGCCACACAGAAGCACTTCCGTGTGACTTCCGTCGGATGCCGCTGCAGTCTGTGTCCCGCTCCAGTGCCAGCCCCGCGGCTGCCCGCTCAGCAGTGTCCTCATCTACCCGCGGCTGCTGTCACTGCAGTGTCAGCATATGCCCGCACTGTACGGTGTCCGCGGCTGCTGTCACTGCAGTGTCAGTATATGCCCGCACTGTACGGTGTCCGTGGCTGCTATCACTGCAGTGTCAGCATAAGCCCGCACTCTAGGTGTCCGCGGTTGCTGTCACTGCAGTGTCAGCATATGCCCGCACTGTATGGTGTCCGCGGCTGCTGTCACTGCAGTGTCAGCATATGCCCGCACTGTACGGTGTCCGTGGCTGCTATCACTGCAGTGTCAGCATAAGCCCGCACTGTAGGTGTCCGCGGCTGCTTTCACTGCAGTGTCAGCATATGCCCGCACTCTACGGTGTCCACGGCTGCTGTCACTGGAGTGTCAGCATATGCCCGCACTATACGGTGTCCGCAGCTGCCCACACTGCAGTGTCCACAGCTGCCCGCACTGTACAGTGTCCGCAGCTGCCCACACTCCAGTGACAGCAGCCGCAGGCATGACAAGCCCTGCTGTCAGGAGGTTAGTGAAGTTCCTTACCTGCGGTGATGAAGTCCTGCCCTCCTGACGTCAGTGCTGTCACTGTCCTCCATGGCCGCCTCATTGTCACATCTCCTCTCGCTGCCGACCTGAGACTGTCACTAGCAGTGACGTCACAGGCTCCCGCGATACTTGGTTGTGAAGGCGGCGGTCATTGAACTCAGTGACAGCTCTGCTATCAGGAGTGCTGCGATCACCGCAGGTAATGTACCTCGCTATCTTCCTGACAGCAGCATTTGTCATGCCCTGCAGTGACCTGGGCTGACCTATTGATGTTAGCTCAGGTCACTGTATTGCTCTCCCAGCCAATATGGAACATTCTGTTCTTCATTGACTGGGACATTTACTATGGTATGGATCGTCATGGGAACCCCTTGGATTACACCAGACTTGGATTTGGTTTTTTTTCTAATAAATTGGTGAAAGAAGGAATGTTTTGGGGAGTGTTTTTTCAAATAAAAATGTGTTTGTCGTCTATTTTTTTTTTATTACTGACCTGGTTGGTGATGTCGGGTATCTGATAGACACCTGACATCACGAACCCCAGGGCTTCATGCCAGGTGACATTACACATCTGGTATTAACCCCATATATTACCCTGTTTGCCACCGCACCAGGGCAACAGGATGAGCTGGAGCGAAGCACCAGGATTGGCGCATCTAATGGATGTGCCACTTCTGGGGCGGCTGCGGCCTGTATCAGACCCCAGCTGTCCGCTTTACCTTGGCTGGTGATCCAATTTTGGGGGGACCCCCACATGTTTTTTTTTAATTATTTGTTTAATTTAAAATAACAGCGTGGGGGCCCTCAGTTTTGGATTACCAGCCAAGGCGAAGCTGCCAGCTGTGGTCTGCAGGCTGCAGCCGTCGGCTTTATCCTAGCTGGTTATCAAAAATAGGGGGAACCCCACGTCATTTTTTTTTTAAATTTATTTATTTTTTGGCTAATTACAAGGCTAAGCACCCCTTAGTGCCACATGAAAGGCACCAAAGGTTGCAAAATTAGAAAATGCAGGAGAGTGGGACATTATGTCTTTCTGCCATTATAATGACAGAAAAGACTGATATGAAGTGTACAAGCACAGGAAAATCACCAGAGCGCTCTACACTGTGAAAAGCAGTAGAAAATGGCACTGGAGTGAGCATGTGACAGCCTCATGTAGGTTGAAGCTATGGATCCTGGGTAAATTTATGTATTTTCCCTCCTTCAGTTTTTTTGCAGTACGCAAAAAAACGGAAGGCACACGGATGACAAACGGAAGACATATGGACCGTATACGGAACGGAAACGGATGCCACACGGATGCACCCGGGAAAAAAACGGGCCGCATTCACACTACGCCTCTGATTTCTGTCACATGTGCCATGACACTTGCGACAGAAAAATCCTCCCCAGGCCCTGCCAGGTCACCCCTATAACCCCACTGGTGTTTCCCGGTGTCCCACGGTACCTGTGCAGCGCTGATCCCCCGCGGCCCTTTCCTTCACAATAGATGCTGCCGCATGCACAGAGCGGCTGTCAGCTCAGCTTCCTGTGTTCAGACACAGTGAGTGGTGGTAACCATGCATCTGTAAGCTACTGCAATGCCCTGCTCATGAGGTAAGGAACATAGTTGATCAGGAGAGCTATACTACATTTCCAAATGGAGGTATTTGATTTTATAGTTGCCCTGCTGAATGACTACCAAACATGAGAGTCCATTATACGCCACAAGAAAACACATCTAAATAGCGAGCTCTGTTGTTTAGTATTCATTCAGCTGGATAACTGGACTTAAAGGGCTATTCCATCTCGAAGATCCTATCCCCAATATATAGTAGGTGGAATAGCAATAATATCAGCAAATACCAATATTTGGAAATGTAGAATAGTTCTCCTGATTAGGCATGCCCTTACCTCATGAGCAGGGCATTGGAGCTTTGGTAGCAACAGTTACGACATGGACTGTGCTGCTGTGGACCCGGGGAGAGTGGGTGCAGATTCATTGCACCCACACTACTCACATGGAGGGTCTGCACTCCTAGAAAATGGGGGATATGTTCCCTGAGCGTGTCCCCCCATATTCTAGACGGTCCAGAGTCGTCGTGGGACCCCCTTATTTTTTATCCTTACAATAAATTGGTGAAAGAGGGAGTGTTTTGAGGAGTGTTTTTTCAAATACATTTTTTTTTGTCTATTTTTTTGTTAGTACTGACAGTTTGTGATGTCGGGTATCTGATAGACACCATGACATCACAAACTGCTGGGATTGATGTCAGGTGACCTTACAGCTAGTATCAACCCCATTTATTACCCCGTTTGCCACTGCACCAGGGCATGGGATGCGCTGGGGTGAAGTGCCAGGATTGGCGCATCTAGTGGATGCGCCACTTCTGGGGCGCCTGCGGCCTGCTATTTTTAGGCTGTGAAGGGCCAATAACTATGGACATTCCCACCCTGAGAATACCAGACCACAGCTGTCCGCTTTACCTTGGCTGGTGATCCAATTTGGGGGGACCCTACTTTTTTTTTGTAATTATTAATATTTATAAAATAATTATAAAAAAAGAACCAACCACGGTAAAGCTGCCAGCTGTGGTTTTCAGGCTACAGCCGTCTGCTTTACCCTAGCTGGCTATCAAAAATGGGGGGACCCCACGTCATTTTTTTTTTTAAAACTATTTATTTAAATAAAAAAAATTAATGGGCTTCCATGTATTTGATTGCCAGCCAAGGTAACGCCAGGCAGATGGGGGTGGCAACCCGTAGCTGTCTGCTTTATCTCCACTGAGAATCAAAAATACCGCGGAGCGCTACGTCATTTTTTTTAATGATTTATTTTTACAGTACTGTGATGTCAGGCAATCAAAATACAGGGAAGCCCATTTTTAGTTATTTAAATAAATAATTAAAAAAAAAATACATGGGCTCCCCTGCATTTTTTGTATTGCTAGCTAAGGGTAATCAAAGCAGCTACTGGCTGCTAACCCCCACTGCTTGGTGTTACCTTCACTGGCAATGGAAAATCCAGGGAAGCTTTTCTTATTTTTTTTTGCCAAAAAACTAAACTAAAAAAAATGATGTGAGCTTCGCCATATTTTTGTATGCCAGCTAGATACAGCAGGCAGGTACGGCTGGCCCCAAGCCCCATCTGCCGATTTGTACCCGGCTGGGAACTAAAAATATAGGGAAGCCCTTTTTTTAATTATTTCATGAATTTCAAGAAATAATTTTAAAAAAAAATGACGTGGGCTTCGCCCCATTTTTGTGTCCAGCCAGGTACAACTAGGCTGCTGGGGATTGGAATCCGCATCACAGGTTAGCCCGAGCTTTCTGGGCCCCTCTGCTGCGAATTGCAGTCCGCAGCCACCCCAGAAAATGGCGTTTTCATAGAAGCGCCGTCATCTGGCGCTGTATCCAACTCTTCCAGCTGCCCTGGTGACGGGTGGCTTGCCGGGTAATAATAAGTTAATACTAGCTTTGTTTTACTTGCTAGTATTAAGGCAGAGATTCTTATTGTCAGACAAGTTTAACCCGGCCATTAAGAATCTCCAATAAAGGGTTAAAAAAAAGACACCACACAGAGAAAAAATACTTTAATAGAAATAAATACACAGACACACTTAGAGACTCCATGTTTATTAATCCCTCTCACCCCTCCACGATCCATGGTCTTCTGTCTTCGTTCCCCTTCAACCCATGCAGCTCTGCTACATCAGGCAGCACAGCATGGGAGGAAGAACAGTTCTGCTCCCCGTGCAGTGTTATCACTCAGTGAGAGTGAGCAGAAGCTGCGTGCTGTAAGCGGTGACGTCACCGCTGAAAGGCGGGTTACCATAACAACGGTGCTCCGATCACGTGATTCCCGATGCCGCAATTCACCGGCTGTGGCAGCCAGTCCTTGCATGTGGCTGACTCTGTAAAGAGCGCCCACATGCAAGAACGGGGAAGCCAACCATGTGCCAGAGCATCTCGCCGGTACACGGAGATACACAAATGAGCACCGCGTACCGGAGAGATGCACTGACAGGACCTAGCATGACGTCATAGCCATGTGACCAGTCTGTAGCCAATGAGATAATAGACACGTGACTGGTCACGTGCTTTTTTTGACGTTACAGAAGGTCCTATTATAAGTGATGGTTACCGGGAGGACGCGGCGATTATCGGAAGGAAAAGCCCCGTAGACAGAGTGCAGGACGCGTCGCGGGGACCTGTAAATGTAATGGCAATGTTTATTAACTGTATGTGTACATTTATAATGTGTTTTTATGTGTTTGTGTTTGCCTGCCATTGGTTTCAATGGGGCTCGAGAAGTTCGTCGAACGGTTCGTCGAACTGAACTCGAACGGAGCCTCCGTTCGATGAAATGAACAGAACTCGAGCCTTCAGAGGCTCGCTCATCTCTAGTTGTGATCTGAAGTTCTGCACATCTAGGTGCAGCGGATGCATTGAAGTAAAATCATGGCACCCACTCTGCAGATTTCATAGGCCGAGGGAGAAGGATGAAGAAGAGAGCGTATCTGATACAATTGAAAGTGCAATGCCAGGTGCAATGTCAGGTGGGGTGGTCCTGGTGCTGACACTGGAACCAGGTCCTCAGGACTCACGGGCTTTATAGTGGCCGCATGGTCTGCCGCCATTGACTGTATGCCACTGCCAGCAAAATCAAACAATTTGCAATGAAATTCACCCAGATTGAAAAAAAAACATGCCCAGTGCCATTTCACATGTTGCTGAAGATTAAATCAGCCACAGAGTCGCTCAAGACATCAAGTCTTCTCACATAACACTGCAGCCAATCAGGAGGGACTAGCTATAAATGATGAAACAGTATAATGGCCCCCACATGGTATGATGATCCTCACATAGTATGGTGGATCGACAGTCTCTAAAAAAGCATCATGGCTAGTGATGAGCGAGTACCAAAAAGCTCGGGTGCTCGAGGCTCGGGCCGAGCATCCCAAGATACTCGTGTACTCGGCCCGAGCACCGAGCCCAATGTTATCCTATGGGAGACCCGAGTATTATTCTGAAATGACCCCCGGCAGCATGTAGAAACCATAAAAATGTAAAGTAAAAAAAAAACGTGGGTGTGTGTGTATGCGTGTATATATATATACATGCGGAGTGGAGTGCGTGAGGGGGCGTAGCCGAGCGGGGAAGTGCCGGGCTAAAGGCACGGTCATGCTGTGAGGGCCAGCCAATCACTGCAATTCCACAACTAACTGGGCTGTGGCATTGCAGTGGTCTGCCAGCCAATCCCTGCATGAGGGCTGGCTCTCAAAAGAGCGCCAACATGCAGGGATGAAGACCACGAGTACAGCACGAGTATCGCGAAATTACTCGGTACCCGCCGAGTAACCCGAGTACAGTGATACTCGTGCGAGTACCGAGTAGTGACAAGCATACTCGCTCAACACTAATCATGGCTTCTATACAATATAATGCTCCCCACAAAATAATGCTCCCAAAGCCCCTACTCAATATGATAGCCCTCACAGACCCTCACTCAGCATGATAGCCCTTACAGCTTCTCACTTGGTTTGTTAGTCTCCACAGCTACTCTGTATAATGGCTTACACAGCCCCTCACTTGGTATGATGCCCCACACAGCCCCTCACTTAGTATGATGGCTCGCATAGCACGTCATTCAGCATGATGGCCCCCACAGTCACTGACACAGTATGATAGCTCCTCACTCAACACAATGGCTTCCACAGTCCTTCACTCAGTATAAAGGCCTTTACAGCCCCTCACTCGGCATGATGCTTCCCACAGACCTTCTCTTGGGTTTTAAAAAAGAAAAAAACACCTCTCCAAATAATTTTCCATGGTGTTGTTTCTTTTCTGGCTGACAGGTACATGCTTAATGACTCAACTGATGTGATATTGTCTTCGCAGTGGGTGTTAGAGAAGGCCATTAAGCAGAAATCTGCCTGCGATGTACGCCGCTACGGGAGGAGAAAAAGAGTGAATACAATCAAGGGAACCTGGCCATGGGCCCCTCTGACTTTTGGCGCTAGACCTCAGGCTTCATTATACTCTGCACCTTCACAAATGGCATGGGCTCCTTATCTCCAGGTCCTGGTGTAGTTGCACAGGATGCACATGTGGTATATTCGCACCCTGCTACTTTGGTTTGTAAATCAGATCAGAATAGTTCATGTTAGGATTTTTCAATGTGGACTGTGTGGAAAATCAGCCATGATCAATAACATTCTAGTTCTAATGGTCCATGTGATCTCTAGGTGCAGAGGGTTATGCACATTGACAACAAACAGGCAGAAAACAATCCCCTGAACAAGTTCCAAAGTCAACCAAATGGATTGACTAATCAACTTATGTGTATCAGGGTCCACTGATTCTTCACTGACATTATCTTTAAGGGTGCATTTGTGATGCCCTGGCAAAACCAGGTAGTCACAGATGACTGTACCCCCCACCAAGGGTACAGGAATCGCCTCCTCCTTGGGAATTAACAACACAATTCCCACACATAGGAACACCAGCAAATCCTAGTCGCCCCCCCATGTGTCATGCTCCCGGGATCCCAGCGCTGCCTGACACTCACCAATCCGGTCCCCGGGCGTCCTGGTCACGGCTGCTGCTCCTGCTCTCCCTCCTGTGCATCCTCCATGCCCTCCGCCTGTCAGCCCTGGCATCCCGCTGCGTCCCGGGGCTCAGCTCCCGTCCTCCCTGCTTCTCCTCTGCTCTTCCTCCGGCATCCTGTGCTGATCTCCGGCGCTCGGGCCTCGCGCATGTGCACTAGGGCACGGGCACGCTCACTCACCTCTTCTTAAAGGGCCAGCGTCATTGAAACAGGATATAGTTGATTCCAGGTACAGAGTATATAAGACTTCCTTTTTCCTGTGGGCGGTGCCTGTTCAACGTGTTCTTGTAGTCTATCTCTTGCACTAGATGTTCAGGTCCTTCTGTGCTTAGTACTCAGGTTAACCCTGTCTCTGAGCACAGTGTCCGGCTGCCTGCCCGAGTGTGTCTGTCGCGGGCGGGGAGGAGGATGGCAAAACGCGGTCTCCCACTGCTCGGGTCCGGCTATCGCTGCTGCGGCTGCTGCTCGGTGGTGGCTCGAGCGGTGGGCCGGATCCCGGGGTCTCGAGCGGCGCTCCTCGCCCGGCGAGTGAAAAGGGGGTGGTGGTTTGATTTGGGGATATTGTCCGTGACGCCACCCACGGTTGTGGTGATATTGGTGACACCACCGCTGCTCTGGACGGGGATCCCGGGAGTGGTGTTATGGAGCAGCTTAGATGTACTTCTCCCCTCCGTGGGTAGGGGGGGTTGGTGGGCCCGGGGATGGAGTAGGGATGGATGGCAGGCGGTTGCTGGGCCTGGCGAGGTGCAGGGTCACGGGGGCAGCGCTGTGCCGCACGGCACGGTGGTACTCACTCAGCCTGAGACGTTGACACAGTTCACGGTAAACACACGGCTGGAAAGACGGGTCCCTCGGACGGCTGCGGTTGCTTTTCCCCGGCAGGTTGGTGGTGACTATCTCTCCCTGCAGCTGGATGTTGTATAACGGTTCCAATGGGTTCCCACCGGTAACCCGCTCCCCGGCTTGGATATGGGCCGGAGGAGCCCCTTTTGCCCGCAGGCGCTGGCCCTGAGAAACAGTTGCCTTGGCGGTGGCGGTGTCTCTCCTGTCCGGTTGGACTGTAGCCTTCTATCGGGACTTGGTTGTTTGGAGACCCCGGAGGTCCCCTGCAACGGATTTGGCAAACTGATGGCGACTCCTAGCCTTGCCGGGATCCGAAAAGCCCCTGCCAATGGTGCTGGCTTCTCCTTGTGTACCGGTCCGGTACCGCCGGGCCACCGCCCGTCCAAGGTCCTTTCAGCAACTCCGATCAGCCTCTCCTGCAGATGGTCACCACCGTCTGCCAACCTTGCTGCTCCGTCCGGGCCACACACCCGGACGCTTTCAACTGCTTAACTGCTGCTTCCTTCAGCTCACTTTCGCCTCACAACTCTCTCCTCTCACTGTCTGTAACTATCTGCTAGTTGTTCCCTCCTCCAGGACTGTGAACTCCTTGGTGGGCGGAGACCAACCGCCTGGCTCCACCCCCTGGTGAGGACATCAGCCCCTGGAGGAAGGCAACAAGGGTTTTGTGTCTGACTTAGATGTGCCTGACCGGGGTGTAGGGTGTGGTGGTGTAGTTACCTGTGGCCCTTGGCTTGTCCAGGGCGCCACATGTCCAGCTTACCGCCTTCCAGGAGTTGCCCCGGTGACCTACTGCTGTGGATCCCGTCATCTTCCATCAGCCCGTACCCGTCACCGGTCCTGGATTCCATCTGGTCACGTCAGCCTGCACTCCCCGCTGTACCTGGACTTCGTCTGCTGTTTTCCACTCAGCACCTGTACCCGGTTCCGGTCTTCCGTCCTGCCCACGGCTACTGCTGGACTAGTAGCCATATTCTGTACAGACATCTGGAGGACACTAAACCCAAACTCACTTGTGTCCCTGCTGCTGTGCATCTAGGCCCTCTAAGGAGGCCGCCAGACAGTCCCTGTATAGAGGTTCGCTCCTGGTTGTCTCTCTGGGGGAGTCCGGTGCACGGTCCCGTGGATCCACCTCCGGACTGAACGTTACAGATTGAACAGGCTATCGATTCCGCCGGAGCACAAGCATCCCAGCTGGCCGGATTACATCAAGAACTGGTGCGACAACGCAAGACCCAATCTCGCATGCTGGCTTTTATGTCCTCAGTGGATACCCGTTTGAACAATCTCCAGGCAACAGCCACATACCTGTCGGATCAGAACACAGCAGCGGCTTCCGTATTGGCTTCCTCTTCAGCCTCGAGACTTCGTCTTGCTTCTCCACCCCGATACGCCAGGGATCCCAAGACCTGTAGAGGTTTCCTGAATCAATGCTCTCTGCATTTTAAGCTGCTCCCACACCTCTTTGTCTCTGATCATGCAAAGGTGGCCTTTCTGATGTCCCATCTGGAGGGTGAAGCATTGGCCTGGATAAATCCCTTGTGGGAAAAAGAAGATCCGGTGACTACCAACATCCAGGGATTTCTAGAGGCTTTCCGCAACACCTTTGATGAACCGGGAAGTACCACCACGGCTGCCTCTTTGCTCCTTCGGTTACACCAAGGATCCCTAACAGCTGGCCAGTATGCCATCCGATTTTGTACGCTTGCCTCTTAGGTAGGATGGAACAACGAGGCATTGACGGCAGCCTTCTGGGAGAGCCTCTCCAGCCGCATCAAGGACGAATTGGCCGGTCGTGATGTTCCTTCCACCTTGGATGGCCTGATCTCTCTGGTGACCCGGATTGATCTCCATTTCCAGGAACGGGCCAAGGAAGTATTCCGGGAGAGGCGACCGACACTTCACGCCTCCACTCCGCAGAGGTCCGCCATTCCTCAGTCGGTGCCACTCGGCTACTCTACTCCCAAACCTATGCAAATAGAACGTCTGGGAGAAGCTGAACAATGCCGAGCAGAGCAGCTCGCCAAGGGTCTGTGTCTCTACCGTGGAAGCGGTACACACCTGCTTCGTTCCTGCCCTGAGAAGTCGGGAAACTCCAAGGCCTAGGGTTGGTAGGAGAGGCCACCCTGGGCACCGGAACCCTCTCATCCCCGGTAACGCTGACTGTCCAAGTGACGACGGAGGAGACCCAGTTCACGGCAGAGGCGTACCTCAATTCAGGGTCAGCGGGCAATTTCATCCAACAGGCTACGGTGGAAAAATACCGGATACCTGTCATGCCACTCTCAAAGCCCTTTGTGATCACTTCCGTGGATGGGAAACCCCTCTCCGAACCCGTGTTGTTCATCACCAAACAAGTGGAACTCCATATTGGTGCACTGCATCCCGAAAAGATGGCCCTATATGTTCTTCCGAAAGTGGCTCACTCACTCCTGCTGGGGCTACCCTGGTTACGAGTACATGAACCTGTCGTCAGTTGGCGCTTTGGAGAGATTACTCGTTGGGGCCAGTCATGTCACGGGACCTGTCTGCAGTCTGTCCGGCCCGTCCAGCAGTGTCCGGCATCGGAGTCTCTACCGGGACTGCCATCCGCGTATTGGGCTTTTGTGGACGTCTTCAACAAGAAGGAGGCAGAGGTATTGCCGCCACACCGACCATACGACTGTGCTATCGACTTGCTGCCCGGAACCACTCCTCCCCGCGGATGGATCTATCCCTTGTCACCAGCCGAGACTCAGGCCATGTCGGACTACATTGCAGATAACTTGGCAAGGGAGTTCATCAGGAGATCCTCATCTACTGCAGGAGCCGGGTTTTTCTTCGTCAAGAAGAAAGAAGGAGACCTGCGACCTCGCATTGACTACCGGGGCTTGAACCAGATCATAGTAAAAAATAAATACCCCCTTCCTCTCATCCCGGAGCTATTCGATCGGCTTAGGGGAGCCCGCATCTTCATCAAACTTGATCTTTGCGGAGCCTACAACCTGGTCCGTATTCGCCTGGGAGACGAATGGACGACAGCATTCAACACGCGAGACGGGCACTACGAATACTGTGTGATGCTGTTCGGTCTCTGTAATGCCCTGGCTGTCTTCCAGGAACTAGTGAATGATGTTTTCAGGGATCTCCCCTACGTCTGTGTGGTCGTGGTGTATCTGGACGATATCCTGGTCTATTCACCGGACTTGCCGACCCACAGCAGAAACGTGCAGCTCGTTCTGCAGAGGCTTAGGGAGAACCGTCTGTACGCCAAGTACGAGAAATGTTTGTTTGAACGGACGTCTCTTCCCTTTCTTGGCTACGTGATTTCCGACACGGGCCTGCAGATGGATCTCGAGAAGGTGTCTTCCATTCTCAAATGGCCTCCCCCCTCCGGACTGAAAGCCATCCAACGCTTCTCGGGCTTCGCCAATTATTATCGTCAGTTCATCCCTCACTTCTCTGCTCTGACGGTGCCTCTCTCCGCCTTGACTAAGAAGGGGGCCAACCCGAAAGACTGGTCACCTGAGGCCGATGACGCCTTCTGCTCCCTGAAACAGGCGTTCGCCTCTGCTCCCATTCTCCACAGACCGGAGTTGAACCGGCAGTTCACCTTGGAGGTGGATGCCTCCTTATTGAGAGCTGGGGCCGTACTCATGCAGAAGTCGTCCTCCGGGAAGATGGTTACCTGCAGGTTCTTCTCCAAGATCTTCTCGGCACCGGAACGCAATTACACCATTGGCGATCGGGAGCTCCTGGCTATCAAGTTGGCTCTGGAGGAGTGGCGCCACCTGTTGGAGGGGGCGGTATACCCGGTTATCATCTACATCGTCCATAAAAACCTGGCGTGTCTGCAATCTGCTCGGAGACTCAACCTGCGACAAGCCCGCTGGTCCCTGTTCTTGACCGGTTCGACTTCCAACTACATTTCAGTCCACGGACAAAAATGTGCGGGCTAATTCCTTGTCCCGGTCTTTCGTACCAGCAGAGCAAGAGGAAGAGATGAACCAGTCCATCATCTGTCCCAGTAAGGTCATCCCAGTGGCTCCCGTCACCCTGGCCCAGATACCCCCTAGGAAGACCTTCGTCGCGGAGACCGACAGACTAAAGATCCTTCGATGGGGGCATTCTTCGAAAGTGGCCGGACACGCCGGTCAGAAGAAAACTTGGAACGCTATTGTTTGTCACTATTGGTGGCTGTCTCTCCGTAAGGATGTCGTCTCTTTTGTCTCCGCTTGTCCATCCTCTGCCCGCAACAAGACGCCCAAGCACTTGCCCTATGGTCGTCTCCTGCCTCTGCCAATTCCCTCTGTTCATGGCAACACATTGCCATGGATTTTATCACGGACTTGCCTTTATCTTTCATTCAGCACATATTCCGGCTGCACGGCTTTCCCCTGCATATAGTGTCTGACAGGGGAACTCAGTTCACCTCACGGTTCTGGAGGGCACTCTGTAAACATCTGGGAGTATCTCTGGATTTCTCCTCGGCCTACCATCCCCAGTCTAACGGCCAAGTCGAACAAATCAACCAGGTCGTGACCTCCTTCCTTCGGTACTTGGTCAACGCCCATCATGACGACTGGTCCACGCTACTCCCTTCGGCTGAGTTCTCCCATAATCATCACGTCAGTGAGTCCTCCTCCAGCTCCCCCTTCCATGTTGTCTACGGTCTTCAGCCTCCCGTGCCACTACCAGTACCCTCTACCTCCGGTGTTCCCGCTGCAGACGACCTGTCCAGGGATTTCTCCAAGATATGGAGTACCGTAAAAACCTCTCTTGAACGTGCTTCCGCTTGGATGAAGACGCATGCTGACAAAAGACGCATCGATCCTCTTCACTTTTCTCCTGGGAATATGGTGTGTCTTTCCTCCAAGTCCGTCCGGCTGAAGATTCTCTCCTACAAGTTGGGTCCTCGGTACATCGGTCCTTTCAAGATCATCAACCGGATCAACGAGGTCTCGTACAAACTTCAGCTGCCAGCCACGATACGCATCCCTAACTCCTTCCACGCATCCCTGCTCAAGCTAGTCATCCTCAGTCCCTACTTCTCTGATACCGGTACTTCTCCTCCTCTTGCCGATGATGATGTATATGAGGTAAGAGACATCTTGGCCATGAAGAGAGTGAGGGGTAAGCAGTTCTTTCTTGTTGATTGGGAAAGATACGGTCCCCAGGAACGGTCATGGGAACCCCGCGAGAACATTGCTGCTCCTCTTCTTCACAAATTCCTGTCCCGCGTGCGGGGAGGGGGGTGTGAGGAGGGGTACTGTCATGCTCCCGGGATCCCAGCGCCGCCTGTCACTCACCGATCCAGTCCCCGGGCGTCCTGGTTGCGGCTGCTGCTCCCGCTCTCCCTCCTGTGCATCCTCCATGCCCTCCGCCCGTCAGCCCCGGCGTCCCGCTGTGGCCCGGGGCTCAGCTCCCGTCCTCCCTGCTTCTCCTCTGCTCTTCCCCCGGCATCCTGTGCTGATCTCTGGCGCTCGGGCTTCGCGCATGCGCACTAGGGCGCGGGCGCACTCACTCACCTCTTCTTAAAGGGCCAACGTCATTGAAACAGGATATGGCTGATTCCAGGTGCAGGGTATATAAGACTTCCTTTTTCCTTTGGGTGGCATCTGTTCAACGTGTTCTTGTAGTCTATCTCTTGCACTAGATGTTCAGGTCCTTATGTGCTTAGTACTCAGGTTAACCGTGTCTCTGTCCACAGTGTCCGGCTGCCTGCCCGAGTGTATCCAGCCTGCCGCCTTTCAGGAGTTGCCCCGGTGACCTTTTGCTGTGGATCCCGTCATCTTCCATCAGCCCGTACCCGTCACCGTTCCTGGATTCCATCTGGTCACGTCAGCCTGCACTCCCCGCTGGACCCGGACTTCGTCTGCTGTTTTCCGCTCGGCACCTGTACCCGGTTCTGGTCTTCCATCCTGCCCACTTCTACCGCTGGACTAGTTGCTATATTCCGTACAGACATCTGGAGGACACTAAACCCAAACTCACTTGTGTCCCGGCTGCTGTGCATCTAGGCCCTCTAGGGAGGCCACCAGACAGTCCCTGTATAGGGGTTAGCTCCTGGTTGTCTCTCTGGGGGAGTCCGGTGCACGGTCCCGCGGATCCACCTCCGGACTGAACGTTACACCATGACAGCCAGGACACCCCAGTGGGCAGGACCAGGCGGATGGGAACGCCCACCTTGGGGTCTTGAGGTGACACGGGGTGGAAAACAGTGAGAGTGTGTGCAGTCTTGAGTGGAGTTGGGAGGGAGAGGTTGGAGTTGGAGTCAGTGACAGGAGCTGAAGTGCAGTGTGGTCAGAGTTGGAGCCCTTGGATCACGGGAGAACTGACTAGGTGGCAGATGGCTTTGTAGGGCCATAGGCGATGGAGATCCGGTCGCGGGAGACCTGAAGTGGACCGGGGCAGGGTTGTAGCTCGCCGGTACCGACAACGGGAATCCGGCCCGGAGGCCATGCACAGGCGGGGTACCTGGACCCTAGGACGAGGCAAGCTTCAAGACCCTTGTTAATTGACCAGCGGGACAAGGTACCAGGCTTTGTTCCTGAAGAGAGAAGCCCAGATAGAGCAGACCGGCAGCCCAACGCGGGGGACAGAGTGTCTGCCAAGAACCCATTAAAGTCCCACGGGTCAGCGTCTGTGGGCAACGGCTCCCTCTGCATCTAAATCTGCAGGGGAGTGGATTTCTCTCGTTCCAAGTGGGGTTCATCCATACTCCACAAGACACAAGTGCAGGAGGAAGGGCCCCTACATTGCCAACCCGTGTGCGGGAGCAGCACACCCCTCCAGAGGTAACCAGCATCCGGCCTTGGTTTACAATACCGACTTGGTGTGAATTCTTCCTAATTGTGAGTACACCAGTGTCATCCGGTCCAACCTGCCGACAGCGCCTCAGCCCTGCTCCTTACCTACACCTGTGCCCCGGGACTACACTTCCCCCTACCCGTGGAGGGGATACCACCTTGCTGCCCCTACATCATCGGTCCTGGACGCTGGCTCCGAGAGGCAGCGGCGGTGCCACCATCCCATCACCGCAACCCACGGGTGGCGTCACAGACAATCTCCCCTATAAATATCTCCCTTTTTCACTGTGTGCGAGGACGGGCGGTTGCACGAGCCCCGGGTCCGGTCACCACTCGAGCTCAGGACACGACCCCGGATCCGAGCGCCACTCGAGCAGCCCCGGTTGCTGCAGCAGAGGCGGCACCTGTCCGCGACACATCAATACTGGTCATGAATCGGCAACACTGGTTGTGTAAAATGACTTTTAAACTTTCTTTAAAATCCTCATTCTCAGCAGCATATCATCCTATGTAAACAAGAGATGTGCTGTCAAAAACAATGACAATCCTTTTGCACAGAATGATATACAATGGTACTTGAAAATTTGTGAACTTTTCAGAATTTTCTATAATTCTGCATAAATGTGACCTAAAATTAGATCAAATTTTCACATAGGTTCTAAAAGTAGATAAAGGAAACCAAGTCAAACAAATTAGTAAAAATCTTAGGCATTGTCATTTAGTATGTGAACCTTTACGTTCAGTATTATGTGTGACCCCTTTTGTAGCAATTATTGCATCTAAACGTATCCAGAAATTATTTATTAGTCCTGATCATCAGCTTTGAGAAATTTTAGCCCATTCATCCTTACAAAACAGCTTCAACTCTGTTATATTAGTAGGTTGGTTTCTTTACGTCTATCAACAACATTTCTATAATTTAAAGGGAACCTGTCATCAGAAATTTAGCTTTAAACCTAAAAGTCTCCCCCTCTGCAGTTCCTGGGCTGCATTCTAGCAAGGTTCCTGTACTTTTTGTGGCCCCTTTTAAACCAAATTAAATACTTTATAAACTTGTACCTTTTGCTATGTAAATTTTGTAAATCGTTCATTTGGGCGTGCTCTCTGCTTACCGTTACTGTCCTCCAACACAGTGACGCCGTCCCCCCAACGCTGAATTTCATATCTCAGGACGCCGCCTCTGGGCGCCCGTGGTCCTGCGCATGCGCTGTGCGACTGTAGCGGTACTGTGCACTGTGTGCACGTGTGACCGCTGGTGACATTTTGCGCAGGCACGAGGTTATGGGCGGCGCTGTGAGTGTCATCAGCAAGTGCCGCCCATAACCTCGTGACCGCACTTTTCCCCACTGCCTCCAGCATTCTGCGCAAGCGCTTGCTGGCCAGATGACCCGACGTCACCTTTTTCCCATCTTGCCCTGCTGCAGGAGGTGACGTCAGGTCATTTGGCCGGCGAGCGCTTGCGCAGAACGCTGGAGGCAGTGGGGGAAAGCGCGTCCACGAGATTATGGGCGGGCCCTTGCGATGCAATCACAGCGCCGCCCATAATCTCGTGCTTGTGACACACGTCACCAGCGATCCTGGCGTGGACGGCACCTCGGGCGCAGTGGGCGGCGTCCTGATGGATGAAATGGAGCGTGGGGGGACGGCGTCACTGTGCTGGAGGAACAGCAACGGTCAGCAGAGAGCCCGCCCAAATGCACGATTTACAAAATTTACATAGCAAAAGGTACAAGTTTATAAAGTATTTAATTTGGTTTAAAAGGGGCCACAAAAAGTACAGGAACCTTGCTAGAATGCAGCCCAGGAGCTGCAGAGGGGGAAACTTTTAGGTTTAAAGCTAAATTTCTGATGACAGGTTCCCTTTAAGGTCATGACTTTGACATGGTCATTGAAAAGATTTAACTTTATCCTTCTGTAACGAATTTTTTAAAACAAAGGATTAAGTTCTCAACTCATATACAATGCATAAGTGACCAGAGCAAAAACTTCAATAAATTATTAACTGTCAAGCCTGAGTTTCAGAAACTGTTCCAGTGATCTCTTTCTGTGTGGTCGGTTTCTTTCTCTGCTGAGCCACAGCTTTGTTAGTCTCTATCCAAATGCTGATGTTCTTTTTATCTTTGCTTTTCTTCCTTAGGTTTCGGTCATCAGGTGTTCTCACTTGCTTAGTTTGTCTCTCTCCTATCACATCCCGAGTGGGGCTATTTCTACTCTCCTTTCACCAGCCTTCTTTGTTGGCTATATTCCTAGATGAATGGTTGTTTGGAGTCTGAAATATTCAGTTAGGGGTTTCATGCTGAATTATCTTTGTTGCTTTTTTATGCTGTTTGTTTATGTGTTTCCCTTCTTGGCATTCTTTCTATTCTGTTATGTTTGGATTTGGGGGATTTCTTCATTTTCCATAATCTTTTGCGTTTCTTCTGTTTTTCTCCATATTCTCTGTATGTCTATGTGAACACGTTTTTAGCCCTGTTTCTCACCTTCTGCCTGTGTGAACCACCTTTATGGTTATTGCTGTTTTATATAAAGCCTGCTTTACATGTTACAATTTACGATATCGTATGCGATCGTAACCGCCCCCATCGTATGTGCGGCACATTCAATTTGTTGAATGTGCCGCACAAACAATTAACCCCCGTCACACGTACTTACCCGTCCAAACAACCTCGATGTGGGCGGCGAACCTCCATTTCCTGGAGTGGGAGGGACGTTCGGCGTCATATCGACGTCACGCGGCAGCCGGCCAATAGAAGCGGAGGGGCGGAGATGAGTGGGACGTAAACATCCCGCCCACCTCCTTCCATCCGCATTGCTGGCCGGGAGCCGCAGGACGCAGGTAAGATCTGTTCATCGTTCCCGGGGTGTCACACACAGCGATGTGTGCTACCCCGGGTACGATGAACAATCTGACGTTTAATTTTTAGGAATTGAACGACGTGCATGCGATGAACGTTTTAACGTTCAATCGCAATCGCACTTACCTGTCACACACTACAATGTACCTTACGATGCCAGATGTACGTCACTTACGACGTGACCCCGCCGACACATCGTAAGATATATTGTAGCGTGTAAAGTGGGCTTTACACTTTGTTTAAAGTTAAGGGCACTGGTAAGTACACTCAAGGTAAGCAGACATTGAATGAGTGCACCATTGCCTAATGTTAGGGTGTCAACCTCCGTGGTCAGGCACTGACAAATCAGGGTCAGATTTAGGGCTTCTCCTAGTCTGTATAGGGACCTGTTCATTGCAGGGTTTAAATGTCTCATGGTAAGTCCATCCCCGTGTACTAAAGCTTAGTCATAACATTATAGGGAACCCATTAAAGTGTGCTGGAGAATTATTCTGTAGATGTCTTCGTCCTGCAACTACGGGCCTTGTCCCTGGAGGTGGTGGATATCAAGTTCCAGCAGCAGCATGCATATTCTGCCGCTACAGAGAATTCGGACCATCTGAACCCAAGAAAAAAATTGCCAGACTGCTTCAACGGAGATAAGAAGTTATCTATTTTTTTGTGCCTCACGCAAATGTACTTTCACATCCATTCTGTCTATTCTCGGTGTGAGAGTCAATGAATGGGCATTGGTTTGTCTTTTTCTTTTTGGATATCCACAAGCATGAGCATTTTCTTTCCCTGTGGACTGTCCTGCATTTACCTCAGTTGAGGCATTTGTCTCTGTTCTTGGCCTCATTTATGATGACCCTGACAAAGTCGCAGTAGCTAAATCCAAGATCCACAGGCTGATTCAGTAAGGCCATAGAATTGAAGACTACAGCTCACAGTTTAGACGTTGGGCAGTAGAAGCCTCCTGGAATGACCGTGCTCGTCGGAGTCAGTTCTGTCACAGTCTTTTGCCTGGTGAGCGAGTTCCATCAGCAATGTCAGTCTGATTGTGTGACCACTTAGCCCTGTGTCTTACCATCTGACTGTGTGCATTTCCTTTATAGTTATTGTTGTTTTGTGTTACACTTTGTTAATAGTTGAGGGTGCAGTTAAGGGCAATCATAGGGCGCCATTGCATAATCTTAGGGTGCCAATCTCTGCAGTATGGTACTGAGAAATCAGGGTCAGATTTAGGGCTTCTCCTAGTCTGTATAGGCATTTGTTGATTCTAGGGTTCAACCTCCCCTGGTTTGTCCATTCTGGTGTGAGTGATGCAGCTTAGTCATAACATTACCATTGCAAACAACACAAGGGCATAAGAAAAAGCCAGAAAAGAGGAGTAAATGAAACCCATAGAATTCAATATTTTATTGAACATTATAAGATAAAATTCCAAGTATGAAATAGTCACAGCAAAGTGCTGCAGAAATCAAAATAGGTATTGCTATATTGTGACTTAGTAGCGAACCAAATTTCTAGGCATTGCTACTTAGTAGTGCCTGCCCTAAATTTACTAGTGAACTAGCTAAATAGGTCTTGGCACTTTTCAGTGTCTGTTCCAAATTATACATTGAACCACATTCCTAAGTATTGCTACTTTATACTGCCTGCTCCAAATTATCCAGTGAACCACATTTCTAGGTATTGTTACTTAATAGTGCCTGTTCTAAATCTGCTAGTGAGTTAGCTAAATAGATCTTGGTACTTTTCAGCGCCTGCTCCAACTTACGCTGTGAACCACATTTCTAGTTATTGATACTTTTAGCACCTTCACAAAATTGCCATCTAAGGCAAGAAATAAAGAATTTATCTTTTGAGTCAGCTGTCTGACAGGTGTGGGCATAGGGTTGCAAAACATCTGTTTGTACATCAACCATGAGTGGTAAACCACAACAAGGTTGTGGTGGAAGGGTGAATAAGCAGGGTATTCGAGGTGTACGTGTGGGATGTTCTAATGTAAGTCAAAGCTCTAGTGAGCAAACACCGGCTCATCCTATCGGAAGAGAAAATGAGGACAACCTCCATTACTGGACAGCCTACTCCATTAGATTTCTTTGGCAGCCGCAAATTGCTTCAACTTTGAAATTAAGGTGACAAACACCATGTGCTAGAGTGGATGGCAAGTGCTGTATCAAGTGACCTCTCCTCTTCTTCCTGCACCTCAACATCCCACACAGTTAATTTCTAAGAAATACCACTCCAATTACACCGATTTCCCTCCGCGTCACAAATCTCCGACCGGCAAACTGACTGTGGGAAACCACACATGGGCAAGTCTGCAGAGCTGTTCACATTCTATCTCATGAGCATCAGAGCTCTGCTCCAAAGATTCCCAGACTCAAGAGGAGGAAAGCATCTGCACTGATACTCAAAATCTTTGTCAGTTGGTTCCTGGCCCGGATGAAGTAGGGTTCAAGCAGGATTCTGACCCTCGTCAAGTAACGTTAATCCCCAGGGGTGGAGGTGATGATGATGAGACTCAAATACCTGAGGTACAGGTGTATTTTTCTTTGATGTCAGGTCAGGAACAGGAGGTGTGGGACAACATTGAGCCTGACGATGAAGTTGTAGATCCCACTTGGTGTGAACCCAAAGGCATGCAGCTGAGTAGTTCAGCAGCTGAGGAGGAGGAGGAAGATGAGAAGGTTCCGTTGGCGATTCCTGCACAAACAGCTAGTGATGCAACCATGAGAAGCACGGCATACTCAGCCACAACTATGGCTGTGGCCAGCAGCGGTCATGGGTCTGAAGTTCGGAGGAAGGGTTGCCTATCCTGGGCCTTTTTTGAGACCACAAATGAATATCCAACTTTCGTTGTAAATAACGAATCAGTAGAGGCAAAAATTCAAATAATTTGACTACTACATGCATGAACCAGCACATGTGCAACCAATATGCACTACTGTGGGAATCTTACTGCCCCCTTAGAAATGGAGGGGCAGTTGATGAAAACTGTCCTGCTGCCTTCCTGAAATGTTTTTAAATATCAAGACTCGAAGATGGGTCTCCAAGTTGTGCCTTGCCTGTACTGGCACATGCGTGGGATCAAGAGGCTTAATCCTATCACTCATGCACCTCTTGATTTTTAAAATTCAAATGCCAAGCAACATCCTGTCCGTGTTTCATGGACCATACCTCCCTGCTTTACAAAGACATTATGGGATTATGGGGAGATGACATGGCCCTGCTGTCTGCCTGAAATGCTTTTAAATTTCAAAACTCCAAGATGGGTCTCCAAGCTGTGTCCTCTCTGTACTGGCAGGGTTGTGGGAGCATGAGGCTAAATCCTGTCACTCAACCCCTTTTTTATTTTTAAAATTGAAATGTTAGGCCACATCCTGAGTGTTGCATGGACCATACCTCACTGCTGTGCAGATACATTATGGGGATGGGGGGGATTAGTTGATGCCACTCTCCTGCTGTCTGTCTGAAATGCTTTAAAATTTCAAAACTCCAAAATGGGTCTCCGAGCTGTGTCTTATCTGCACTGGCAGGGTTGTGGGAGCAAGAGGCTAAATCCTGCCCCTCATTCCCCTTTTTATTTTTAAAATTGAAATGCCAGACCAAATCCTGTGTGTTGCATGGACCATACCTCACTGCTGTGGAAGACACTATGGAGAAGTTGGGGGGGGGGCAATTGATGCCATGGTCCTGCTATCTTCCTGAAATGTTTTTAAATCTCAAGACTCCAAGATAGGTCTCCAATTTGTGCCTTGCCTGTACTGGCAGAGGTGTGGGTGCAAGAGGCTAAATCCTGTCACTCATCCTTTTTTATTTTTAAAATTGCATGCTAGGCCACATCCTGTGTGTAAGTCAATGCAATCAAGCAATGCTAAAATTAATATGCATTGGAGAATGCAGTCACACAGCTGTATAGTTGTGGCCTACTATCCAGGCCGAGTTTAATCAATGGCTGTCTCCACTAAACCTGAAGCCAGGGAAGGTCATGTGCAATAATAGGGCAAATCTGGTGGTGGCACTATGCCTGGTCAAACATCACACATGTGCCTAACATAGCTCACGTCCTCAACCTGGTTGTACAGAAATTTTTAGGCCACTATTCCAGCCTGGATGCACTTTTGTGGAAGGCATGGTCGCTGTGTGCTCACTTTTAAAAATGTAATTGCTGGGATACATTCTGTGTTCCATTGGCCATACCTCCCTGCTGTGCAAAGATACTATGGAGAAATGGGAAGGGGGCAATTAATGCCACTGTCCTGCTGTCTGCCTAACATTTTCTTTAAATATCAAGACTCCAAGATGGGTCTCCAAGCTGTGTCTTGTGTGTACTGACAGGGGTATGGGAGCAAGAGGGGTAATCCTGTCATTTATGCACCTTTCATTTTTAAAATTGAAATGCCAGGTCGCATCCTGTGTGTTGCATTAACCATATCGCCCTGCTGTGCAAAGACACTATGTGGAAATTGGGGGGAGGGGGGGCAATTGATGCCATGGTACTGTTGTCTGTCTGGAATGTTTTTAACTATCAAGACTCCAAGATGGGTCTCCAGGCTGTGTATTGGTCTCCAAGTTGTGTATTGTTTGTACTGGCAGTGGTGTGAGAGCACCAGAGGTCTCTCTTCCACCTCAATATTTCTTATGTCAATAGTCTAAGAAGCTTATGGCTTTGCCGCCAAAATAGTGGTCCTGCACTATAAAACATATTTTTGCTGTTTTGAAATCTTTTCGAAACCCCCTAAAGATATTTTCTCTGGCTTAGGTTTGGCCGCAATTGATGCCATGGTACTGTTGTCTGTCTGGAATGTTTTTAACTATCAAGACTCCAAGATGGGTCTCCAGGCTGTGTATTGGTCTCCAAGTTGTGTATTGTTTGTACTGGCAGTGGTGTGAGAGCACCAGAGGTCTCTCTTCCACCTCAATATTTCTTATGTCAATAGTCTAAGAAGCTTATGGCTTTGCCGCCAAAATAGTGGTCCTGCACTATAAAACATATTTTTGCTGTTTTGAAATCTTTTCGAAACCCCCTAAAGATATTTTCTCTGGCTTAGGTTTGGCCTCCCATTGAATCCAATGGAGTTTGAAAAGGTTTGGTTCAGCAAACGTAGCGTTTATTCAGTAAGGCTTGGTGAACTGAACTTTCAAAGGTTCACGCTTCTCTAGTCAACTCCTCATAGACCCACAACAAAACAGACATTCAGGTCCCATAAAGCAACTAATTAACCACATTGAAAAAAGAAAGAGAAAAAAAAGAGAGGGAAAACCCAAGCGGGCCCCATAAAAGGAAAAGTTAATTTAGGGGAAAGAAAAAAAAAGAATAGGAGCATGAGAAAAGGGAAACAGGGTGCCTCTCCCACTCAAGTATTTCTAAGAACTTCCTGAAACTCTGGAGAGTCCAAGAACATGATCCAATGTCCCCCCACTTGAACAAACTTGTCAGTAGAGCCATCACCCTCCCTGGTGAGGTCCTTCATTCTCTGTAGACTGGCAATCTCCCCCAGCCAGTCAGTCAGGAAGAGACATTGTGTTGACTTCCACAATCTTGGAATGATCATTCGAGCAGCAGTTAAACAGAATCGCAACAAGTCACTCTTCTGTGACTTAATAGATCCCAGGAAAATGAAGAGGAGGGCCAATTGAGGAGATTTGTCCACCCGGTTCACATTCATTTAAGTTCCCACTTATTTATTGGTACACTGAAAATATAGAATCCCAAAAGGGCTGTATTTTAGTGCAACTCCACCATATATCATTCCGTTGTGTGGTTTCACATATTTTGTAGCTAGATTGGAATGTTCCTTCTATAATTAAATCCTATCTATGGGGATTACTGTAGTCAGATGACATTTGCCTGACATGTATTATTACAGCACGTTATACCCCTCTTTTTCTATGAAAATTTGTTCAATCGTTATCTTTGTGTTATCCACAGTTCTATTTTCTAGATCCATGGATTTTAGGGCACGCGACAACACGTGGCGGTCCCATATTAATGAGGCGTTTAAAGAGGACCTCACCTGTGGTTTTAATAGCAAGCCCGATAATCAGGCGGATATGCAAAGACTGAAGCAACTCTTACATAAGAGAACAAAACTCTGGTGGAATAAAGGTTTTTTGGAGCAATATGTTGCCAGGGGATTAATACCACGCGGTTTACGCATTCAGGTTTTTCCCTCCTTCCCCATTCAGGAAGAGTGGTTTACGAATGCATGGGAGAAATGTGCAGACACATGCTCCAAACAATTCATGGAGCTATTAATCAAACTAAATGAGGCTAATGTGGGGGAATTGGAGGTTGAGATTGAGACCATACAAGAAAAACTTAAAAAAGATCTAACGGAGGAGCAACTAACTAAATTTAATAAAGAAATTGATGGGGAATTTGTGAAATGGGAGAACGAGATAAGGACAACTAAGACCAAGAAACTCCAAAGAGACATTAATGACCGGGCTAATAAGCAAATGTATAGATGGAGAAAAGGTCGGGCATACCAACCCAATCATAATAGACCCAGATCCGTCTCTATCTCATCCCGTACCTCGGGGGACAGTACGGAGGTGGAGGATAAAGAGGAGAATTATGTACCTTCGAATTATAATAATAAAAAATCTAATGGAGGCCCCAGACAGACCCGAGGAGCTACTCAGGGGAAGAGAAAGGGCATCTCTCCCACAACATCACAGGAGCAACCGAAAAATAAAAAAAGTCCACTGGAGGTAATTAATCTATCTACCCACCCTCTGACTGAAGCCCAGGTGCAGGTCCTTCAGCTGGGACTGTCATTTGTGCCTACGGGCACATTTGACCTTTTCACTGCTGTTAAGGACCTCCACCTGTTCGCCCGAAAATTGGTGCTACACAAACTTCACCATAAGGTTGATAAAGGGGAGGAGTCACTGACAGAGAGGGAGAGGGAGGCCATCGCCACTCTGGAGGAGTTGGAGAGAGAGGCTGAGGGTGGCTTATCCATGACTTTCCCGAGGGAAATATTGCCGAGATCAACCACATTTCCCCCTCTGTCCATTTGCCCACAAATTGAGATCTTTGTCAGGTTAGTCACAAAGGAGTTTGAAAAGATCCCGAGATATAGCTCTGGTGACAACCTGACTAGGCAACAGCGTACTGCTATACAAGAACTACGCAGTATGACTGATATAGTAATAAAAAATGCGGACAAAGGGGGAAATGTGGTCCTCTGGCCTACAGTAAAATACGAACGTGAAGCTTTCAAACAATTAAACAATCAGGAGACATATACGAAACTTACCACAAATCCAACTCCTGTGTATAAAATGGAATTGATGTCCATTTTGGAGAAGGCCTTACTAGAGGGGATTATTACATCAAAAATTAGGGACGGTCTCCTGGTCAAAAATCCCCGGTTACCAACCTTTTATTTGTTACCCAAGGTTCACAAAGATGCCGCCAATCCCCCGGGACGCCCCATCGTCTCGGGGATTGGTGGCCTTTGTGAACCTATCTGCACCTATGTGGACTTTTATTTAAAACCACTGGTGCAAAATTTACCATCATACTTGCGGGACACAAATGATCTACTGAGGAAATTAGACGGTGTACATATGGAGGACGATATGTGGCTAGTCACAGCGGACGTAGAGTCCCTATACACCTGCATCTCGCACGAACAGGGTATTGAGGCATCCAGATATTTTCTGTCCTGTAGTTCATGGGGAGGACCTCTGTGTGGATTTATTCTGACACTACTAGACTTCATCCTCCACCATAACGTTTTCACTTTCAAGGACCGGTATTTCCTGCAGAGACGTGGTACCGCCATGGGGGCGGCATGTGCACCGTCGTATGCGGGGCTGTTTCTGGGCAGGTGGGAGCAGACGGTTTTACATGAGCTGCCACTTGCCCAGAATATAGTGTGCTGGTATAGGTACATCGACGATGTGCTGCTCCTATGGCAGGGGTCACGATCTCTGCTGGATGTGTTTATGGAGGAGGTAAACCGGAATGAGTTTAACATCAAACTGACCTATAAGGCAGATCAACATAAAATGGAGTTTTTGGACGTTATGGTGGAGGTTGGAGAGGGGGGCTTGATTGAGACGGATTTATTTAGGAAAACCACTTCCGTGAATGCATTATTACATGCCTCGTCTGCACACCAGAGGTCAACCATTCGAGCTATCCCTGCTGGCCAATTTCTGAGGGCCAAAAGGATATGCTCTACATCCCAAAAATTTGCATACCAGGCTAACGAACTTCGTGTGAGATTCAGGGAGAGGGGGTACGGTATCCGCGGAATTAAACAAGGGTATATGAGAGCCAAGTATACACCCAGAGAACATCTTTTGTATGGGCACAACACGAGACCCTTGGATGGTGGCGTGAATCATACCCGATTTATCTCCACTTACAATGGTCAGTGGAGACGGATCGGAGATGCACTATCCAGACACTGGTCCGTGTTACAGACGGACGCTGTCTTGGCTAATGACCTGCCGGGGGCCCCGCTGCTAACCTCAAGGAGGGGTAGGAGTTTGCGGGACCTCCTGGTGGATAGTCATTATGTGACCAAGACATCTGGGGGCCTCTTTGGACACAATATCCCAAGGACGGGAAGTTTCACATGCGGTGATTGCATTACATGTAAGTCGGGCAACATCATCAGGGGCAAAGATTTCACCTCGGCAGATGGTAAACAACGTTACCGTATTAAGAAGTATATTTCGTGCAGTAGCACGCACGTAATATACTATGCTAAGTGCCCCTGTGACTTAGTGTATGTGGGTTTGACCACAAGACAATTCCGCATTCGTATACGCGAGCATGTTCGCGACATTTTGAGGGCGCCTGCCGTGACGGACCTATCGCTGTTGAGGACTCTCCCCAGACACTTTAAGGTCCACCATAATTGTGACCCTGGTGGGCTGAGGGTGGTGGGGATAGACCTCGTCGGCGGTGGGATCCGTGGAGGTGACCTCAAGATGGCCCTTTTGAGATTGGAAAGTAGGTGGATCTTCTCCCTGGGGACCCTTGCTCCGGCAGGTCTGAACGAACAACTTAGTTTTGCTCCATTCTTGAATGTCTAGATCCCCTGGATGGGGAACCTTTGCCATTTAATCTGTATAGGGGTTAAGTTTTCTAATTTCGTCCCAGGGACGTTTATGATGCATTATCTTCTGATTGTCGTGCTGCTTTTTAATTGCATGTTGTTTTAATTCCAGTAATTGTTCATCTGAGGAATTGTGGACTCCCTTTTCTCCCCCTCCCCTCCTCGTGTGCCCCCCTGGCGATGGGATATGATTTTGGAATCAAGGATAAGGATGGAAAGATCTGACAGCTGCCTCATGAAGCATTTTCTGGACATTATCAGCATTATTCCCAATGTGGCTTCGCGGTTTTGCCTAGCCATGCATCAGCATTTATGATGATATTAAATTTGCATGTGATGCCTTGGGGAGACATTTATAATTTTGAGTGCGAGTATTAACTTTAGAGGGTAAAGAGTGATTCACCTGTGTTAGTGATTGGATGCCTAACGTGGACCTGCGGGTGTTTTACGTTGGCTTAATATAATTGGTTGTGGCCATGTCGGGACCTTTAACCTTATTTGGAGGTGCCTGACTATGGCTGCGCCTACACATGGGGATCATTATATATGGATCCAACTATGGATGTTTTGTGATCCAACATGGTAGTGCAGTTTTTCATTATGTGCATGGATGTTTGGTCGGATGTATGTGGGCGTGTCCGTGTTGGGGCTTCTTGGCTGTGGCCGGGGGTTCCAGCATTGGTCACATCCGCGTGCATGGATGTGATGTATAGATGTACTGACACGTTAACATGATGGGTCTTGATTATTGTGAGACTGTGCAGTTCATTTGCTAAAACAATTCTTTTCACACGCTATTATATCTATGGGTCCATCCGAACGTATACATGCCTATAGAGTGGAGATGTGATTCGTATATGGTTCATATGGTATGTGTGCCCCCGATATGATTGTGACCCTTAGTCGAGCCGGCATGTACTCATCATATGAGTTGTTATACGGCTGTCTAACTATGGATATAGTGCGTGAATATGATCGGTGCACAGATGTTTACAATCGTTATGTGTACAGTCTACAACTATGCATATGGATAGGGCATGTCTGATTTCTACGTTACCAACACTATGCGCAATATGTGACGTAATTTTTACCTTGGTCCGCCCATCTGTGATGTCCTTCTTGTCCCTCCTAGCGCGCCGTCCAGACGTGAGTCTTGGGTGTATGCACCCGGCGGCATCTTAGGCGGCCATGCGCATGCGTCAATGACGTCATCGGAGAATTTTCTCCAACGCATGCGCATTAGGACCGCCGCTGACCGCCGGTTTGCATACTATTTTCCCATGACGCGTTGTACGCGTGCGCACGGCGGACGGAGAGATGGACATCACCTGGAGGCCATGGGGTATTTAGGGGAGGGGGAAAGGAGTCCACGACAGCGTGTGGTGCCCCTGAAAAAGGTACCCGAAACGCGCGTCGGGCGTGGACCCTGGACCGGCTCCCCTACTTACTCCGACCTCCGGTATGTACCTCTAACACTTGTTTGACTCGGTTGTGCTTTTGCACCCCGGGTTAGTATTTCATTATCCGGTATCAGAGTCAGGTTGAGGAAGTTTACTCCCTATGCTTGGGGATAACCTGGGGGTATTGTGACTGGCAATTTGCCGTGTACTTTCCCAAGCATAGTGTATATACCTTCTATCCGGTCCTGGTCCCCACGTTGGTGAGGTTACAATGTCCTCATAAGTGATGAGTATTACTAATCAGGAGTATGTGTGTGTACTCCTGTTTTATCTTGTATGTATATTTAATGAATAAAATTTGGATAAATCATTCCGTTGTGTGGTTTCACATATTTTGTAACTCCACCATATATGTAGCATAGACCCTCTTTCAATACCACAGCGACAACACCTGTCCGAGACCAAGGGGAAAACAGCATATAAAGTGGCCGGACAGTGATACCAGTAGGTGAGTATTTTGTACTTTTTCTCTTGTGCTGCAAAAGCCATTGACAGTTTCTGATTACTTGTCCTCCAAGATGTCAACCCCGATCTCCTCCCTCCACCTCATAGTGAATTTAGGACTTTCTGCACTATCCCTCTGGTTTAGAAATTGAGATAACAAAATACATGGAGTGCGTTGGCGACGACTGGAGTAAAAACACCCTTTCAAATTGAGTAAGAGGGCAATGAAGTCCTTCTCTCTACCCCAAGTGGAGAGGAAAGATTTTAACTGTGAGTATTCCAACCAGGATACATCATTTCTTAAACTCATGAATACATAATAAAGTAGCAACATATCAGGGTGAAGATCCTGATCAACCTGGAATAAATCCATGGCGAAACATACGTTGGAGACCAGAGGTCTGGTACTGGGGGGCTCATACGACTATTCAAGGCTCTGATGGAATGCTTTCTTGCACATATCACTTTATAGGCCCTGTGGTATGTATGTAATTAACTATACTGATTAGTGATTCTATTCTATAACTCAGCAGGACTATGTTCATTTGGGAGATACAATGCCTGCTTTTTTTCACCATACATGTCTGTGCGATTTTCTTTGTACATCTCACAGCAGTAGTCCTTTGAGCAAAGAATTTGATGTATGTATCCGTTACTGCCCCCTTACATGCATGTTATTAATAGTGGTTTTATTTCTTGTTCACTGCTTTTTTATCTTGTCCAATAAAGTTTGTACTAGTTTTGCACATTTAACTCCAGTTCTCCAGTGTATTTATCAATTACGGGAATGTAGCAGGGGTCCCCCCTAGGGTGAAGAACTCTAGCCAGCGGTCTCCCACATTTATCTGCAAATTCATAGAGAAATCTATTAAACCAAGTCTTTTGGCATGCGTATTGCTGATTGACAAGGGATTTAAGTTCTCTCGTTTTGATGAGGTTCCCAAGGATAGGAGGCGAAAGCGAGTTCTTATGGGCACACATGAGGTCTGTGATCTTTTTCACTAAAGAAAAAATCATTTGTGCTCACTCTTTTTTGAGTATGGACCCATATTTGATCAAAATTCACCTTAACACACATTTGAGCACCTTCCACTGTGTTGGGAGAGCCATGGGGTCAGCAGAGTGTATACCCAAGAACCCAGATATAGTTCTCCGTATTTCTGTGGTACACATTTGGTCCCTCAATAGATTGTCATTGAATTTCCATGTCCAGGGCTTCAAAAACCCATCCTGGACGGTAAGACACAGGAATACGGAAGTGTGATTGGACCAAGAGATATTCCCTACGGAGGTCTGTATCTGCCAGGTCAGAATATGTCAACTGAGTAGGAACAGGTCAGTGCACCTGTAGGAGGAATAATAAGAATAGTCACAATCCGTGGGGTGAAGTGTTCTCCACACTTCCTCCAGACCCTGGATAGACCATTTTCCTGTATTTATTTTCCTAAGTGAGTGAGGGTGTTATGTTAAGACTTAGACATATATGGGGGCTTCCTACTGTAGAATGCATTAATTAGTATTATTTATTAAAATTGGCAATAGCAAAATCTGGCACATATAAAAAGCTAAAGGCTAAAACAACATCAGGTTATATTAATGTTTACATTTAATGCAGGATGTAAAATGTTGGCAAACGTTAAATGCTGTCATAACTAGTTTTATACAAAGTAAGAATGCAGCGGAGACACCATCACATGTTTCTCAACGCTGGCAGGAAACTAGCCAGGTCTTTCACGGGGAAGGAACAACCACGGGAAGGGCAGTCTCCAGTCATTGAGACCACCTATGCCAAACATGGTATCCATCCACAGACAGCTGTTGTGGGGTATTTGCCCCTCATCAGTGTGGAGTAGGAAACTGGCTAGTGGGAGCAATGCCTAGTAGAAGACTACATAGTTAAGGATGGTTGACCTCGGGGAGATCAACATCCAACACCGCAGACACCATCACATGTTTCTCAACGCAGTGACACTAGAACAAGGCCCCTTGGGAAAATATGCAAAACAAGAATGCCGCGGAGACACAATCACATGTTTCTCAACGCTGGCAGGAAACTAGCCAGGTCTTTCACCAGGAAGGAACAACCACGGGAAGGGCAGTTTCCAGTCAAAGAGACCACCTATGCCAAACATGATATCCATCCACAGACAGCTGTTGTGGGGTATTTGCCCCTCATCAGTGTGGAGTAGGAAACTGGCTAGTGGGAGCAATGCCTAGTAGAAGACTACATAGTTAAGGATGGTTGACCTCGGGAGATCAACATCCAACATCGCAGAGACACGATCATATGTTTCTCAACGCAGTGACACTAGAACAAGGCCCCTTGGGAAAATATGCAAAACAAGAATGCCGCGGAGACACCATCACATGTTTCTCAACGCTGGCAGGAAACTAGCCAGGTCTTTCACCTGGAAGGAACAACCATGGGAAGGGCAGTTTCCAGTCAAAGAGACCACCTATGCCAAACATGGTATCCATCCACAGACAGCTGTTGGGGGGTATTTGCCCCTCATCAGTGTGGAGTAGGAAACTGGCTAGTGGGAGCAATGCCTAGTAGAAGACTACATAGGTAAGGATGGTTGACCTCGGGGAGATCAACATCCAACACCACGGAGACACCATGACGTGTTTCTCAACGCAGTGACACTAGAACAAGGCCCCCTGGGAAAATTTGCAAAACAAGAATGCCGCGGAGACACCATCACATGTTTCTCAACGCTGGTAGGAAACTAGCCAGGTCTTTCACCTGGAAGGAACAACCACGGGAAGGGCAGTCTCCAGTCAAGGAGACCACCTATGCCAAACATGGTATCCATCCACAGACAGCTGTTTCGGGGTATTTGCCCCTCATCATTTGGTCCCTCAATAGATTGTCATTGAGTTAACATGTCCAGGGCTTCACAAACCCATCCTGGACGGTAAGACACAGGAATATGGAAGCGATAGAAGAGATATGGAAGAGATATTCACCACGGAGGTCTGTATCTGCCAAGTCAGAACATGTCGACTGAGTAGGAACAGGTCAATGCACCTATAGGAGTAATAATAAGAATAGTCACAATCCGTGGGGTGAAGTGTTCTCCACACTTCCTCCAGACCCTGGATAGACCATTTTACTGTATTTATTTTCCTAAGTGAGTGAGGGTGTTATGTTAAGACTTAGACAGATATGCGGGCTTCCTACTGTAGAATGCATTAATTATTAGTATTATTTATTAAAATTGGCATTAGCAAAATCTGGCACATATAAAAAGCTAAAGGCTAAAACAACATCAGGTTATATTAATGTTTACATTTAATGCAGGATGTAAAATGTTGGCAAATGTTAAATGTTGTCATAACTAGTTTTATACAAAGCAAGAATGCAGCGGAGACACCATCACATGTTTCTCAATGCTGGCAGGAAACTAGCCAGGTCTTTCACAGGGAAGGAACAACCATGGGAAGGGCAGTCTCCAGTGAAGGAGACCACCTATGCCAAACATGGTATCCATCCACAGACAGCTGTTGGGGGGTATTTGCCCCTCATCAGTGTGGAGTAGGAAACTGGCTAGTGGGAGCAATGCCTAGTAGAAGACTACATAGGTAAGGATGGTTGACCTCGGGGAGATCAACATCCAACACCACGGAGACACCATGACGTGTTTCTCAACGCAGTGACACTAAAACAAGGCCCCCTGGGAAAATTTGCAAAACAAGAATGCCGCGGAGACACCATCACATGTTTCTCAACGCTGGTAGGAAACTAGCCAGGTCTTTCACCTGGAAGGAACAACCATGGGAAGGGCAGTCTCCAGTCAAGGAGACCACCTATGCCAAACATGGTATCCATCCACAGACAGCTGTTTCGGGGTATTTGCCCCTCATCATTTGGTCCCTCAATAGATTGTCATTGAGTTAACATGTCCAGGGCTTCACAAACCCATCCTGGACGGTAAGACACAGGAATATGGAAGCGATAGAAGAGATATGGAAGAGATATTCACCACGGAGGTCTGTATCTGCCAGGTCAGAACATGTCGACTGAGTAGGAACAGGTCAATGCACATGTAGGAGTAATAATAAGAATAGTCACAATTCGTGGGGTGAAGTGTTCTCCACACTTCCTCCAGACCCTGGATAGACCATTTTACTGTATTTATTTTCCTAAGTGAGTGAGGGTGTTATGTTAAGACTTAGACAGATATGGGGGCTTCCTACTGTAGAATGCATTAATTATTAGTATTATTTATTAAAATTGGCATTAGCAAAATCTGGCACATATAAAAAGCTAAAGGCTAAAACCACATCAGGTTATATTAATGTTTACATTTAATGCAGGATGTAAAATGTTGGCAAATGTTAAATGCTGTCATAACTAGTTTTATACAAAGCAAGAATGCAGCAGAGACACCATCACATGTTTCTCAATGCTGGCAGGAAACTAGCCAGGTCTTTCACAGAGAAGGAACAACCATGGGAAGGGCAGTCTCCAGTCAAGGAGACCACCTATGCCAAACATGGTATCCATCCACAGACAGCTTTTTTGGGGTATTTGCCCCTCATCAGTGTGGAGTAGGAAACTGGCTAGTGGGAGCAATGCCTAGTAGAAGACTACATAGGTAAGGATGGTTGACCTCGGGGAGATCAACATCCAACATCACAGAGACACGATCATATGTTTCTCAACGCAGTGACACTAGAACAAGGCCCCTTGGGAAAATATGAAAAACAAGAATGCCGCGGAGACACCATCACATGTTTCTCAACGCTGGCAGGAAACTAGCCAGGTCTTTCACCCGGAACGAACAACCATGGAAAGGGCAGTCTCCAGTCAAGGAGACGACCTATGCCAAACATGGTATCCATCCACAGACAGCTGTTTCAGGGTATTTGCCACTCATCAGTTGGTCCCTCAATAGATTGTCATTGAGTTTCCATGTCCAGGGCTTCACAAACCCATCCTGGACGGTAAGACACAGGAATATGGAAGCGATAGAAGAGATATGGAAGAGATATTCCCCACGGAGGTCTGTATCTGCCAGGTCAGATCATGTCGACTGAGTAGGAACAGGTCAATGCACCTGTAGGAATTATAATAAGAATAGTCACAATCCGTGGGGTGAAGTGTTCTCCACACTTCCTCCAGACCCTGGATAGAACATTTTCCTGTATTTATTTTCCTAAGTGAGTGAGGGTGTTATGTTAAGACTTAGACAGATAAGGGGGCTTCCTACTGTAGAATGCATTAATTATTAGTATTATTAATTAAAATTGGTGATAGCAAAATCTGTCACATATAAAAAGCTAAAGGCTAAAACAACATCAGGTTATATTAATGTTTACATTTAATGCAGGATGTAAATTGTTGACAAATGTTAAATGCTGTCATAACTAGTTTTATAAACTTGATTGATCTAGTTCTAACATCAAAATTGCCTTTGTCTAGGACAGTTTCCAATGTGTGTAGTTCCATATAGAGTGTTTAGGGATACCATCAATTTTAGGGCTATAAAAGAAGGACATTGACTGGTGCTATCTGTCATGTAAAACTCTTGAAGGGTCCTCACCCCCCTCTCTGCCATCAGCCACAGATCGTCATGACGATTATCTGATCGGCCTGAAAGTTTAGGTATTTATGACTTTGGGTGATGGTAGAACTGCAGCCAAAGGACACATAGAAAACAAAACAAAACAAAACAGTTTTTAAGCACTACGTTAATGCTAGAAAAATTAAAAGCATTTTGCCAGAATCCCTGTGGAGTGTTGAACCCAGCGCACCGTCTAGCTCCACTGGAAGATTGCTGTTAGCGCAACAAATGAGTATTGACCAGTAAAATCATGCTAGATGCGTTGTGTTTGGTTTGGTTTGGTAAGTAAATGTAAAATCGAGATATAAAATATGACGCTAATATCTTTCACCTGTGTGGCCCAGGAGCAAAGATATGTGAAAAGCTAGAATTAGAGAACTTTGTGACAATCTCGGCACAGCCCACAAGAGACTGTAAATTGAGGTCACAGAGAGGGGGGTTACCTGAAGGCATAAGAGAGACTAGCTCCTTGATGGGGGCAGTCAGTACTGGAAGGCATCAGTAAGTGGTGATGCTGGCCCTCTCATTACCATCTCCTTCTCTTGGAGTCACTCCCTCCCTAAATTCAGACATCACATCTATGGCACGGGTTTAGTAAGTTTCACGTTTATACCTTTTATTTTTATGTAACTGTCTATACTGTATTTGTATTGTTCCCTTTTGTAAATTCTTCTATATTTTTTAAACACTGCCTATTTTCGGATTAAATATATAAAATTTAATAGTTTCTTTCCTCATGCTTTATATACGAATCCAAAGAACCCGAAGGGCCTTATGCTATCTGAAATGGGTCCTCAGCTATCCCGAAAAGCTGGGTGGTGGCAGTGTAATTATTATTGCATAGAATTATTGGAGTGCTATCATTAAGGGTACCGAAGTATATATATATTCCATTAGCGGGAATCGGTGATATATACACTTACCCTTGCTGTGAGACCTCCAATATTTGGCATTATCAGCTCAGCAGTCTCATTTTATGTATTGTCCTGCAGTACCAAAAGTGGCCTGCCGACAAGGGGGGGCGCTAGAGAGTAGTCGTCTTGGTGACAAATCAGCAAACAGCTGCGGGATATCTGAGTGACTCCCTCGGCTGTTCATGACAAATTGGTGGCAGCGGTGGGATATAGAGCATTACTGATCGGGTTTGAGCAATCCTCCTTTTCACTAAAAATTGCAAACGTTTTGAGGATCGAACTCAGTGTTTAAATATACCTGGAACAATACTGTACGTGTAGCAGCTACCCCCTCCCTTCTCTCTTGTTTTTCTATCCTATCTTTTATTTGGCAACTATGGCTGTGCTGACCGAAGCCTGGTACAGCCAGCTGACGAAGGAGACTCTGATTGCCATCTGCACGACCAGAGAGATTGATGTCAGTGGCAAAAACAAGTCAGATCTCATTAAAGAACTGTTACAATGGGACGCAAAGCAAGTCCGTTCCCCCAGTGCTGATGACGGGGAGACAAGCCAAGCCCTGGATGATACTGCGGTCAGGGCCTCTTCGGCAGCTTCAAGCCAGAGCAGCGACCGAAGCAGCATGGACTCTTACCTGCAGATGGCCCTACAACAACTTGATGCAGATGACCGGGAGGGATGGCTGAAGCTCATTCAGCAATATCAAGATCGAGAGACTGAGAGAGCCGAGCGTCAAGCCCAGAGAGACCATGAATTGAAGGTCCTCCAAGCCCGGCAGCAGACATCTTCCTCACTGAACGGTGAGTCCAATAATGCCAGCAGCTTTAAACCCTGACTGGAGCACTTTCCTGTGATGGAAAAGGATGGGGACTTGGACACCTTTCTGAGGGGATTTGAAAAGACTTGCTTGCTGTACCAGTTGCCTCCAGCACAATGGGCATGATACTTAACCCCAGGGCTGCGAGGCAAGGCCCTGGACGCGTTTGCCAGTCTCCCTCAAGAGCAGAGTGGAGACTATGAGGCCATAAAGCAGGCCCTAATACGGTAGTATCAGCTGACTCCAGAGGTGTACCGCAAAACATTCCGGACCCTCCAGCGCGGACCTCATGACAGCTACAGTGATTTGGTGGATGGGCTCCAAACCACCTTTGACCAGTGGATCAAAGGACTGTCCGTTACAACATTTGAGGAGCTAAGGGACCTAATGGTGAAGGACCAACTCCTACATCTTTGTCCTGTGGAGGTTCGACAGTTTGTTATGGACCGAGAGCCCAAGGAGGCCTCAAAAGCTTGGCCGTAACCTATGAGGTCAATCGTGCATCGGGGGTGCGGAAGCCGTCCACCGCCAGCTGGAAAGGGGGTAAGATGACAACTATGACCACCCCTGCCCTTACCAGCCAAACTCCCATAGGTCCTGTGTCATCCACCAGTGCCCGGCCCACCTCTCACACTCGCAGGTGTTTTTCCTGCAACCAGACTGGACACCTCAGCACCGCTTGCCCAGAGAGGCAGAAGAGGAACCCCACATACAAGGCCCAAGGGCCTAGTGCAGCTGTGTTTTTGGTGGGAGAGGTGGGTGGTAGGGCCTGTGAAAACCTACACTCCGTCACCATGGGCGGAACCCCCACTGTGAGGCTCAAGGACACTGGAGCCGACCGAACACTGATCCGCCCCGAACTGGTGCCTCCTGAAAACTTTATCCCGGGAAAACTCCTGACTGTCATTGGGGTTGGGGGTGTTCACCAATCTTTCCCAATGGCCTGGGTTTCCCTCGAATGGGGTGCTGGGAGAGGGTGGAGGGAGGAGGAAAGTGGCCAATGTTTTATTGAGGACTGATCTGGGACGATTGGTTGCACAATTTATCCCTGATGACCCTCAACAATCCAATAAGTCATGTGATACAAATGTTGTTGATAAGTCATGTGATGCAAATGTTGTTGATAAGTCATGTGATGCAAGCGCTGTTAAGTCATGTGACCCAAATGCGGATATCCAGAACGTGATTTCAAATGTTGTACATGGTAATAAAGTGGAGGTTTGTACAGGGGAACTCAGCCATGCCACGCTGCAGGGTGACGTGGCTGAGGACGACCCCAAGGTAGGTAAGTGTCTGTGCTGACAGAGATGGAGGCAGACATGAGAACCACAAGGAAAGTGATCAAATGCAGCTAACCAGTGTCACAGAGTACAGTGACACAGCCGGTGGTAGCTGCCCCAGGATTGGCACTGCTCCTAAGGTACTACAGGATGAGGAGCCAGTAGCACCCAGGGCCGGTCAGGTTGATGGGGAAGAGTTCTTATCCCCCGGGAAGACAGCCTTCATCGGTGCTGTCACCCGCAGTCACAGTGCCCAGAACGCAAATGAAATCTTGCCTTCTGACACTTCTTCACCCAGAGGGATAACGGAACTGGTTACAGACCCAGAACAGGTCCCAGAGGGTCCCGGTGAGGTTGGAACCTTAACGTCACTTTTGGCTGCCTCTAGCCAAGAGTTCCAGGTGGCTCTACAAACTGATGCCAGTCTAGAGACGTTAAGGGACCTCGCAGAGAAGCCCTCCTTCGAGACCGATAAGGAGAGGGTATTCTGGGACCAGGGGAGGTTGTACCAGGAGACTGTTCCCTGTAACCCCCAACAGGAGTGGCTGAAGGAAAGACAGCTGGCGGTGCCTCACCACTTTAGGAGTGAGTTGCTGCAGATTGCCCATGGGATCCCACTCGCCGGACACTTGGGGGTCAGCAAAACCAAGGCCCGTCTGTCTCACCACTTCTATTTGCCCAAGATGGGGACAGATGTTGCCAATTACTGCCGCTCCTGTATCACATGTCAGAGTGGGAAAGTCAGGGCCTGCTCCCAAAGCTCCCCTGATCTCTTTGCCAGTGATAGAGGAGCCTTTCCAGAGGGTCGCTGTGGACATCGTCACGCCTCTGGCCATCCCAAGCAGCTCTGGAAAACGTTTCATCCTTACTGTGGTAGATTATGCTACGCGGTATCCGGAGGCAGTGGCTCTGTCCTCAGTTATGGCCGATAAGGTGGCAGATGCCCTCCTGGCCATTCTCTTCCGAGTAGGATTTCCCAGGGAGATGCTTACCGACCAGGGGACTCAGTTCATGTCTCGTCTAATGGAGGCTCTCTGTAAGAAAATACAGGTGCAGCATCTGGTATCAAGCGCCTATCACCCACAGACCAATGGTTTGTGTGAGCGATTTAATGGTACCCTTAAGCAGATGCTTAAGATGCTGGTTGAGTCACATGGATGCGACCGGGAGCAGTATCTCTCACACCTGCTGTTTGCCTACAGAGAGGTACCACAGGCCTCAACGGGGTTTTCCCCCTTCGAGCTCCTGTATGGCAAACGGGTCCGGGGGCCTCTTGGTCTGGTAAGAGAATCCTGGTAAGAGGAACTGAACTCCCCAGAAGTGTCCGTGTTGGAGTATGTCATTCAGCTCCGTGACAAAATGCAGTAAATGACACGGCTGGTGCACGAGAATATGGTGCATGCCCAGGCCAGCCAGAAGCTATGGTACGACCAATACGCTCGAGAGCGGGTGAACGAAGCGGGTCAGAAGGTGTGGGTCCTAGTCCCAATGACCCAGAACAAGCTTCAGACGGCCTGGGAGGGTCCATACCTTGTGCATCAGCTCCTCAATGACGTAAATTACGTGGTTACCATCGACCATGCCAGGAAGAGGCAAAAGGTCTTCCATGTCAACATGATGAAAGCTCATCATGACAGGGAATTTTTTGCCCTTCCTGTGTGTAGCCTTCCCGAGGAAGGAGAAAATGAAGTCTTGGTGGACTTGCTCACCTCGGCCCGGGATGGAGGGTCTATCGAGGAGGCGGCATTCAACCCACAACTATCCACGGACCAAAGGTCCCAGTGTGTCGCCCTGGACAAGCCAGGGGCCACAGGTAACTACATCACCACACCCTACACCCCGGTCAGGCACATCAAGGTCAGACACAAATCCCTTGTTGCCTTCCTCCAGAGGCTGATGTCCACACCAGGGGGTGGAGCCAGGCGGTTGGTCTCCACCCACCAAGGAGTTCTCAGTCCTGGAGGCGGGAAAGACAAGCAGATTAGTTTTGGACAGTGAGAGTGGAAGGAGGAAAGTGTAGGAGTCGAGCAATCTGAAGTGGTCTGGGTGTGTGGCCCGGACAGAGCAGCAAGGTTGGCAGACGGTGGTGACCGTCTGCAGGAGAGGCTGATCGGAGTTGCCGAAAGGACCGTGGACGGGCGGTGGCCTGGCAGTACCGGACCGGTACACAAGGAGAAGCCAGCACCGTTGGCAGGGGCTTTTCGGATCCCGGCAAGGCTAGGAGTCGCCGTAAAGTTGGCAAATCCGTTAGTGCAGGGGACCTCCGGGGTCTCCAAACAACCAAGTCCCGACAGAAGGCCACAGTACAACCGTGTAGGAGAGACACCGTCACCGCCAAGGCAACTGTTTCTCAGGGCCAGCGCCTGCGGGCAAAATGGGCTCCTCCGGCCCATATCCAAGCCGGGGAGCGGGTTACCGGTGGGAACCCATTGGAACCGTAAACAACATCAAGGTGCAGGGAGAGATAGTCACCGCCAACCTGCCGGGGAAAATCAACAGCAGCCGTCCGTGGGACCCGTCTTTCCAGCCGTGTGTTTTACCGAGAACTGTGTCAACGTCTCAGGCTGAGTGAGTACCACCGTGCCGTGTGGCACAGCGCTGCCTCCCCCCGCGACCCTGCACCTCGCCAGGCCCAGTGACCGCCTGCCATCCTGTCCCTACCTCATCCATCACCGGGCCCCGGGACAACCAACCCCCTACCCACGGAGGGGAGATAAACATCAAGCTGCTCTCTGTCATCGCTCCCAGGATCCCTGTCCAGAGCAGCGGTGGTGTTCCAAATTCACCACGACCGTGGGTGGCGTCACGAACAATCTCCACATATCCCCAAATCAATCAAACCAACCGCCCTGCCCCCCCTTTTCACTCGCCGGGCGAGGAGCGCCTCTCGAGTCCCCGGGATCCGGCCCACCGCTCGAGCCACCGCCGAGCAGCAGCCGCAGCAGCGATAGCCGGACCCGAGCAGTGGGAGAGCGCGTTTGCCATCCTCCTCCCCGCCCGCGACACCAGCTGCAGGAGGTATTCCGGCCCTACCTGATGACCTTCACAAATGTCCCAGGGAAGACATTCCTAGCCACCCACCAGGTGGACACAGGGAGTCATTCCCCTGTCCGTCAACACCCATACTGTCTCTCCCTAGAGGTACAAAAGGACATAAAAAGGGAGATCGATGAAATGCTAGTCCTGGGGGTAATCCAGAGGTCCAAAAGTGCATATGCCTCGCCTGTAGTTTTGGTTCCAAAAAAGGACCTGACAACCCGGTTTTGTGTGGACTACAGGAGGCTAAATGCAATCACAGCACCCGATGCGTACCCAATGCCACGCATCGATGAGCTACTGGATTGCTTAGCCGGGGCCCGGTACCTGACAATTATGGACCTGAGTCGAGGGTACTGGCAGATCCCTATGTCCAAGGAAGCACAAGAAAGGTCCGCCTTCATCACTCCATTCGGGCTGTATGAATCCCTCGTCATGCCCTTTGGCATGAGAAATGCTCCTGCCACTTTCCAGCGATTGGTCAACCAGCTGCTCGAGGGACTAGCAGGGTTTGCAGTCGCTTACCTGGATGACATTCCATCTTTAGTCCCACTTGGGAGGAACACCTGGGGCACTTTGAGCAGGTGCTACGGTGGATCCAAAGAACTGGTCTGACTATAAAGCCAGGGAAGTGTCAGATCGGCATGACGGAGGTACAGTACCTCGGACACCAAGTGGGTGGCGGGACCCTGAAACCAGAGCCAGGGAAGGATGATGCCATCATCTCCTGGCCTACCCCCAAGTCAAAGAAGCAGGTAATGTCCTTCTTGGGTACGGCAGGGTACTATAGGAAGTTCGTTCCTAACTATAATGCTCTTCCTAAGCCGTTGACGGACCTCACCAAAAAGAAACTACCGCAAGTAGTCACCTGGACAGATGACAAGTAGTCACTGAAAGCTGCACTCGCCAGTTCCCCAATCCTACAAGCCCCAGACTTCACCCGACGGTTCATAGTTCAGACAGATGCCAGTGCATTTGGCCTGGGTGCAGTACTCAGCCAGGTAAATGGGGAGGGAGAAGAGCATCCAGTGGTATTTCTCAGCCGCAAGCTCTTGTCCCGGGAAGTGGCCTACGCCACTGTGGAGAAGGAGTGCCTCGCTATAGTGTGGGCCCTGCGGAAACTGCAGCCCTACCTATATGGACGCAACTTCACCATAGTAACAGACCACAACTCTCTCAGCTGGCTACACCGGGTGGCCGGCGACAATGGTAAGCTACTGCGGTGGAGCTTGGCACTACAGCAGTATGATTTTACCATTCAACACAAGAAGGGTGTTGAGCATGGCAACGCTGATGGATGGGCAGTGGGATGCCAGCGAGGTAGGCTTAGGAGACGATCGGCAAATAAATCTCCCATGCTACCTCAAAAAGGGGGAGGTGTCATGTAAAACTCTTGAAGGGTCCTCCCCCCTCTCTGCCATCAGCCACAGATCGTCATGACGATTATCTGATCGGCCTGAAAGTTTAGGCTTTTATGACTTTGGGTGATGGTAGAACTGCAGCCAAAGGATGCATAGAAAGACATCCCTTTGTTCTGTTGGAGGGAAAACTTCCAAAACAGTTTTTAAGCACTACGTTAATGCTAGAAAAATTAAAAGCATATTTCCAGAATCCCTGTGGAGTGCTGAACCCAGCGCACTGTCTAGCTCCACTGGAAGATCGCTGGTAGCACAACAAATGAGTATTGGCCAGTAAAATCATGCTAGACGCGTTATGTTTGGTATCAATGTAAATGTAAAATCGAGATATAAAATATGACGCTAATATCTTTCACCTGTGTGGCCCAGGGGCAAAGATATGTGAAAAGCTAGAATTAGAGAACTTTGTGACAATCTCGGCACAGCCCACAAGAGACTGTAAAATGAGGTCACAGAGAGGGGGGGTTACCTGAAGGCATAAGAAAGACTAGCTCCTTGATGGGGGCAGTCAGTACTGGAGGGCATCAGTACGTGGTGCTGCTGGCCGTCTCTCTACCATCTCCTTCTCTTGGACTCCCTCCCTCCCTAAATTCAGATGTCACAATGGCACGAGTTTAGAAAGTTTCACGTTAATACCTTTTATTTTTATGTAACTGTCTATATTTTTTAAACACTGCCTATTTTCGGATTAAATATATAAAATGTAATAGTTTCTTTCCTCATGCTTTATATACGAATCCAAAGAACCCGAAGGGCCTTATGCTATCTGAAACGGGTCCTCAGCTATCCCGAAAAGCTGGGTGGTGGCAGCGTAATTATTATTGCATAGAATTATTGGCGTGCTATCATTAAGGGTACCAAAGTATATATATATTCCATTAGCGGGACTCAGGATATATACATTTACCCTTGCTGTGAGACCTCCAATATTTGGCATTATCAGCTCAGCAGCCTCATTTTATGCATTGTTCTGCAGTACCAAAAGTGGCCTGCCGACAAGGGGGGCGCTAGAGAGTAGTCGTGTTGGTGACAAATCAGCGGACAGCTGCGGGATATCTGAGTGACTCCCTCGGCTGTTCATGACACTATCCCTGCCTTGAGCTCCACTATCTGCAGAATAAAGATCATCGTATTCCTAGTCCTCAGCCTCGCTGCTCTCAGTATGTAGATTGTGAGATTCTGTTAAATCATAAATTATTCCTATGCATTGTGAGATAACTTGTTGAGGGTTTTTTTTGCTCTATTTGTACCGCCCCACGCTCGGCTGTAGCCGAGCCGGTCGGATCCGGGCTCGTGTGTCGGTGGCTCGAGCGTCTCCGGATCGGAGGTCACGTCGCTCTGAAAGGGGCTGGGGCTTTGAAGGGGGTTTTAGGTTAAAGTTCGTGACGCCACCCACGGGTTGTGGTGAAGTTAGGAACCACTGCTGCTGTTTACTAGGCACCCCGGGGGAGATGTTGGTGCAGCTTTTGGTGTTAACCCCTCCGTGGGCAGGGGTGGTGGCTCCGGGACTCGGTGGATGTGATGTGATGTCGGTGCTCGGCGGGGCAGGGGGGTGCATGGCCCGAAGGCACAGTGGTACTCACTCTGACAAATACACGGGAGTCTCTGGTAAACCAAATGGATGGTGGTCGGTGCCCGCAGCCGTCCGCTTCGGTTCCCCAAACGGGTTGATGGTGTCCGCTTTTCTCCTGCACCTTTTTGTAGTTATGGACAGCCGCGCTTCAGCGACGGGAGCCCTGCTCCCTGGCGTGTATGTCAGAAGAGCTTGTTTGCCCGCAGGCACTGGACGTTATCCGGAATCGGTGGGCTATTGCCTTCTTTTGGGACTTGGGTGGGAAAGGACCTAAAGTCCAGACCTCAATCAGTTAATTAATGGGGTCCGGTAGATTCGGGACCGCGTTGCAGGGTCTGAGTACCCCCTCGTGTGCTCTGGTTTCCAGTCGGTTACCCGGTTCGGTACCGGCGGGCCACTACCCTGTCCCGGCTACCTACGGTTCCACCAGGCTGTCTTCCCGGCTCCTGCAGACGGCCACCACCATGTGCCTCCTAGCCAAAGTGCCTGGGCTCCTACCAAGGACACTGATAGATTTACTCCTGTCACTTCCACTTCACAACTGCTCTCCTCCTCTCCTCAGACTAATCTCATCTGCTGTGTTTTTCCTGCCTCTGGGCCTGTGAACTCCTAGGTGGGCGTGGCCAACCGCCTGGCTCCGCCCCCTGGTGTGGACATCAAACCCAGAGGGAGGTGACTAGGATTTAGTAGGTTGGCTGGTGTCACCTTATTTGGGGATGGGTGCTGTGCAACGGCCTAACTGTGACTACCTGGCTAGTCCAGGGCATCACATATTTGTAAAGGAATTACTGATACAAATCCTCATACGAGGTCGGTGTGCTTGATTTCTGCAGTAAAGGTGAGATTCTTGAAGGGAAAAATGTCACTAATCTCCCACTGAAATTTTAACCCATATCTACAACCATTAATATTAAGTTGTTTTCATTCAGGCATAATTCATTTCTGTAAAATAGAAGCTATACTGTGTGCAATATATTAGCGGTGATTATTATTTTTCCCAGTGGTTCAGTGCCCCTATTATTTCACGATCTCATAAACATGTCCATTACATATGGTCTTATTTTATCAACATTATCATTTCTACATTGATTGCTCAAATTAATTGTCTCTTCTCAATTAGCAATCTCCAGATCTCATGCAGAAAGTTAGAACGTTTACTTGTAACTATAAAGCAAAGTAAGTATATGTTATTGTGTCAGTCTTTAATAAGACAAAAACATACCGATATGACATGTACTTTGAAAATATGAGAATCAATTAGCAACAAACTCTGTTCTAACTAACATTCTGACCTTACAATGCTTTTCTAAATCACAAGAACATTACAGTCTACAGAATCAAAAATATCTGAACTCCCAAAATGTGTTGATATTTGTTAGCAAACAGATTCAGCATTGCTGATATGGTTATACAGAAAAGTCAAGATGCCGTTCTACACTTTTCTTCTAATACACACATGATAGTTTACATCTATCTCCTATTCTGTAGACGAGTAAAGCCTGCTTTACACGGTACGATTACACATACGATATCGTATGCGATCGTACCCGCCCCCATTGTATGTGCGGCACGTTCAATTTGTTGAACGTGTCGCACAAACGATTATTTCCCGTCACACGTACTTACCCCTCCATACGACCTCGATGTGGGTGGCAAACGTCCACTTCCTGGAGTGGGAGGGACGTTCGGCGTCACGTGGCAGCCGTCCAATAGAAGCCGAGGGGCGGAGATGAGCGAGACGTAAACATCCCGCCCATCTCCTTCCTTCCGCATTGCCGACGGGAGCCACGGGACGCAGGTAAGATCTGTTCATCGGTGTCACAAACTGCGATGTGTGCAATCTCGGGAACATTGAACAACCTCACGTTCAATTGAACGACATGCGTGCGATGAACGGTTTTTCGTTTAATCGCAATCGCACGTAGGTTTTACATGTTACAATCTTACTTACAATGCCAGATGTGCGTCACTTACGACGTGACCCCGCCGGCACATCGTAAGATTTATTTTAGCGTGTAAAGCCCGCTTTAGAAGAGAAAGTATGCATGCATGCAACGACATGCATTCTTGTATCTATTTCCCCTGTAGTGAATATGTACCGCCCCCGTGTCAGCGGCCGAGCCGCCCGGATCCGGAGCTGCGGTGGCTCGGGGCGTCTCCAGACCCGGGAGGGGGGTTGCGTGCAAACTAGAAGTTAAAGGGGGGATATGTACAGGGGATTTGGAAGTTCGTGACACCACCCATGGTGCGTGGTAAGATGGAGTACCACCGCTGCTGTTTGCACATCCGGTGGCGGTGATATGTCAGCAAGGTGTTTAACCCCTCTGTGGGTAGGGGGTTGTGCCCCGGGGCCCGGTGACTATAGCAAAGGGGTGCCGTTGGGGAGGAAAGGGTTTCTGCGTACTCACTCAGTCCAAGAATTCTGGCACCAACAGCTTGTAAACCAGAATTCTTAGCACCGCAGCAGCAAGGAGGGAGCACGCTTGGATCCGTGCCCTTGGTGTTGCTTGTTACCCTGTGACCTTTTCGTGGCACCTTCTTCACTGTTTGGACCCTGTAGTGTGGAACTAGTCGGGTCCCACTCACCTGTATGACTAACGGAGTGAGCTTGCTCTCAGGGATCACGCTTGGGAATTGATGGCCTGTGTTTTGGGAAAAGTCCTATCCCCTCGTTACGCTAGTAGAGATGAGCGATGTTCGAGGTTCGCCAATTTCATGTTCGAGTGATTTTGGGGGGTGCTCGAGATCAAACGCGAGCTTTTTGCTAAAAGCTCGATAGCTCGAGTTACGTTCGAGAATGGCTCGATCAGCAAAAAGCTTAGCTAGTTACTAGCTGGCTTTTCACTGTAATAGTGTCACTGTGATTCACACTATTATCAAATTTCAGCATATAGTATGCAGGGGGGACGCAGTTTAGATCTGTGGTGCAGAGAGAATGCCGATCGCCATTTTTTTTTTTTTCCTAAGCGCGCGAGCAGTGGGGCGGGCCAGGATGTCAGCCAATCACAGACACACACACAGCTAAGTGGACTTTTTGCCAGACAAGCAAGGGCATGTATCATAGGCTGTGAATGTCACATGTCCTTGCCTTATAAATACGGCCATTTTCCCTCACGTCGCCATTATCTGCTTTCTGCGTGTGGGTGACAGTCACCGCTCACGCTGCTCCTGCCGCCGCTCCTGCTGTGTACGCGATACACACAGCGCTGTACAGATTAGGGACTGCAGTTTTCTTCAGCCCTTTTCAGGGCTTATTTGCAGGCGCTCAGAGCCATAGCTGACAGGCAGGTCCGTGCAAACGCTGTAAACAGCTTCAGATAACAGCGTCTGTGTACCTCAGCTCAGGGAATTCCTTGCTGCATTTCATCATCAGAAGGGATAGAAAGTGAGGCTTCCTTTCCTGTCCTGGTACCCACAGAACCTGGCCACTGTACCCACCTGCCCATTTTTGCCAAGCTATTTTTATAGCAAACAGTGCTGACACTTAGTGTCATCCAAAAAGTGTCTGCTATACTAATTTTGTGTCCCACTAGTGTCAAGCAAGTTCCACCACCTCTGCTTTCTACCCTCCAGCAAATTTTTGCCAAGCTATTTTTATAGCAAACAGTGCTGACACTTAGTGTCATCCAAAAAGTGTCTGCTATACTAAATTTGTGTCCCATTTGTGCCAAGCAAGTTCCACCACCTCTGCATTCTACCCTCCTGCACATTTGGCTACGCTATTTTTATAGCAAACAGTGCTGAACATAAGTGTCATCCACAAAGTGTCTGCTATACTAATTTTGTGTCCCACTAGTGCCAAGCAAGTTCCACCACCTCTGCGTTCTACCCTCCTGCACATTTTGCCAAGCTATTTTTATAGCAAACAGTGCTGACACTTAGTGGCACCAAAAAGTGTCCGCTATACTAATGTTGTGTCCCACTAGTGCCAAACATGTTTCACCACCTCTGCTTTCTACCCTTTCACATTTTGCTATGCTATTTTTATAGCAAACAGTGCTGCCAGTTTTAGGGCCATAGTTGCATTATCAGGGATAGTCAGTGTTGGTTCTTCAGCTGACAATAAAGCTAGACCACCTCTGCAATCTACACCACCTCTCAATTTTTGCTACCACATTTTTTGTGTCCAATCTTGTCGCTAACAAAATGAGTGGCAAAAGGACAGATGCTGGTGGAAAGGGGAACAGGCCTGTTGGAAAAGGAAAAAACATTTGTGTCCGTGGAGAAGGAGGCAAAGGTACATTAACATTTGCTGAAGATAGGCCATCTTTCAGCAAAAGTAAGATGTCTACTACTTTCCGTGGACAATCCGATGTGCTCCCTTTTTTACGGAACAAAACAACTGGAACAAAGGTAGACAATGCACAAAACACATGCTTGAATGGATCTCAAGTGCTCCAACAAGTGGCCTCTCCTCCACCTCAACTTCAAAATCCCCAAAAAAACAGTCCTCTGAGTTATCATCTTAATCGCACTTGCTTTCTCCCAGCTCTCAAGTCTCCACCCGCCCTGCAGAGTATGGTGTAACAGAGATGGCTGAGTCTGCAGAGCTGTTCAGTCACACTATAGGCTGAGAATCAGAGGTCTGCTCCCAAGCTACAGTGAGTACAGACCAGGAAATGGTCTGCAGTGATGCCCAGAAGCTTTGTGAGTCAGATTGAGGCCCTGATGACCAAGTTTCTGAGCATAATGTAGACCCTCATTCCAAAACTGTAACACCTGTTGGTGGAGACAATGAGGAACATACTGATGACGATGAGACGCAGATACCAGATTGGGATGACAACTTAACTATTCAGTCAGGGCAGGAAGAGGTTAGGTCTGAGGGTGAGGGGAGATCAAACACAATGCTTGATGATGAAGTTCTAGATCCCACATACTGTCAACCCTCAGTCGGGCACTCGAAGAGGTCACCAGAGGTGGTGGAGGAGGATGCAACTGACGACAAAGTTACCTTGCGCCTTCCTGGACAGAGTCGGAGTACTGGAAGCATGTCAACAAGTGCATCCTCAGCCACCACTCTGTCTCTGAGCACAAGTCGGGGTGGCTCTGCAGGTCGCATGTCCTCTAAGCCTTGCCTAGCCTGGTCTTTTTTTGACATTGCAAAGGATCTCCCAAATCATGTGATCTTTAAAATTTGTCGGCAATCTCTAAGTAGAGGCCAAAACCTCACCAGTTTGACAACTTCTTCCATGAATCGTCACATGAATAACAAGCATAAGTCCCAGAGGGAAGCTCACTGTGCTGCAATGCGGCCTAGCAGAGCGGGCCATCCACCGCCTGCCCCTTCCAGTGCATCCGCGCGCTCTTCATCTTCTATGACTGTGGGGACAGCTGTCAGACCTGTTCTTCCATGCAGACCTTCCACCACTGTAACCTCAACAGGCAGTTTGCTTGGTAGGTCGTCAGTTGGTTTGGAAGGGGAACAAGTGCTGGTGTACAGCTCTCTCAGACATCAAGAGCACCAACTTTGGATGAAGGCAACATCATGTCTCCGCCTGCACTTTCCTCACAGACCTGCAGTTTTCCTGGGACACCCTACTCACCAACGTCTCCACACAGCAGCCAGATCTCGGTCCCTCAGATGTGGACAAATAAAAGGCCATTTCCTCCGAGCCATGACAAAGCTAAGAGGTGGATGTGAAGCCCCACAGGTGCGGTGTTGGTGTAGCGGTGCATTACCTTCAGGGACTCCACATGGCTGGATCTGGTCACAGGTAAGATGTCTTCTTAGGATTGTCGTGACGCCACTCTCGGTATTGCGGTCAGTGGGGACCGCCACTGCAGATTAAGGGGTGCCTGGGGCTGATGGTGTGTGCAGTCAGTTGTAGTAGCCTCCCGAGAGTGAGGCAAGCTTCTGCGGCCTGGTTCAGCGTCGCGGCTGCGGTGGGATCTTGGCGGGCCGGGCAGGGCATCGCTGCTGCGGCCTGGTTCAGCGCCTCACTTGCGGCATGGACGAACGTCGCTGCCGTGGTGGGATCTTGGCGGGCCGGGCCTAGCATGGCGGCGGCCTGAGTCAGCGTCACACCTGCGGTATGGAGGAGGGTCGCAGCCGTGGCAGGATCTGTGCGGGCCGGGCCTGGCATGGCGGCGGCCTGGATTGGAGTCGCTACAGTGACCGGTTCTTGGCGGGCCGCACCTGGCGTGGCTGCGGCCTGATTCAGCGTCGCCGCACCGGGCGTTTCTCCAGGGACCGCGGACATGGCAGCGGGGGTCGGGGCACTCGCGCCAGTAGGGGCAACACAGGACTCACCCATCGGTAGCATCATCGGGGTCTTAGTCGTCACCGTCCGGTGTGGCACTCGTCGCGCGGACCCCCTCTCGTAGGCCCGAACCGCTGTAGCCATCTCCAGAAGCTCCATGCGTCCCTCTCTGATCTGCCGTACGATCCTGGCCTCCAGTCGGTCGCAGAACTAGGCAAGCTCCCGGTCCCACCAGACAGCGGAGCCCAACTCTGGGTTTCTGCGTTCAGACGCCATCTCCTCTGCGTCGTCGCTGCTCTCCAGATCTTCTCTCTGCAGCAGGCTTGTCACTTCCTGTAGCTTTTCTTTTAGTAGCAGGCTTTCACTTTTTCTTGCAGCGCTGCTTCTTCCCGCCGTCTCAAGACAGATCCGCCTCTCATCCTCTCTTGCAAGGTCAGCACCCTGCAGGGGTTCTCTGGGTAGCCACACCTCTTCGTGGGCGGTAACCTTTTCCAGCGCGGGCTTCTGCTGTTTCTTCGCGCGCTTTTCATGGTGGCAATATGGCGGCGCTTCAAACTTTTTAAGCGGACCACCCAGGCACATGGTCACCTGTCTGAACAGGTCTAGTCCTTATCCTGTTCGTGACGCCAGGATGTGGAGCCCCACAGGTGTGGTGTCGGTGTAGCGGTGCATTACCTTCAGGGACTCCACGTGGCTGGATCTGGTCACAGGTAAGATGTCTTCTTAGGATTGTCGTGACGCCACTCTCGGTATTGCGGTCAGTGGGGACCGCCATTGCAGATTAAGGGGTGCCTGGGGCTGATGGTGTGTGCAGTCAGTTGTAGTAGCCTCCCGAGAGTGAGGCAAGCCCCAGGGCCCTGTGTAAGTGTGTGGAACCACAGGTCGCAGAATGACTCAAACGCAAGCAGAATGTCTTTCAGGGGTTTTACTCACGTTAGGTGGCAGGGTGAGTAACCCGGGCGTAGCTGGGATGAACCAGGCTGGAACCAGGTGTCCTTCAGGCTGACTGGTGAGGGTGACTACTGACTCGCCTTCCTTAGCCCTTCTGTGTTTTGGGGCAACACTGACTTGCAGTCCCTACGGGGGTCACCCAGGGAAGTTGCTGCTCTCCTCATTTCGGCCCGTTTGCTTGTAGCCTGGACCAGGTCACTCCGGCTGCTTGCCTCCTGTGAGCTATGGCCCTCACTTTGCTACGTGGCTGCGGACTCTGTGGTGTTGTCTTGGGCGTGTGAAGTGCCCCCTCAGGCAGGTTTGGCAGAAGAAAGGTGGATCTATCTCTGCACTGGGACCTGTTACCCGTTTGGGCCTGGTACCTCCCTGGCAGTCCTCGTACTCTCCACTCCGTTGCTCTCTCTTTAGCCTTGGGTGGATTTCGGGCGACACTACCAGGTGACCGTTCTCCCCCGTCAGTAGTCACTGCGCGGACGCTGTTAGACTGCAACAGCTCCAGGGTCTGCTTCTGCTCTCTCTGATCTGCACACTAAACCGGCTCACTAGTGGGTTCTGCACATCTGCTCTCTCTGCTTTCCTCTCACTAACTACACTCCTCCTCCCTCTCTACTTCCTTTTCCCACTGTGCCTGCCTACGCCACCTAGCAACCAGGCTCTCTACCACACCACATGAGTGGAGATGGAGGACTCGCCCCCTCCTGGAAGTTCTCAGGAGTCCCTTCAAAGGTACATGTGTGAGACCTGATCACTATGCACCTGTGTAGTCACACCTCGGTCAGCCTTCTGGATTACCTGTTTTGTACTGCCCCCAGCATGGGTGCAGTGCTCAGTGGTGCCTGACCAGGCAGGGGAGCCAGATTGACTTTATCTCTCTGTAAGCTCTTGGCTACGGAAATTCTGCCTTTCCGCCTGGTGGGCACAGCGGATTTTCGAGACCTTATGTCCGTCGCAGTGCCCCAGTACCAGATGCCCAGTCACCACTACTTCTCCAAGAAAGGTGTGCCTGCGCTACACCAGCATATCGCACACAACATCACCGCTTCCTTGAGAAACTCTGTGTGTGACCGGGTGCATTTCACCACCGATACTTGGACCAGTAAGCATGGACAGGGGCGTTACATGTCACTGACTGGGCACTGGGTAACTATGGTAATACATGGAGAAGGGTCTGCTGAACAAGTCTTGCCATCCCCACGACTTGTGCGTCAATCCTCTGTATGTCGAAGTTCCTCCACTGCTTCTGCCTCCTCAACCTCATCTGGGTCCTCCACCTCCGCCCCAAGCCTGCCTGGTCAGGCCACCCGCGTTGCAACTGCACACAAGGAATCCTGCACACCTCATTACTATGCTGGCAGCAGAGCTCAACGGTATCAGGCGGTCTTTAGCTTGAAATGTCTTGAAAATAAGAGTCACACAGGGGAGGAGTTGTGGGCAGCTCTGCGGTCCGAGTTTCGTAAATGGTTGTCTCCACTCAACTTGCAGCTAGGGAAGGCCGTGTGCGACAATGCTGCCCCTTCGCCGGGGCAAGGTGACACACGTGCCTTTTATGGCTCACGTGTTGAACCTTGTTGTCCAGCAATTTTTAACCCACTTTCCCGGCCTAGATGGGCTTCTGCACAGGGCACGGTCACTCTCTGCTCACTTCCGCCGTTCAACTGATGCAGCTGACTGACTTGCATCGCTCCAAAAGTCATTCGGCCTGTCGGTTCATCGCCTGAAATGCGATGTGTCGACACGCTGGAATTCGACTCTCCACATGTTAGAGCGACTATGGCAGCACCGCCGAGTCCTGGTGCAATACTTTATAATGTATAGCCTGGGCCAACAAGATGCAGAGGTGGGGCAGATCACGCTGATGGAGTGGTTTCAGATCAAGGACCTATGCACCCTTCTGCACAGTTTCGACATGGCGAAGAATATGTTTAGCACTGACAATGCCATTATTTACTGACAATTCCAGTCATTTACATGCTGGAGCACATGCTATACACAATATTCGGAGTCAGGGGTGGGACAAGAGGAAGGGGAGGAAGTAAAGGAGGATTCATATGTGCAAGGGATACCAACATCTACAAGGTCCAGACGTTCATCATCACCAAGGCGGCAGGCATGGGACGGTGGGGGAGAGGGATTAACAAGGGCGCATGGTAACAGCCAAAATGTTGAGGAAGGTGCAGGAGACCAGAAAGAAATGGAGGACGAACTCTCGATGGACTTGGAAGACTCAGCAGATGAGGGAGATCTTGGTCAAATTTCCGTTGAACGAGGTTGGGGGGAGATGTCAGAGGAAGAAGAAACGGTTAGCACCTCGCCGCCACAAACACAGCGAGGACTTGGTCCGCATGGATGCGCAAGACAAATGAGCGCCTTCTTGCTGCACTACCTACAACATGACCCACAGATTGTCAAAATTAGAAGTGATGATGACTAGAGATGAGCTAATTGATCGCGGTTCGGCTCGAGCTTGGTTCGTCGAACGGAGGTCTAGTTCGAGTTCGGTTCGGCGAACCGGTTCGGCGAACCACTCAAACCCATAGAAAACAATGGGAGGCAATGACAAACACATAAAAACACCTAGAAAACACCCTCAAAGGTGTCCAAAAGGTGACAAACAACTCACAACTAGAGATGAGCGAACCAGCCGTGGTTCGGCTCGAGTTCGGTTCGCCGAACGGAGGTCTCGTTCGAGTTCGGTTCGTCGAACGTTCGATGAACCGAACTCGAACCGCATAGGAAACAATGGCAGGCAATCACAAACACATAAAAACACCTAGAAAACACCCTCAAAGGTGTCCAAAAGGTGACAAACAACTCACAACACAACACAAACACATGGGAAAGTGACAAGGACATATACTCATGCGAAAACAAAAGAGCTGGACAAGGAAAAAGAGGAGGAGACACAGATATAGGCATGACACGCCCTTCTAAAATCATGTAAAATACCGCAAGGTGACTCCAAGCGGAGTCTCCCTTTTTTCCAAATATTGTGCCCCACACACACCCACCCATTCAGTGGCAGCACTTGTGCCCTAGTTGTACACTTCACAGCTAGATTTGCATCAAGCACATTCAAAAATACGCCATACTTAACCGTCCCCAGGATGACACCGGGGTAGGTAGCAAAGTCTTTCCTGATCCCAGCTCTGTTCATCTTGGATCATTTTTAAAAAACACAGCAAGCAAGGGTTACTACAGGCGGAGTCTCCCTTTTTTCCAAAAATTGTGCCACACACACACCCACCCCTTCAATGGCAGCACTTGTGCCCCAGTTGTACACTTCACAGCTAGATTTGCATCAAGCACATTAAAAAATACGCCATACCTAACCGTCCCCAGGATGACACCGGGGTAGGTAGCAAAGTCTTTCCTGATCCCAGCTCTGTTCATCTTGGATCATTTTTAAAAAACACAGCAAGCAAGGGTTACTCCAAGCGGAGTCTCCCTTTTTTTCCAAAAATTGTGCCCCACACACACCCACCCATTCAGTGGCAGCACTTGTGCCCCAGTTGTACACTTCACAGCTAGATTTGCATCAAGCACATTCAAAATACACAAGCATTTACTCTCCCCAGGATGACACAGGGGTAGTAAATTCCTTGTGGATCCATGACTTGTTCATTTTGATGAACGTTAGTCTGTCCACATTGTCACTGGACAGACGCGTGCGCTTATCTGTCAGCACACACCCAGCAGCACTGAAGACACGTTCAGAGACAACGCTGGCAGCTGGACACGACAAAATCTCCAAGGCGTAAGTGGAGAGCTCTGGCCATTTTTCAAGATTTGAAGCCCAAAATGAGCAAGGCTCCATTTGCAAAGTCATGGCATCGATGTTCATTTGGAGATACTCCTGTATCATCCTCTCCAGCCGTTGACTATGTGTCAGACTTGTTGTCTCTTGTGGCCTTGCAAAGGAGGGTCTAAAAAAATTATGAAAAGATTCAATAAAATTGCTGTTACCAGCACCAGATACGGTGCTACTGGTACGGGGAGACTGTTGAAGATGACGAGACCGTCCCATGTTTGTCAAGTTACAACTGGGAGATTCACTCCCTGCACCTGCACGGTTGTTTGGTGGAAAAGCCGAGCTAAGATCGAGTAACAGCTTCTGCTGATACTCCTGCATACGTGCGTCCCTTTCTATGGCTGGAATTATGTCACAAAATTTAGACTTGTACTGGGGATCTAATAGTGTGGCAAGCCAGTAGTCATCATCACTTCTAATTTTGACAATACGAGGGTCATGTTGGAGGTAGTGCAGCAAGAAGGCGCTCATGTGTCTTGCGCAGCCATGCGGACCAAGTCCACGCTGTGTTTGTGGCATAGAGGTGCTAACCGTTCTTTCTTCCTCTGACATCTCCCCCCAACCTCGTTCAACTGAAATTTGACCAAGGTCTCCCTCATCCGCTGAGTCTTCCATGTCCATGGACAGTTCGTCCTCCATTTCTTCATGTTCTCCTGCACCTTCCTCAACATTTCGCCTGCTACCATGCGCCCTTGTTGATCCCTGTCCCCCATGGTCCCATGCCTGCATTGGTGATGATGAACGTCTGGACCTTGGTGATGTTGTTGTGTCTTGCGCATATGAATCCTCCTGTAGTTCCTCCCCTTCCTGTTGTCCCACCCCCTGACTCCGAATAGTGTTTAGCGTGTGCTCCAGTATGTAAATGACTGGAATTGTCATGCTGATAATGGCATTGTCAGCGCTAAACATATTCGTCGCCATGTCGAAACTGTGCAGAGGGGTGCATAGGTCCTTGATCTGAGACCACTCCATCAGGGTGATCTTCCCCACCTCTGCATCTCGTTGGCCCAGGCTATACGTCATGACGTATTGCACCAGGGCTCGGCGGTGCTGCCACAGTCGCTGTAACATGTGGAGAGTCGAATTCCAGCGTGTCGCCACATCGCATTTCAGGCGATGAACCGGCAGGCCGAAAGACTTCTGAAGCGATGCAAGTCGGTCAGCTGCGGCGCATGAACGGCGGAAGTGAGCAGACAGTTTTCGTGCCCTGGTCAGAAGGCCATCTAGGCCGGGATAGTGTATTAAAAATTGCTGGACAACAAGGTTCAACACGTGAGCCATACAAGGCACGTGTGTCACCTTGCCCAGGCGAAGGGCCGCACCCAGGTTTGCAGCATTGTCGCACATGGCCTTACCAGGCTGCAGGTTGAGTGGAGACAACCATTTATTTAACTCAGTCTCCAGAGCTGCTCACAACTCAGCCGCTGTGTGACTCTTATTTCCAAGACATTTCAAGAAAAAGACCGCCTGATACCATTGCGCTCTGCTGCCAGCATAGTAATGAGGGGTGCGTGATTCCTTCTGCGCAGTGAGAACGCTGGTGGCCTGACCAGGCAGGCTTGGGGCGGAGGTGGAGGACCCAGATGAGGTGGAGGAGGCAGAAGCAGTGGCGGAACTTGGAGAGACAGAGGATTGACACACAAGTCGTGGGGACGGCAAGACTTGTGCAGCAGACCCTTCACCATCTATCACCATAGTTACCCAGTGCCCAGTCAGCAACATGTAATGTCCCTGTCCATGCTTACTGGTCCAAGTATCGGTGGTGAAATGCACCCGTTCACACACAGAGTTTCTCAAGGAAGCGGTGATGTTGTGTGCGACATGCTAGTGTAGCGCGGGCACACCTTTCTTAGAGAAGTAGTGGCGACTGGGCATCTGGTACTGGGGCACAGCGACAGAAATAAGGTCTCTAAAATCCTGTGTTTCCACCAGGCGGAAAGGCAGCATTTCGGTAGCCAAGAGCTTACAGAGGGATAAAGTCAACCTCTTAGCTTTGTCATGGGTCGCAGGAAATGGCCTTTTATTTGTCCACATCTGAGGGACAGAGATCTGGCTGCTGTGTGGAGACGGTGTTGAGTAGGGTGTCCCTGGAAAAATACAGCTTTGTGAGGAAAGTGCAGGCGGAGACATGATGCTGCCTTCATCCAACGTTGGTGCTATCGATGTCTGAGAGAGCTGTACACACGTACTTGTTTCCTCTTCCAAACCAACTGATGACCTACCAAGCAAACTGCCTGTTGCGGTTACAGTGGTGGACGTTGTGCGTGGAAAACCAGGTGTGACAGCTGTCCCCACAGGCCTAGAAGATGAAGAGCGCGCGGGTGCACTGGAAGGGGCTGGCGGTGGATGGCTCGATCTGCTAGGCCGCATTGCAGCACGGTGAGCTTCCCACTGAGACATATGATATTTATTCATGTGACGATTCATGGAAGAAGTTGTCAAACTGCTGAGGTTTTGCCCTCTACTAACAGAATCACGACAAATGTTACATATCACATGATTTGGTTGATCTTTTGATATTTTAAAAAAGGACCAGGCTAGGCAAGGCTTAGAGGGCATGCGACCTGCTGATCCACCCCGACTAGTGCTCAGAGGCACAGTGGTGGCTGAGGATGCAGTTGTAGACGTGCTACCAGTACTCCGACTCTGTCCAGGAAGGCGCAAGGTAACTTCGTCGTCAGTTGTATCCTCCTCCACCGTCTCTGTTGACCTCTTCGAGGGCCTGACTGTAGGTTGACAGTAGGTGGGATCTAGAACTTCCTCATCAATTGTTGTGTTTGCACTCCCCTCACCCTCAGACCGAGCCTCTTCTTGCCCTGACCAAATATTTAACTTGTCATCCCAATCTGGTATCTGCGTCTCATCGTCATCAGTATGTTCCTCATTGTCTATAACAACAGGTGTTACAGTTTGTGAAAAAGGGTCAACATTATGCTCAGAAACTTGGTCCTCACGGCCTGAATCAGAGTCACAAAGGTTCTGGGCATCACTGCAGACCATTTCCTGGTCTGTACTCACTGTAGCTTGGGGGCAGACCTCTGATTCCCAGGCTATAGTGTGACTGAACAGCTCTGCAGACTCAGCCATCTCAGTTCCACCATACTGTGCAGGGCGGATGGAGACTTCAGAGCTGGGAGAAAGCAAGTTTGATTGGGATGGCAACTCAGAGGACTGGTGTTTTTTGGATGCGGTAGTTGAGGTGGCGGAGAGGGCACTTGTTGGACCACTTGAGATCCATTCAAGCATTTTCCTTTTTTGGCCATCATCTACCTTTGTTCCAGTTGTTCGTGTCCGTAAAAAAGGGAGCACATCGGATTGTCCACGGTAAGTAGTAGACATCTTACTTTTGCTGGTAGATGGTCTATCTTCAGCAGATGTTAATGGAGCTTTGCCACCTTCCCCACGGACAAACCCTTTTTTTCCTTTTCCAACACGCCTCTTCCCCTTTCCACCAGCATCTGTCATTTTGCCACTCATTTTGATTGCGACAAGATTGTACACTTAAAATGTGGTAGTAAAAATTGAGAGGTGGTGTAGATTGCAGCGGTGGTCTAGCTTTATTAACAGGAGAATAAACAACAATAATTATCCCTGACAATGCAACTACGGCCCTTAAACTGGCAGCATAAATTGCTAGTATAATAGCTTTGTAACAATGAGCTTGGATGTTAAATGCAGACGTGCTGCAAATATCTTTGCACTAGTGGGACAATACAGAAGTCCAACAGCCACGTTTAGGATGCCAGTAAGTTCACTCAGTGTTTGCTAGTATAATGGCTTAGTAACAATGAGTTTCAGTGTGCAATGCAGGCAAACGTGCTGCAAATTTCTTTGCACTAGTGGGACAATACAGAAGTCCAACAGCCACGTTTAGGATGGCAGTAAGTTCACTCAGTGTTTGCTAGTATAATGGCTTAGTAACAATGAGTTTTAGTGTGCAATGCAGGCAGACGTGCTGCAAATATCTTTGCACTAGTGGGACAATACAGAAGTCCAACAGCCACGTTTAGGATGCCAGTAAGTTCACTCAGTGTTTGCTAGTATAATGGCTTAGTAACAATGAGTTTCAGTGTGTAATGCAGGCAGACGTGCTGCAAATATCTTTGCACTAGTGGGACAATACAGAAGTCCAACAGCCACGTTTAGGATGGCAGTAAGTTCACTCAGTGTTTGTTAGTATAATGGCTTAGTAACAATGAGTTTCAGTGTGTAATGCAGGCAGGCATGCTGCAAATATCTTTGCACTAGTGGGACAATACAGAAGTCCAACAGCCACGTTTAGGATGCCAGTAAGTTCACTCAGTGTTTGCTAGTATAATGGCTTAGTAACAATGAGTTTCAGTGTGCAATGCAGGCAGACGTGCTGCAAATATATTTGCACTAGTGGGACAATACAGAAGTCCAACAGCCACGTTTAGGATGCCACTAAGTTCACTCAGTGTTTGCTAGTATAATGGCTTAGTAACAATGAGTTTCAGTGTGCAAAGGGCAGGAGGGTACAGTGGCAGGGTTGTGGGTCTGGGTAGAGGAAAGGAAGCCTGCCTTTCTATCCCTCCTAATGGGGAAATGCAGCGAGGAAATCCCTGACCTTAGCTACACAGATGCTGTCATCTTGTGTAGCTGTTAAACTCTGTTTTCACGGCCCTGACTGTCACCTATGGCTCTGAGCCTGCTGGAATTAGCCCTTACAAGGGCTAATAGAAACTTCTATCCCTATTATGTATAGCGCTATGTGTACAGCGTACACAGCAGTATCGGAGACAGGAGCTGCGCCTGAGGTGACTGACACCCAGACGCAGAAGGCAGATAATGGCGTCCAGACGGGCAGATACCCGTTTTTATAATGCAGGGACATGTGACATGGACATCCTATCACACATGCCGTTGCTTCTCTGGGTAAAAGTCCACTTAGCTGTGTGTGTGTCTGGGATTGGCTGACATGCTGGCCCGCCCCACTACACGCGCGCGCTTAGGGAAGGAAGACAAGGAAAAAAAAAAAAAAAAATGGCGATCGCCATTATCCAAACAGCAGTGATCTGAATGCGCTGTTCCCGCACACTATACACTGAAATTTCATAATAGTGTGAGTCACAGAGTGACTTACACTATTACAGCGGAAAGCCAGCTAGTAATTAGCTTGTCTTTTTGCTACTAGAACCGTTCTCGAACGTATCTAGAACTATCGAGCTTTAGCAAAAAGCTTGAGTTCTAGTTCGATCTAGAACAGCCCCCAAAATCACTCGTGCCGCGAACTGGAGAACCTCGAACCGAGAACCGCACTCAACTCTACTCACAACACAACACATGGGAAAGTGACAAGGACATATACTCATGCGAAAACAAAAGAGCTGGACAATGAAAAAGAGGAGACACAGATATAGGCATGGCATGCCCTTCTAAAATGATGTAAAACACCGCAAGGTGACTCAAAGCGGAGTCTCCCTTTTTTCCAAAAATTGGGCCACACAGACAACCCTTCAGTGGCAGCACTTGTGCCCCAGATGTACACTTCACAAGTAGATTTGCATCCATCACATTCAAAAATACGCCATCCTTAACCGTCCCCAGGATGACACTGGGGTAGGTAGCAAAGTCTTTGCTGAACCATGACTTGTTCATCTTGGCTCCTTTTTATAAACACAGCAAGGGTTACTCCAATCGGAGTCTCCCTTTTTTCCAAAAATTGGGCCACACAGACACCCCGTCAGTGGCAACACTTGTGCCCCAGTTGTACACTTCACAGGTAGATTTGCATCAAGCACATTCAAAAATGCGCCATCCTTAACCGTCCCCAGGATGACACCGGGGTAGGTAGCAAAGTCTTTGCTGAACCATGACTTGTTCATCTTGGCTCCTTTTTAAAAACACAGCAAGGGTTACTCCAAGCGGAGTCTCCCTTTTTTCCAAAAATTGGGCCACACAGACACCCGTTCAGTGGCAGCACTTGTGCCCCAGTTGTACACTTCACAGGTAGATTTGCATCAAGCACATTCAAAAATATGCCATCCTTAACCGTCCCCAGGATGACACCGGGGTAGGTAGCAAAGTCTTTGCTGAACCATGACTTGTTCATCTTGGCTCCTTTTTAAAAACACAGCAAGGATTACTCCAAGCGGAGTCTCCCTTTTTTACAAAAATTGGGCCACACAGACACCTCCTTTAGTGGCAGCACTTGTGCCCCAGTTGTACACTTCACAGGTAGATTTTCATCAAGCACATTCAAAAATACACAAGCATTTACTCTCTCCAGGATGACACAGGGGTAGTAAATTCCTTGTGGATCCATGACTTGTTCATTTTGATGAACGTTAGTCTGTCCACATTGTCACTGGACAGACGCGTGCGCTTATATGTCAGCACACACCCTGCAGCACTGAAGACACGTTCAGAGACAACGCTGGCAGCTGGACATGACAAGATCTCTGTTACGGGGGGCTGTCTGATAATAACTGAAAGGAGTATCAGACAGTCAGGGTCCACCGTGCAAAGACTTTGCTGCAGACTATGGCAGAGTGCAATACCTCTGTTAACTCACAGAAGAATATAATAAGTAAGTAAAGCAATTCCTCCCTTACTTGGAGGGTGTGTGGAATGATCTCTGTTAATAATCACAGAGACAAAGGCAATGTGTGCGAAATGGCACCTACCTAGGTCCGCTCTTCTAGTGGTGCAAAAGAGACGAACAGCAGCGTAAGCCGCACAAAGCTCCTACCTGCGTTCGCTCCACTAGTGTGCGAGGACACGAACCACTAGATATGGCACCTGCCTAGGTCCGCTCTTCTAGTGGTGCAAAAGAGACGAACAGCAGCGTAAGCCGCACAAAGCTCCTACCTCTGTTCGCTCCCCTAGTGTGCGAGGATACGAACAACTGCCAGACGCAGTATAAGGAACGTTACCCTAGCGGCAACGTCCACCTACGAGTAGAATCACAAGGCCCAGCCAGACCATGTGCCTCAGGCACCTGCCTATGTCCGCTCCCCTAAGAGGTAAGGATACGGACAGCAGCCGAAGCTGTAAGGTATAATAGCGCTACCCTGCCGGTAGCGCTCACCTAGCATAGACAGAGGAATGCCTAGAGGAACGCGCACAGAGCGTCTACTCATATGCATGAACCAAGAGGACTGAGCACCATGCGGCGTGTGTCAGGGTCTTATATAGACTCTGTGCCTCATCCAAGATGGAGGACACCAGAGCCAATCCGCTGCCAGAACGACAGGAGTGACGTCATGCTGGCCTATCACCGAGCAAGACGTCACAAGCACATGACCAGCGACCAATCGGCATAGAAGGTGTCAGAGACATGTGACCTCGTGTCAGCGATGATGTCACCCGCACATGTGCAATGGCTCCAAGATTGGACTTAGTCTCCGGCGCTCGCACATGTGCCGTAGCAAGAAATCTGGACTTAGTCTCCAGCGCTCGCACATGTGCAGTAGCAAGAAATCTGGACTTAGTCTCCAGCGCTCGCACATGTGCAGTAGCAAGAAATCTGGACTTAGTCTCCAGCGCTCGCACATGTGCAGTAGCAAGAAATCTGGACATAGTCTCCAGTGCTCGCAGCAACCGTAACAGTACCTCCCCCTCAAGGGCCCCCCTCCCGGCGACGCAGGTAATCGGCAACTAAGTCGGGAGCATGGACAGCCTCCTCAGTCTCCCAAGAGCGATGTTCCGGGCCATAGCCCTCCCAATCTATCAAGAAGAACCTGCGCCCTCTAACCATCTTAGAACCAACTATGGCTCGTACCTCATAGCTAGAGCGAGAGGAATCAGAGGCAGGAGAGTGCACTTCACGAGCGTGAGGTAAAATAGCCGGCTTTAGCAGTGAGACATGGAATTTGTCATGAATCCTAAGATGGACAGGTAACTTCAATTGATAGACTACAGGATTTACCTGTCGAAGAACCTCATAAGGACCCAGGAAGCGAGGAGCAAATTTGACAGAGCTCACTCTAAGTTTCACGTGTTTTGCAGAGAGCCACACAAAGTCCCCTGGAAAAAAGACAGGAGCCGGGCGACGAAACCGATCGGACACCGTCTTCATACGGTCCTTAGCTGCTTGGATCGACTCTTGAGTCCGATCCCAAACCTCTCTGGCATTAGTTGCCCAGTCGGCCACAAGAGGAGGAGGTGCAGCAGCGGGAAACGGTACCGGTACCCTAGGGTGTTGCCCATTATTGAGTACGAACGGTGTCTGCCCAGTGGCCTCAGCCAGCGAATTGTTAAGGGCAAATTCTGCCCAGGGTAGGAGGGAGGACCAGTTATCGTGGTTCTCAGCAACAAAGTGTCGAAGGTATATAATCATAGATTGATTGGTACGTTCAACCAAACCATTAGTCTCCGGATGGTATGCCGAAGAGAAATTCAACTCAATTTGCAGAAGGCTACAAAGATCTCGCCAGAAACGGGAAGTAAATTGCGGGCCTCTATCACAAATGATACGATCTGGCATCCCGTGAAGCCTAAAGACATGCTTGAGGAATAGTTTGGCTAGTACCCTGGAAGATGGGATTCTCGATAACGGTACGAGATGAACCATCCGGGAGAAATGGTCCGTAATGACCCACACAAATCTATGTCCCTGTGAACATGGAAGATCACCCACAAAGTCCATGCCTACCTCCCATGGTCTATCTGGCACTGGTAAAGGATGCAAGAGCCCAGCCGGTCTCTGCCGTAATGGACGGTTGCGAGCACACGAGTAGCAGGAACCGACATATCTCTTGACGTGGCTGGCTAAGTGTGGCCACCAATACCACCTCTCCAGTAACTCTCGTGTCCGCCTAATACCAAAATGCCCACCCACCTTTGAGGTGTGGGCCCATGACAGTATATCATTCTGTCGATCAGGCGGAACAAAGGTCTTGCCCGGTGGGATTTGGTCTACCGTCACAGGGGAGAGCGTATGAAAAACCCTGGAGGGAAGGATAAGACGAGGTTCGTCAATCTCTTCCTGGGTAGAAAGCATAGAGCGAGACAGGGCGTCTGCCTTGTTATTCTTACTCCCAGACAGATAGTTGATGGAGAAGTGAAAGCGGGAGAAAAACAAGGACCAGCGGGCTTGGCGAGGATTCAGACGCTGAGCGGTTTGTAAGTACGTCAGATTCTTATGGTCTGTATAGACCTGGAAAGGATGTTTCGCTCCTTCCAGCAAGTGACGCCACTCCTCCAAGGCTAATCTCAAGGCGAGCAGTTCCCTATCCCCAATGGTATAGTTTCTCTCTGCCGGTGAAAAGGTTTTAGCAAAGAAGAAACACGGCCTTTTTCTACCTGCACCGTTCTTTTGATACAAGACCGCACCAGCACCCACTGAAGAGGCATCAACCTCTAAGAGGAAGGGCTTATTCTCATCGGGTCTTTGAAGAACGGGAGCAGTTGAAAAGTGTCTTTTTACTGCCTCAAAAGCCTGAGATGTCTCAGTAGACCAGGCTTTGGGATTAGCACCTTTCTTAGTCAAGGCCACCAAAGGGGCCACCAAAGTAGAAAAATGGGGTATGAACTGCCTGTAATAATTTATGAATCCTAAGAAGCGTTGCACCGCCTTCAAGGAATGAGGTTCGGACCATTGCAGGACAGCAGAGAGCTTCGCAGGATCCATAGCCAGACCCTCTTGTGAGATAATGTAACCCAAAAAAGGCAATGAGGACTGCTCGAATACACATTTCTCGAGTTTAGCAAACAATGAGTGCTCCCTTAAACGGGAAAGGACACGAACGACATCCTGACGATGAGTCTCCAGATCAGGAGAAAAAATCAGGATGTCGTCCAGATACACCACTACTGAGGATAACAGTAAATCCCTGAACACATCGTTTACGAAGTCCTGAAATACTGCGGGTGCATTACATAACCCAAAAGGCATGACGAGGTATTCATAGTGACCATCTCGGGTGTTAAAAGCGGTCTTCCATTCGTCACCCTTTCGAATTCGTACCAAGTTATACGCACCCCGCAGATCCAACTTCGTAAAAACTTGAGCTCCTCTCAGTCTGTCAAAGAGCTCCGAAATTAAAGGTAATGGGTATTTGTTCTTTATTGTGATTGCGTTGAGACCCCTGTAATCTATGCAGGGACGCAAATCACCCTCTTTCTTCCGAACAAAGAAAAACCCAGCTCCCGCGGGAGAGACAGACTTACGAATGAACCCCTTCTCTAAACTCTCTCTTATATAGGTCAACATGGCCTCCGACTCAGGTATCGACAGGGGGTAAACCCTGCCTTTAGGTGGAACCGAACCTGGGATAAGGTCTATGGCACAGTCATACGGCCTATGGGGTGGAAGAACCTCAGCACCCTGTTTGGAGAACACGTCAGCGAAATCCAAATAGGGTGTAGGTATGGGAGAGAGGTCAGTTGATGCAACCGCAACGACCTTAGGTGGTAAGGGAAGACATCGGGACTGACATTTCGAACCCCAACTAATAATGCTGTCAGACTCCCAGTCAATGTGAGGAGCATGAGTCCGAAGCCATGGAAGACCCAGAAGGACGTCGTCTATACCCTCAGGCAAAACAAGAAAAGAAATCTCCTCTATGTGACCCTGAGACAGGGAAAGGCGCAAGGGAACTGTCCTCAATGTAATGGAGTCAGACAACATAGTTCCATTAACAACACGGACAGGAATAGGCGCCTCTAACATGATAGAGGGAATATTGTGTCCCTTTACAAATCCTGAGGACACAAAAGTCCCGTCAGCTCCGGAATCCACAAAAGCCATAATAGGCCATGTATTCTCAGATAACGAGAGCTGACCTGGGATACAACACTTAGAGGGTGCAGAAGACGTCTCTAGTAACCCCCCTCTAATGGTTACTAGGCCAGGGAGTTTCCCTGACGACTAGGACACTTGTTGGCATAGTGCCCAGCCTGACGACATACGTAACATATAGGAGGACCAGACTTGCGTAGTCTGGAAGACGTATGACCTAACTCCATAGGAGTGGGAGATGTTTCAGATGCTGAGGAAGATGGTAGTGGACCCTCAACAACTGGAATAGCCCGATGCTTAGGGCGTGAGGAAGAGACCTCGAGTCTACGTTCCTTATGGCGTACATCGATCCTCGTTGCTACTGTGATCAAGTCCTCCAGAGAAGCAGGGACCTCACGAGTAGCAAGAGCATCCTTGACATAGCCTGCCAACCCTCTCCAGAAGATAGGAATCAACACCTTCTCTGGCCAATCTAGTTCTGCCACCAGAGTTCTAAAAGCAATGGCATAAGAACTAGTGGATAACGAACCCTGAGATAGATCTAACAGTCTCAGGGCCGCATCATGGGTAACCTGCGGACCCATGAATACCGCCTTAAGAGCATCAAGAAAGTCTTGATGTCTCAGAGTAACCACATCAGAGCGCTCCCATAGGGGAGGCGCCCATTCTAAGGCTTTGTCCTGAAGTAAGGAGATGATAAAGCCTACTCTGGACCTCTCCGTAGAGAAGCGAGAAGAGTTGACCTCTAGGTGTATCTGACACTGACTAATGAAACCACGACATGATCTGGCATCGCCAGAATATCTGTTTGGCAGAGCAAGTCGAGGATCATGTGCAGATGTCACCATGGTCTGAGGTTTATCCTCTATACTCTTGAGCCGTGACTCAAGTACTTGTATGTAACGGTGTAACTGCTGATATTCTGCCATAACTGCCAGACCCTTGGCTCAGTCCTAATGTTACGGGGGGCTGTCTGATAATAACTGAAAGGAGTATCAGACAGTCAGGGTCCACCGTGCAAAGACTTTGCTGCAGACTATGGCAGAGTGCAATACCTCTGTTAACTCACAGAAGAATATAATAAGTAAGTAAAGCAATTCCTCCCTTACTTGGAGGGTGTGTGGAATGATCTCTGTTAATAATCACAGAGACAAAGGCAATGTGTGCGAAATGGCACCTACCTAGGTCCGCTCTTCTAGTGGTGCAAAAGAGACGAACAGCAGCGTAAGCCGCACAAAGCTCCTACCTGCGTTCGCTCCACTAGTGTGCGAGGACACGAACCACTAGATATGGCACCTGCCTAGGTCCGCTCTTCTAGTGGTGCAAAAGAGACGAACAGCAGCGTAAGCCGCACAAAGCTCCTACCTCTGTTCGCTCCCCTAGTGTGCGAGGATACGAACAACTGCCAGACGCAGTATAAGGAACGTTACCCTAGCGGCAACGTCCACCTACGAGTAGAATCACAAGGCCCAGCCAGACCATGTGCCTCAGGCACCTGCCTATGTCCGCTCCCCTAAGAGGTAAGGATACGGACAGCAGCCGAAGCTGTAAGGTATAAGAACGCTACCCTGCCGGTAGCGCTCACCTAGCATAGACAGAGGAATGCCTAGAGGAACGCGCACAGAGCGTCTACTCATATGCATGAACCAAGAGGACTGAGCACCATGCGGCGTGTGTCAGGGTCTTATATAGACTCTGTGCCTCATCCAAGATGGAGGACACCAGAGCCAATCCGCTGCCAGAACGACAGGAGTGACGTCATGCTGGCCTATCACCGAGCAAGACGTCACAAGCACATGACCAGCGACCAATCGGCATAGAAGGTGTCAGAGACATGTGACCTCGTGTCAGCGATGATGTCACCCGCACATGTGCAATGGCTCCAAGATTGGACTTAGTCTCCGGCGCTCGCACATGTGCAGTAGCAAGAAATCTGGACTTAGTCTCCAGCGCTCGCACATGTGCAGTAGCAAGAAATCTGGACTTAGTCTCCAGCGCTCGCACATGTGCAGTAGCAAGAAATCTGGACTTAGTCTCCAGCGCTCGCACATGTGCAGTAGCAAGAAATCTGGACATAGTCTCCAGTGCTCGCAGCAACCGTAACAATCTCCAAGGCGTAAGTGGAGAGCTCTGGCCATTTTTCAAGATTTGAAGCCCAAAATGAGCAAGGCTCCATTTGCAAAGTCATGGCATCGATGTTCATTTGGAGATACTCCTGTATCATCCTCTCCAGCCGTTGACTATGTGTCAGACTTGTTGTCTCTGGTGGCCTTGCAAAGGATGGTCTAAAAAAATTATGAAAAGATTCAATAAAATTGCTGTTACCAGCACCACATATGGTGCTGCTGGTACGGGTAGACTGTTGAAGATGACGAGACCGTCCCATGTTTGTGAAGTTACAACTGGGAGATTCACTCCGTGCACCACTGTTGTTTGGTGGAAAAGCCAAGCTAAGATTGAGTAACAGCTTTTGCTGATACTCCTGCATACGTGCGTCCCTTTCTATGGCTGGAATTATGTCACAAAATTTGGACTTGTACCGGGGATCTAATAGTGTGGCAAGCCAGTAGTCATCATCACTTCTAATTTTGACAATACGAGAGTCATGTTGGAGGTAGTGCAGCAAGAAGGTGCTCATGTGTCTTGCGCAGCCATGCGGACCAAGTCTACGCTGTGTTTGTGGCATAGAGGTGCTAACCGTTCTTTCTTCCTCTGACATCTCCCCCCAACCTCTTTCAACTGAAATTTGACCAAGGTCTGCCTAATCCGCTGAGTCTTCCATGTCCATGGACAGTTCTTAATCAATTTCTTCATGTTCTCCTGCACCTTCCTCAACATTTTGCCTGCTACCATGCGCCCTTGTTGATCCCTGTCCCCCATGGTCCCATGCCTGCCGCCTTGGTGATGAGCTAAACATATTCGTCGCCATGTCGAAACTGTGCAGAAGGGTGCATAGGTCCTTGATCTGAGACCACTCCATCAGGGTCATCTGCCCCACCTCTGCATCTCGTTGGCCCAGGCTATACATCATGACGTATTGCACCAGGGCTCGACGGTGCTGCCACAGTCGCTGTAACATGTGGAGAGTCGAATTCCAGCGTGTCGGAACATCGCATTTCAGGCGATGAACCGGCAGGCCGAAAGACTTCTGGAGCGATTCAAGTCGCTCAGCTGCGGCGGTTGAACGGCGGAAGTGAGCAGACAGTTTTCGTGCCCTGTTCAGAAGGCCATCTAGGCCGGGATAGTGTGTTAAAAATTGCTGGACAACAAGGTTCAACACGTGAGCCATACAAGGCACGTGTGTCACCTTGCCCTGGCGAAGGGCCGCACCCAGGTTTGCAGCATTGTCACACACGGCCTTACCAGGCTGCAGGTTGAGTGGAGACAACCATTTACCAAACTCAGTCTCCAGAGCTGCCCACAACTCAGCCGCTGTGTGACTCTTATTTCCAAGACATTTCAAGAAAAAGACCGCCTGATGCCATTGCGCTCTGCTGCCAGCATAGTAATGAGGGGTGCGTGATTCCTTCTGCGCAGTTACAACGCTGGTGGCCTGACCAGGCAGGCTTGGGGCGGAGGTGGAGGACCCAGACGAGGTTGAGGAGGCAGAAGCAGTGCAGGAACTTGGACATACAGAGGATTGACACACAAGTCGTGGGGAAGCCAAGACTTGTGCAGCAGACCCTTCACCATCTATCACCTTAGTTACCCAGTGCCCAGTCAGCGACATATAACGTCCCTGTTCATGCTTACTGGTCCAAGTATCGGTGGTGAAATGCACCCGTTCACACACAGAGTTTCTCAAGGAAGCGGTGATATTGTGTGCGACATGCTGGTGTAGCGCAGGCACACCTTTCTTAGAGAAGTAGTGCCGACTGGGCATCTGGTACTGGGGCACAGCGACAGACATAAGGTCTCGATAATCCTGTGTGTCCACCAGGCGGAAAGGCAGTATTTCGGTAGCCAAGAGCTTACAGAGGAATAAAGTCAACCTCTTAGCTTTGTCATGGGTCACAGGAAATGGCCTTTTATTTGTCCACATCTGAGGGACAGAGATCTGGCTGCTGTGTGTAGACGGTGCTGAGTAGGGTGTCCCTGGAAAAATGCAGGTTTGTGAGGAAAGTGCAGGCGTAGACATGATGTTGCCTTCATCCAACGTTGGTGCTATCAATGTTTGAGAGAGCTGTACACACGCACTTGTTTCCCCTTCCAAACCAACTGACGACCTACCAAGCAAACTGCCTGTTGCGGTTACAGTGGTGGAAGTTGTGCGTGGAAAACCAGTTGTGACAGCTGTCCCCACAGTCCTAGAAGATGAAGAGTGCGCGGATGCACTGGAAGGGGCAGGCGGTGGATGGTCCGCTCCGCTAGGCCGCATTGCAGCACGGTGAGCTTCCCACTGGGACATATGATATTTATTCATGTGACGATTCATGGAAGATGTTGTCAAACTGCTGAGATTTTTGCCTCCACTAACAGATTCCAGACAAATTTTACAGATCACATGATTTGGGCGATCCTGTGCAAGGTCAAAAAAGGACCAGGCTAGGCAAGGCTTACAGGACATTCGACCTGCTGAGCCACCCCGACTAGTGCTTAGAGGCAGAGTGGTGGCTGAGGATGCAGTTGTAGACATGCTACCAGTACTCCGACTCTGTCCAGGAAGGCGAAAGGTAACTTTGTTGTCAGTTGCATCCTCCTCCACCGCCTCTGTTGACCTCCTCGAGTGCCTGACTGTGGGTTGACAGTAGGTGGGATCTAGAACTTCCTCATCAAGCGTTTTGTTTGCACTCCTTTCACCCTCAGACCGAGCCTCTTCCTGCCCTGACCGAATATTTAACTTGTCATCCCAATCTGGTATCTGCGTCTCATAATCATCAGTATGTTCCTTATTGTCTATAACAACAGGTGTTACAGTTTGTGAATAAGGGTCAACATTATGCTCAGAAACTTGGTCCTCACGGCCTGAATCTGAGTCACAAAGGTTCTGGGCATCACTGCAGACCATTTCCTGGTCTGTACTCACTGTAGCTTGGGAGCCATCCTCTGATTCCCAGGCTATAGAGTGACTGAACAGCTCTGCAGACTCAGCCATCTCTGTTCCACCATACTGTGCAGGGCGGATGGAGACTTGAGAGCTGGGAGAAAGCAAGTGTGATTTGGATGACAACTCAGAGGACTGGTTTTTTTGGATGCGGTAGTTGAGGTGGAGGAGAGGGCACTTGTTGGACCACTTGAGATCCATTCAAGCAGGTTCTTATTTTGGGCTTCATCTACCTTTGTTACAGTTGTTCGTGTCCATAAAAAAGGGAGCACATCTGATTGTCCACGGAAAGTAGTAGACATCTTACTTTTGCTGGAATATGGCCTATCTTCTGCAGATGTTAATGGAGCTTTGCCACCTTCCCCATGGACACAAACTTTTTTTCCTTTTCCAACACGCTTGTTCCCCTTCCCACCAGCATCTGTCATTTTGCCACTAATTTTGATTGCGACAAGATTGTCCACTTAAAATGTGGTAGTAAAAATTGAGAGGTCGTGTACATTGCAGCGGTGGTCTAGCTTTATTGACAGCAGAAGAAACAACACTGACTATCCTTGACAATGCAACTAGGGCCCTGAAACTGGCAGCACAGTTTGCAATTATAATGGCTTGGTAAAAATGAGCTTGAGGGTGCAATGCAGAAGTGCTGGAAATAGCTTGGCACCAGTGGGACACTAATGAAGTCCAACAGCCACTTTTAGGATGCCACTAAGTTTCCTCAGTGTTTGCTATTATAATGGCTTAGTAAAAATGAGCTTGAGGGTGCAATGCAGAGGTGCTGGAAATAGCTTGGCACCAGTGGGACACTAATGATGTCCAACAGCCACTTTTAGGATGCTACTAAGTTTTCTCAGTGTTTGCTATTATAATGGCTTAGTAAAAATGAGCTTGAGGGTGCAATGTAGAGGTGCTGTAAATAGCTTGGCACCAGTGGGACACTAATGATGTCCAACAGCCACTTTTAGGATGCCACTAAGTTTTCTCAGTGTTTGCTATTATAATGACTTAGTAAAAATGAGCTTGAGGGTGCAATGCAGAGGTGCTGGAAATAGCTTGGCACCAGTGGGACACTAATGATGTCCAACAGCCACTTTTAGGATGCCACTAAGTTTCCTCTGTGTTTGCAATTATAATGGCTTTGCAAAAATGTGCAGGAGGGGAGAATGCCGAGGTGGTGGGACTTGCTTGGCACAAGTGCCACAATAATGGAGGACAGCAGCCACTCTTTGGATGGCACTAACTGGCAGCACTGTGCAATTAAAATGGCTTTGCTAAAAAGGGCAGGAGGGTACAGTGGCCGGGTTGTGGCTCAGTGTAGAGGAAAGGAAGCCTCACTTTCTATCCTTCCTAATGGTGAAATGCAGCAAGGAAGTCCCTTGAGCTTAGCTACACAGATGCTGTTATCTGTAGCTGTTAAAAACTGTTTCCACGGACCTGACTGTCACCTATGGCTCTGAGCCAGCTGTAATTAGCCCTTAAAAGGGCTGAAAGAAACTTCTATCCCTATTCTGTATAGCACTGTGTGTAGAGCGTACACAGCAGGATCGGCGGCAGGAGCTGTGTCTGCGGTGACTGTCACCCAGAAGCAGAAGGCAGATAATGGTGTCCAGATGGGCAGATGGCCGTATTTATAATGCAGGGACATGTGACATGGACAGCCTATGACACATGCCCTTGCTTGTCTGGCAAAAAGTACACTTAGCTGTGTGTGTGTGTGTCTGGGATTGGCTGATATGCTGGCCCACCCCACTACACGCGCGCTTAGGGAAGGAAGAAAAAAAAAAAAAAAAAATGGCGATCGCCATTATCCCAGCAGCAGTGATCTGAATGCGCTGTTCCCGCACACTATACGCTGAAATTTCATAATAGTGTGAGTCACAGAGTGACTTACACTATTACAGTGAAAAGCCAGCTAGTAATTAGCTTGGCTTTTTGCTGATAGAACCGTTCTCGAGCGTAACTCGAGCTAACGAACTTTTAGCAAAAAGCTCGAGTTCTAGTTCGATCTAGAACAGCCCCCAAAATCATTCGAACCGCGAACTGGAGAACCACGAACCACGAACCGCGCTCAACTCTAGTCACTTCTGCAATTTCTTTTGTCTCTCCATGTAATCCCAACAGACTCAAGGATGGTGAGATAAGGGCTTTGTGTGGCCAAAACATCACTTCTGGACTCTTTGCTCTTCTTTACAATGAATATAGTTCTTAATGACATCGGCTGTACGTTTGGAGTCATTGTCCTACTGCAGAATAACATTTTGAGCAAATCATACACCTCCTTGATGGTATTGCATGAGGGAAAATTACCTGGCAGATAGAAAAGCTGAAGGCTAAAAACATCATCATGTATTATTAATGTTTACGTTTAAAACAGGATGTGAAATGTTGGCAAATGTTAAATGTTATGTACATAATCCATAAACTTCAACATAGTTCCCATATCAAAGTTGCCAGTGACTGGGACAGTGTCCAATGTGCGCAGTCCCATCCCGTGTGTTTAGTTATGCCGCCCATTTTAGTGCTTTATAAGTAATGTAATGAGTGGTGCTATCCATGCCTCGAGCTTCACAATCTGCACAATGAAGATCGTCATGTTCTTTGTACTGTTCGGTCTCAGTCATCCTGTGCGTATGTCTATATGTAATATGTTAGATTGTAACTTACTGATAAAATATAGAGCTTACGTATATGCATGTTGAGTAGTGATGAGCGAGTATGCTTGACACTACTCGGTACTCGCACGAGTATCGCTGTACTCGGGCTACTCGGCGGGTACCGAGTAATCTCGCGATACTCGTGCTGTACTCGTGGTCTTCATCCCTGCATGTTGGCGCTCTTTTGAGAGCCAGCCCTCATGCAGGGATTGGCTGGCAGACCACTGCAATGCCACAGCCCTGTTAGTTGTGGAATTGCAGTGATTGGCCGGCCCGCACAGCGTGACCGAGCCTTTATACCGGCGGGCGCCCTGTGCTCTGCACACAGCCATCCAGACAGTCAGTGCAGGGAGAGTGTTGCTGCTTCAGGGAAAGGTTTGCGGCCCTTTATAGTTATTTCCATAGCAGGGCTGCAAACAGTGTGACCAGAAGTCCGTCTCAGGACTATTGTAGTTGTATACAGGCAGGCAGGGTATAGCCAGGTCGGAGTACAGGAGAAGAGTCCTTCTCAGGACTATTGTTGCTGTATACAGGCAGGGCAGGCAGGGTATAGCCAGGTCGGAATACAGGCTAGTGACCATAAGAGTCCTTCTCAGGACTATTGTTGCTGTATAGAAGCAGGCAGGCAGGCAGGCAGGGTATATAGCCATTCCTAGTGGTGACCGTATACCAGCCTTCATCATATCATCGAGGATTCTTTACTGTACGAGCAGTGAGACTGTGGAACTCTCTGCCGCATGATGTTGTAATGAGTGATTAACTACTAACATTTAAGAAGAGCCTGGACGCCTTTCTTGAAAAATTTAATATTACCAGTTATGCATATTAGATTTTATGACAGGGTGTTGATCCAGGGAACTAGTCTGATTGCCGGATGTGGAGTCAGGAAGGAAATTATTTTCCCCATTGGAACTTGTTTGCCACATTTGTTTTTTTTTGTTTTTTTTTGTTTTTTCCCCTTCCTCTGGATCAACATGTTAGGCTACGGGTTGAACTAGATGGACTTAGAGTCTCCCTTCAACCTTAAAAACTATGATACTATGATATCTGGGGCTGGTGTACACAGTCTAAAACAGTCCTGATAGTGTCCAACTTCTCAGTAATTGTCGCTCCTAAAAACCTGTTAGGTTCTTATTGTGTTCGTGCTTGCATTTAAAAAACGCACGTGTGTGGCAGTCGGTGGCAGCGTGCAGGTGCACTTAATTGCGTTTTGCACCAACTATTATATAACGCGCAAGTCTAGTGAATAATACACGTCAGCGGTGTCTTATAGTGTCAAACTTCTCAGTAATTGTCGCTCCTAAAAACCTGTTAGGTTCTTATTATGTTCGTGCTTGCATTTAAAAAACGCACGTGTGTGGCAGTCGGTGGCAGCGTGCAGGTGCACTTAATTGCGTTTTGCACCAACTATTATATAACGCGCAAGTCTAGTGAATAATACACGTCAGCGGTGTCTTATAGTGTCAAACTTCTCAGTAATTGTCGCTCCTAAAAACCTGTTAGGTTCTTATTGTGTTCGTGCTTGCATTTAAAAAACGCACGTGTGTGGCAGTCGGTGGCAGCGTGCAGGTGCACTTAATTGCGTTTTGCACAAACGCTTATATAACGCACAAGTCTAGTGAATAATACACGTCAGCAGTGTCTGATAGTGTCAAACTTCTCAGTAATTGTCGCTCATAAAAACCTGTTAGGTTCTTATTGTGTTCGTGCTTGCATTTAAAAAACGCACGTGTGTGGCAGTCGGTGGCAGCGTGCAGGTGCACTTAATTGCGTTTTGCACCAACTATTATATAACGCGCAAGTCTAGTGAATAATACACGTCAGCGGTGTCTTATAGTGTCAAACTTCTCAGTAATTGTCGCTCCTAAAAACCTGTTAGGTTCTTATTGTGTTCGTGCTTGCATTTAAAAAACGCACGTGTGTGGCAGTCGGTGGCAGCGTACAGGTGCACTTAATTGCGTTTTGCACAAACGATTTTATAACGCGCAAGTCTAGTGAATAATACACGTCAGCAGTGTCTGATAGTGTCAAACTTCTCAGTAATTGTCGCTCCTAAAAACCTGTTAGGGTCTTATTGTGTTCGTGCTTGCATTTAAAAAACGCACGTGTGTGGCAGTCGGTGGCAGCGTACAGGAGCACTTAACTGCGTTTTGCACAAACTAGTATATAACGCGCAAGTCTAGTGAATAATAAACGTCAGCACAGCATTGCAATATGCGCAAGGGCGTTGGCAACGAACAAGGAAGTGGACGTGATGGTGGTGCAGGCAGAGGCCGAGGTCGTGTGCAAGCTCTAATTTCGCTGCAACAAAGGGCCACATCTACTCGCTCGCACGTCCTGTCCAAAATTCTTGGGGACCGCAGCAGTACACCGCTCTTGAACCAAGACCAGTGTCAACAGGTTGTTAGTTGGATAGCGGATAATGCTTCCAGTCAGATTGGCACCACCACAAACACTCTGTCTTCCACACGGTCAAGTGTCAGTAGCCGTGATACTGCACCGCACATTTCAGAACCTGATCCTCCTTCCTACCACCAGGCCGAGTACACGTCCTCGGACATTAATGATCTCACACTTGGACACTCGGAAGAGCTGTTCACGTTTCCATTCGCACATTCTGGCCTCTCGCCAGCTCCTGCTGAAGTGGGTCATGAGGAGATCGTATGTACAGATGGCCAAATATTTGAGAAGCCACGTTCTCATGAAGTTGGCAATGTGTCTCAACAAGGGGTGGACGATGATGAGACACAATTGCCAGGAAGTCAGGAGGAGGAGCAGGGTGCGGAAGAGGAAGACGACGTGGTGGATGATCCAGTAACTGACCCAACCTGGCAGGAGGATATGCAGAGCGAGGACAGCAGTGCACAGGGGGAAGGAGGCGTTGCATCCCAACAGGCAGTAAGAAGCAGGGTGGTGGCCCCAGGCAGAAGTCAGGCAACCGTTCCCCAGAACAACAACACGACACAAGGTGCCTGTACAAATGTTAGGTCTTCCCGAGTCTGGCAGTTTTTTAAGTTGGCTCCAGATGATTCTAAAAAGGCCATTTGCAACACCTGCCATGCCAGCATCAGCAGGGGTACCAAAACTAGCAGCCTGACCACCACCAGCATGATCAGGCACATGTCAGCCAAGCACCCGACTTTGTGGGATGTACAACAGAGTCGAGGAGCAGTGATTGCTGATGTCACTGCTACGTCTTCGCTTGTTGTGCATGCGAGCCAATCCCCTGTCCATGATGCCCGCGAACAAGCCTCCTCCGGCCCTGCACCTGCAGTTGCCCACGCAGAAATAACACCATCATCAAGCACGTCCTTGTCCCAGCGCAGCGTTCAGTTATCCATTCCGCAAACCTTTGAACGCAGGCGCAAATACACTGCCAATGCCCCACATGCCACACTTCTAAATGCTAACATTTCGCGACTGCTTGCACTGGAAATGTTGCCTTTTAGGCTGGTGGAGACAGAAGCATTCCGCGACCTGATGGCGGCAGCTGTCCCACGTTACTCGGTCCCCAGCCGCCACTATTTCTCCCGGTGTGCCGTCCCCGCATTGCATAACCACGTGTCACAAAACATCACACGTGACCTGAACAACGCCGTTTCACCCAAAGTCCACCTAACCACAGACACGTGGACAAGTGCTTGTGGGCAAGGCCGCTACATCTCGTTGACGGCACACTGGGTTAATATTGTGGAAGCTGGGACCCAGTCTGAGCGAGGGACGGAACACGTCCTTCCCACACCAAGGTTTGCAGGCCCTACCTCAGTCAGGGTTTCACCCACACTCTACAGCTCCGGAATGTCATGCTCTTCAGCCTCCTCCTCCTCCTGCGCATCCTCATCCACTTTCCCCTCCACACCAGTCCCAAGCTGGAAGCACTGCAGCACTGCCTCGGCGAAGCGGCAACAGGCTGTGCTGAAGCTAATCTGCATAGGTGACAAACCCCACAATGCAGAAGAGTTGTGGACAGCTCTGAAACAGTAGGCAGATCACTGGCTCACACCTCTGAACCTAAAGCCAGGAAAGGTCGTGTGTGACAATGGCCGGAACCTGGTGGCGGCTTTGAGGCGAGGCCAGCTGACACATGTTCCATGCGTGGCCCATGTGCTCAACCTCGTGGTTCAGCAGTTTCTAAATTCATACCCAGAGCTGTCTGATCTGCTGGTAAAAGTTCGCCGCCTGTCTGCACATTTTCGAAAGTCACCTACTGCTTCAGCCGGCCTTGCCGGCTTTCAGCGTCGTTTGCATCTTCCGGCTCACAGACTGGTGTGTGATGTCCCCACGCGTTGGAATTAAACTCTGCACATGTTGGTCAGGATATGTGAGCAGAAGAGGGCAGTTGTTGAGTACCTGCATCACCTAAGCCGTCGGGAAATGGGTCAAACTCCACACATAACACCTGAGGAGTGGAGATGGATGTCCGACCTATGTACTATCCTCCAAAACTTTGAGGACTCCACCAAGATGGTGAGCGGCGATGACGCCATTATTAGCGTCACCATACCGCTTCTATGCCTTCTAAAACGGTCTCTGCTCAAAAACAAACATGATGCATTGCAGGTGGAGCGCAATGAGTTGGAGCAAGAAACAGTAGTGGGTGTGCGTGATAACACACAGCCCAGCCTCGTCTCATCACAACGTGCAGTGGAGGACTATGACGAGGAGGAGGATGAAGACATGGAGCAACTCTCCGGCCAAATTGAGGATATGACATGCACACCAGTCATATCCTCGGTTCAGCGTGGCTGGCCAGAGGACAGGGTAGATGAGGTGGAGGAGGAGGAAGAGGAGGAGGAGGAGGAGGACAGCATGTTCAGTCATCGTGTTGGTCTGGATACTGAAGTGATGGCTGTTAAGAGTCTGGCGCACATGGCTGACTTTATGGTAAGCTGCCTGTCTCGTGACCCTCGCGTTAAGAACATCTTGGCCGACAATCATTACTGGTTGGTAACACTGTTAGACCCACACTACAAGGAGAACTTTATGTCTCTTATTCCCGAGGCGGAGAGGTCAGCCAAAATGCAGCAGTTACGGAAGGCCATAGTCACGGAAGTAGGCAAAGCATTCCCCTCACAAAACGCTAGCGGCATAGGTCAGGAATCAGTGGACAACCAAGGCATACAGCCGAGAGGGGCACAAGTCCAAACCGCCAGAGGTAGGGGAACAGTCTTTAAGATGTGGGACAGTTTTCTCAGCCCCTCACGTACCACAGCCCCTGAGGTGCGGGGTAGTGCCACAAGAAATCCTAAGTTTGCCCAGATGCTCAAGGAGTACCTTGCAAATCGAACAACTGTACTCCGACATTCCTCTGTGCCTTACAATTATTGGGTATCTGTCACGCTCCCCGGCTCCCCTGCTAGGCTCCCCGGCTCTCCTGCCATGCTTCCCGGTCCCTCTGCCTTGCTTACCCGCTCCCGTGCCAGGCTTCCCGGTCCCCCGCTCCATAGCCTTCCTGTCCCATTGCCTGCGGTCCCCAGGCAGCCCGGTCCCCGCTCCCGGCGCCCGTCGGCATCTCTGCCTCAGCCCGTCTCTTCTGCTTCCTCCTCACCGCTCCCTCCTCTGGCTTCTGGCACCCGGGCCTCGCGCATGCGCATTAGGGCGCGCGCGCAGTCATTGACCCTCTCTTAAAGGGCCAGCACCGAGAAACAGGAAATTACATAGACAGGTACAGGGTATATTAAGAATCACTTTCCTGGTGGGCGGGGCCTGTTCTACGTGTTTAGTAAGCTAGTGTTCAGGTCCCCTATTGCTTTGTCTTGTACCTTGCCTGCATTAACCCTGTCCTGTCTCGTAGAGCCTGTCCTGCCACGCCAGCCGCTCCGAACCACGCTCATTCCCGTACCCTGACGGTGACTTCGGCGGATGTGCCACCACCTCCGCAGCTCCGCCAGTCTCCAGTCTCTGGCTCCGCTTGGTGACCCGTTCCATCGCTCAGCAAGTCTCGGATCCCGCCTGACCTTTCCACCTGGCCTCGGACTCTGAGCCTCGTCACCCGGACCACCGTCCAGAACTCCATCCACCTTTCCTGCTCCCCTACGGACTGTCTGACTACCACCAGTGCTTCGGCTACCATGCACCCAGACCCTCTGGCGGGGTGACCTGCCTGGCTGCCTCCTCAAGGGAAACCGGTGTACGGCCCAGAGGTTCCACCACCCGGACGTTACAGCTAGAACAGGCCATGGATCCCGCCGAAGCACTAGCGGCCCTGCAGCAGGAACTCACACGACAGCGCGAGACCCAGACCTGCATGCTGAACTTCATGACTTCTGTGGATGCCCGTCTGAACGTGCTACAAGCAGCGGTCACGCCTGTGGCATCTCGGGTTCCCACTGCACAACCCACGACCGCAGCTCCCGTGGCAGTCTCCTCGGATGCTTCCAAACTCCGTTTGGCCTCACCACCCCGGTACGCCGGTGATCCCAAGACCTGCAGGGGATTCATTAATCAGTGCTCCCTCCATTTCACGCAGCTGCCGCACCTTTTCGCATCTGACCAAGCCAAGGTCGCCTTCATGATGTCCCATCTGGAAGGAGAGGCACTGGCCTGGATGAACCCCTTGTGGGAGAAGGAGGATCCGGTAACTACCAACATCCAGGAGTTCCTGCAGGCATTTCGTACCACCTTTGACGAGCCCGGACGCGCCTCCTCGTCTGCCTCATCCCTCCTCCGGCTACGTCAGGGGACTCTGACGGTGGGCCAATACGCCATTCGGTTTCGCACCTTGGCCTTGGAACTCGGCTGGAACAATGAGGCCCTAACCGCCGCCTTCTGGGAGGGACTCTCGGGTCGGATCAAAGATGAGCTGGCGGGTCGGGACGTGCCGTCCTCCTTGGATGCCCTGATTGCTCTAGCGACTCGAGTGGATCTTCGTTTCCAGGAACGATCCAAAGAGGTGTCCCGCGAGAGGCGTCCGATGCGGCACGCCTCCCCACCACTGAAGCCCATCGCTCCCCAGTCGGCGTCACCTGGCGCTTCTACCTACGAGCCCATGCAGATTGACCGCCTGAGGCAGTCTGAGCAATGCAGAGCAGAACGACTAGCAAAAGGTCTCTGCTTCTACTGCGGAGCTGGCACACACCTGCTACGCTCTTGTCCCGAGAAGCCGGGAAACTCCAAACCCTAGGCCTGGTAGGAGAGGCCACCCTAGGTGCTGGGACACTCTCAGACTCCGTTACCTGGACTATTCAAGTCACCACAGAAGAGACCCGGTTCACGGCAGAGGCGTATCTTGATTCCGGAGCAGCAGGCAACTTCATCCAGCAGGCCACGGTGGATAAGTACCAGGTGCCTGTCCTCCCACTAGAGAAACCGCTGGTGATCGCCTCTGTAGATGGGAGACCCCTCTCTGACACCGTCTCACTGATCACCAAGCCTGTGGAAGTACGGATCGGTGCTCTGCACACAGAGAAGATCACCTTCTACGTCCTCCCGCGTATGTCTCATCAGATCCTGCTGGGACTCCCATGGTTACGGACACACGAACCGTCGGTCAGCTGGAGTACAGGTGAAATCACCCGATGGGGCTCCTCGTGCCACGAGAGATGTCTGAAAACCATCCAGCCCGTTCGATGCCCTCCGCTTCCAGAGTCTCTACCAGGACTGCCTTCTGCCTACTGGTCCTTCTCGGACGTTTTTGATAAAAAGGAGTCAGAGGTTCTACCGCCTCATCGTCCCTATGACTGCGCCATCGATTTACTGCCAGGAACCACGCCTCCTAGAGGAAGAATATACCCCTTGTCCCCTGCGGAGACACGAGCTATGTCTGCCTATATTACCGAGAGCCTGGCAAAGGGGTTCATTCGGAGGTTTTCATCCCCTGCCGGAGCAGGGTTTTTCTTCGTCAAGAAAAAGGAGGGTGATCTGCGCCCTTGCATCGACTACCGGGGTTTAAACCAGATCACCGTAAAGAACAAATACCCTCTGACGCTTATCCCCGAACTATTCGATCGGCTCCGAGGAGCTCGGGTCTTCACCAAGTTGGACCTTCGTGGGGCCTATAACCTGGTTCGCATTCGCTCTGGAGACGAATGGAAAACCGCCTTCAACACTCGGGATGGGCACTATGAGTATTGTGTCATGCCCTTTGGTCTGTGTAATGCTCCGGCAGTCTTCCAAGAACTGGTGAACGACGTGTTCAGAGATCTCCTCTATGTCTGTGTGGTGGTGTATCTGGACAACATCCTGGTCTTCTCTCCGGACCTACAGACCCACAGAGAGAACGTGCAGCTAGTTCTCCAGAGGCTTAGAGAGAACCGTCTGTACGCCAAGTACGAGAAATGCATCTTTGAAAAGTCATCTCTTCCCTTCCTGGGTTATGTAATCTCGGACACTGGCCTGCAGATGGACCCAGAGAAAGTGTCTGCCATCATCAACTGGCCTCCTCCTTCCGGACTGAAGGCTATCCAACGCTTTCTCGGCTTTGCGAACTATTATCGGCAATTCATCCCGCATTTCTCCGCCTTGACTGCGCCTCTCTCTGCCTTGACTAAGAAAGGAGCTAATCCTAAGGACTGGCCCCCGGCGGCCGATGCCGCGTTCTGCTCCTTGAAACAGGCGTTTGCTTCCTCCCCGGTTCTCCATCGCCCTGAATTGAACAGACAGTTCACCTTGGAGGTGGATGCCTCCTCCTCAGGAGCCGGGGCAGTGTTGATGCAGAACTCCCCCTCTGGCAAGCTGGTCACTTGTGGATTCTTCTCCAAGAGCTTCTCAGCACCCGAACGCAATTACACCATCGGGGATCGGGAGCTACTGGCCGTGAAGCTTGCCTTGGAGGAATGGCGCTACCTCTTGGAGGGCGCAGTATATCCTGTAATCATATACACAGACCACAAGAATCTAGAGTACCTGCGGTCAGCCCAAAGACTGAACCCACGACAAGCCCGCTGGTCCTTGTTTTTTGCCCGATTTGATTTCCAACTCCATTTTCGGCCTGCGGACAAAAACGTGCGGGCAGACGCTTTGTCCAGGTCCTTAGTGCCCGTGGAGTTGGAGGAGGAGACGTTCCAGCCCATCATCAACCCCAGCAACATCATGCCGGTGAATCCTGTCACGGTAACTCAGATACCCCCTGGGAAAACCTATGTCCCAGATTCTGACAGACAGAGAGTCCTGCACTGGGGCCATGCCTCGAAGATCGCCGGTCATGCTGGTCAGAAGAAGACTTGGAGCACGATTGTCCATCACTACTGGTGGCCGTCCCTCCGTAAAGACGTCTCAACCTTCGTCTCGGCCTGTCCGTCCTGTGCCCGGAACAAGACACCCAAGCACCTATCATATGGACGTCTCCTGCCTCTGCCTATTCCTTCTGTTCCGTGGCAACATATCGCAATGGACTTCATTACGGACTTACCTTTATCCTCTGGACACACAGTCATATGGGTTATGGTGGACCGTTTCTCCAAAATGGCTCACTTCATTCCCATGGCCGGGCTGCCCTCTGCCCAGGAGCTAGCTGACTCCTTCATCCAACATATATTCCGATTGCATGGCTTTCCCGCACACATTGTGTCCGACAGAGGAACTCAGTTTACCTCGCGCTTCTGGAGGGCCCTCTGAAAACATCTGGAAGTATCTCTGGACTTTTCTTCGGCCTACCATCCTCAGTCGAATGGGCAAGTGGAGCGGGTCAATCAAATCCTGACCTCCTTCCTGCGCCACTACGTTAATGCCCATCACGATGACTGGTCCACGCTTCTTCCTTGGGCTGAGTTCTCCCACAACCATCACATCAGCGAGTCCACCTCCAGCTCTCCATTCCGAGTCGTTTACGGACTTCAGCCTTCTGTTCCATTGCCAGTATCCTCGGCTTCCGATGTCCCCGCAGCAGATGCTCTGGTCCAGGACTTCTCAGCCATATGGAGCTCTGTCAAGACCTCCCTTGAGCGTGCTTCTTTGCGGATGAAGAGACATGCGGACAAAAGGCGCCTGGATCCCCCGTGTTTCTCCCCTGGTGATCTGGTCTGGCTTGCATCCAAGTATGTCAGATTGAAGTTGCCATCCTACAAGTTGGGTCCTCGTTACATCGGGCCGTTTAAAGTCCTCAGCAAGATCAATGCAGTCTCCTACAAGCTGCAGCTCCCGGCCACGATGCGGATACCCAACTCTTTCCATGTCTCCTTGCTCAAGCCTGTTGTCCTTGGTCCCTTCTCCGCTGATGCCGGTACTTCTCCTCCTCCCATCGCTGACGATGACATCTATGCGGTAAGGGATATCGTGGCCATGAAGACCGTACGAGGTCGGCAGTATTTCCTGGTGGACTGGGCGGGGTATGGTCCCGAGGATAGGTCCTGGGAGCCCCGGGAGAATGTGGGCACTCCTCTGATTCGTGCCTTCCTGTCCCGCTTGCGGGGAGGGGGGCGTGGGGGAGGGGGTACTGTCACGCTCCCCGGCTCCCCTGCTAGGCTCCCCGGCTCTCCTGCCATGCTTCCCGGTCCCTCTGCCTTGCTTACCCGCTCCCGTGCCAGGCTTCCCAGTCCCCCGCTCCATAGCCTTCCTGTCCCATTGCCTGCGGTCCCCAGGCAGCCCGGTCCCCGCTCCCGGCGCCCGTCGGCATCTCTGCCTCAGCCCGGCTCTCCTGCTTCCTCCTCACCGCTCCCTCCTCTGGCTTCTGGCACCCGGGCCTCGCGCATGTGCATTAGGGCGCGCGCGCGCGGTCATTGACCCTCTCTTAAAGGGCCAGCACCGAGAAACAGGAAATTACATAGACAGGTACAGGGTATATTAAGAATCACTTTCCTGGTGGGCGGGGCCTGTTCTACGTGTTTAGTAAGCTAGTGTTCAGGTCCCCTATTGCTTTGTCTTGTACCTTGCCTGCATTAACCCTGTCCTGTCTCATAGAGCCTGTCCTGCCACGCCAGCCGCTCCGAACCACGCTCATTCCCGTACCCTGACGGTGACTTCGGCGGATGTGCCACCACCTCCCCGGCTCCGCCAGTCTCCAGTCTCTGGCTCCGCTTGGTGACCCGTTCCATCGCTCAGCAAGTCTCGGATCCCGCCTGACCTTACCACCTGGCCTCGGACTCTGAGCCTCGTCACCCGGACCACCGTCCAGAACTCCATCCACCTTTCCTGCTCCCCTACGGACTGTCTGACTACCACCAGTGCTTCGGCTACCGTGCACCCAGACCCTCTGGCGGGGTGACCTGCCTGGCTGCCTCCTCAAGGGAAACCGGTGTACGGCCCAGAGGTTCCACCACCCGGACGTTACAGTATCCAAGCTGGCATGAATTGGCTCTCTACGCCTTGGAAGTTCTGGCCTGCCCTGCCGCTAGCGTTTTGTCAGAGCGTGTTTTTAGTGCCGCAGGTGGAATCATTACAGATAAACGCACCCGCCTGTCAACTGAAAATGCTGACAGGCTGACTCTGATCAAGATGAACAAGGGTTGTATTGGGCCAAACTTCACCACTAGTGATGAGCGAGTACTAAAATGCTCAGGGGCTCGAAGCTCGGGCCGAGCATCCCAAAATACTCGTGTACTCGGCCCGAGCACCGAGCCCAATCTTATCCTATGGGAGACCCGAGTATGACCCCCGGCAGCATGTAGAAACCATAAAACTGTAAATTAAAAAAAAAACCATGCGTGTGTGTGTAAGCGTGCATATATATATACACGCGGAGTGGAGTGCGGGAGGGGTCGTAGCCGAGCGGGGAAGTGTCGGGCTAAAGGCACGGTCATGCTGTGAGGGCCGGCCAATCACTGCAATTCCACAAGTAACAGGGCTGTGGCATTACAGTGGTCTGCCAGCCAATCCCTGCATAAGGGCTGGCTCTAAAAAGAGCGCCAACATGAAGACCACGTGTACAGCACGAGTATCGCGAAATTACTCGGTCCCCGCCGAGTAGCCCGAGTACAGTGATACTCGTGCGAGTACCGAGTAGTGACAAGCATACTCGCTCAACACTATTCACCACTAGTGATGAGCGAGTACTAAAATGCTCGGGTGCTCGAGGCTCGGGCCGAGCATCTCAAAATACTCGTGTACTCGGCCCGAGCACCGAGCCCAATGTTATCCTATGGGAGACCCGAGTATTATTCTGAAATGACCCCCGGCAGCATGTAGAAACCATAAAACTGTAAATTAAAAAAAAAAAAACGTGCGTGTGTGTGTAAGCATGCATATATATATACACGCGGAGTGGAGTGCGGGAGGGGCCGTAGCCGAGCGGGGAAGTGTCGGGCTAAAGGCACGGTCATGCTGTGAGGGCCGGCCAATCACTGCAATTCCACAAGTAACAGGGCTGTGGCATTGCAGTGGTCTGCCAGCCAATCCCTGCATAAGGGCTGGCTCTAAAAAGAGCGCCAACATGTAGACCACGAGTACAGCACGAGTATTGCGAAATTACTCGGTCCCCGCCGAGTAGCCCGAGTACAGTGATACTTGTGCGAGTACCGAGTAGTGACAAGCATACTCGCTTAACACTATTCACCACTAGTGATGAGCGAGCATGCTTGTTACTACTCGGTACTCGCACGAGTATCACTGTACTCGGGCTACTCGGCGGGGACCGAGTAATCTCGAGATACTCGTGCTGTACTCGTGGTCTTCATCCCTGCATGTTGGCGCTCTTTTGAGAGCCAGCCCTCATGCAGGGATTGGCTGGCAGACCACTGCAATGCCACAGCCCTGTTAGTTGTGGAATTGCAGTGATTGGCCGGCCCGCACAGCGTGACCGAGCCTTTATACCGGCGGGTGCGCTGTGCTCTGCTCACAGCCATCCAGACAGTCAGTGCAGGGAGAGGGTCGCTGCTTCAGGGAAAGGTTTGCGGCCCTTTATAGCTATTTCCGTAGCAGGGCTGCAAACAGTGTGACCAGAAGTCCTTCTCAGGACTATTCTAGTTGTATACAGGCAGGCAGGGTATAGCCAGGTCGGAGTACAGTAGCAGAGTCCTTCTCAGGACTATTGTTGCTGTATACAGGCAGGGTATAGCCAGGTCGGAATACAGGCTAGTGACCAGAAGAGTCCTTGTCAGGACTATTGTAGCAGTATACAGGCAGGCAGGCAGGGTATATAGCCATTCCTAGTGGTGACCGTATACCAGCCTTCATCATATCTGGGGCTGGTGTACACAGTCTAAAACAGTCCAGATAGTGTCAGACTTCTCAGTAATTGTCGCTCCTAAAAACCTGTTAGGTTCTTATTGCGTCCGTGCTTGCATTTAAAAACCGCACATGTGTGCCTGTCGGTGGCAGCGTACAGGTGCACTTGTGTGCGTTTTTCACAAACTATTATATAACGCACAAGTCTAGTGAATAATACACGTCAGTCAGCAGTGTCTGATAGTGTCAGACTTCTCAGTAAATGTCGCTCCTAAAAACCTGTTAGGTTCTTATTGCGTCCGTGCTTGCATTTAAAAACCGCACGTGTGTGCCTGTCGGTGGCAGCGTACAGGTGCACTTGTGTGCGTTTTTCACAAACTATTATATAACGCACAAGTCTAGTGAATAATACACGTCAGTCAGCAGTGTCTGATAGTGTCAGACTTCTCAGTAATTGTCGCTCCTAAAAACCTGTTAGGTTCTTATTGCGTCCGTGCTTGCATTTAAAAACCGCACGTGTGTGCCTGTCGGTGGCAGCGTACAGGTGCACTTGTGTGCGTTTTTCACAAACTATTATATAACGCACAAGTCTAGTGAATAATACACGTCAGTCAGCAGTGTCTGATAGTGTCAGACTTCTCAGTAATTGTCGCTCCTAAAAACCTGTTAGGTTCTTATTGCGTCCGTGCTTGCATTTAAAAACCGCACGTGTGTGCCTGTCGGTGGCAGCGTACAGGTGCACTTGTGTGCGTTTTTCACAAACTATTATATAACGCACAAGTCTAGTGAATAATACACGTCAGTCAGCAGTGTCTGATAGTGTCAGACTTCTCAGTAAATGTCGCTCCTAAAAACCTGTTAGGTTCTTATTGCGTCCGTGCTTGCATTTAAAAACCGCACGTGTGTGCCTGTCGGTGGCAGCGTACAGGTGCACTTGTGTGCGTTTTTCACAAACTATTATATAACGCACAAGTCTAGTGAATAATACACGTCAGTCAGCAGTGTCTGATAGTGTCAGACTTCTCAGTAATTGTCGCTCCTAAAAACCTGTTAGGTTCTTATTGCGTCCGTGCTTGCATTTAAAAACCGCACGTGTGTGCCTGTCAGTGGCAGCGTACAGGTGCACTTGTGTGCGTTTTTCACAAACTATTATATAACGCACAAGTCTAGTGAATAATACACGTCAGTCAGCAGTGTCTGATAGTGTCAGACTTCTCAGTAATTGTCGCTCCTAAAAACCTGTTAGGTTCTTATTGCGTCCGTGCTTGCATTTAAAAACCGCACGTGTGTGCCTGTCGGTGGCAGCGTACGGCTCCATATTGTCCCTGGATAGAGATGTGCATGAGGGCCTGAAAACATTGTTCCCATTGCAAAGGAGCCGGTCTCCTGTCGTTGTAATGCCCATTCTGAAAGAATGGGCGAAAAAATTTACCACTGGGGGTATACCTGAAACAACGGCCTAACTATTGTAACGGTCATCATGATGGCGCATGAGGAGAAGGAGGAGCAGTCCAGCGATTAGCCAAAGTCCAGAAGTTTGTTACCATGGGTGAGTGGAGGTACATGGCAAAATCCCGTTACAAACTTTAAATTCCGCTGTCATTTGCTGGTGGTGTGGTGAAGTCTGGCCCAATCCAACCCTTGTTCATCTTGATCAGAGTCAGCCTGTCAGCATTTACAGTTGACAGGCAGGTGCGTTTATCTGTAATGATTCCACCTGCGGCACTAAAAACACGCTCTGACCAAACGCTAGCGGCAGGGCAGGCCAGGACTTCCAAGGCGTAGAGAGCCAATTCATGCCACGTGTCCAGCTTGGATACCCATTAATTGTAAGGCACAGAGGAATGTCGGAGTACAGTTGTTTGATCTGCAAGGTACTCCTTGAGCATCTGGGCAAACTTAGGATTTCTTGTGGCACTGCCCCGCACCTCAGGGGCTGTGGTATGTGAGGGGCTGGGAAAACTGTCCCACATCTTAAAGACTGTTCCCCTACCTCTGGCGGATTGGACTTGTGCCCCTCTCGGCTGTACGCCTTGGTTGTCCACTGATTCCTGACCTATGCCGCTAGCGTTTTGTGAGGGGAATGCTTTGCCTACTTCCGTGACTATGGCCTTCTGGAACTGCTGCATTTTGCCTGACCTCTCCGCCTCGGGAATAAGAGACATAAAGTTCTCCTTTTAGCGTGGGTCTAACAGTGTTACCAACCAGTAATGATTGTCGGCCAAGATGTTCTTAACGCGAGGGTCACGAGACAGGCAGCTTACCATAAAGTCAGCCATGTGTGCCAGACTCTTAACAGCCATCACTTCAGTATCCTGACCAACACGATGACTGAACATGCTGTCCTCCTCCTCCTCCTCCTCCTCATCATCATCTACCCTGTCCTCTGGCCAGCCACGCTGAACCGAGGATATGACTGCATGTCATATCCTCAATTTGGCCAGAGAGTTGCTCCATGTCTTCATCCTCCTCCTCGTCATAGTCCTCCACTGCACGTTGTGATGAGACGAGGCTGGGCTGTGTGTTATCACCCACACCCACTACTGTTTCTTGCTCAAACTCATCGCGCTCCGCCTGCAATGCATCATGGTTGTTTTTTGAGCAGAGACCATTTTATAAGGCAGATAAGCGGTATGGTGACGCTAATAATGTCGTCATCGCCGCTCACCATCTTGGTGGAGTCCTCAAAGTTTTGGCGGATGGTACATAGGTCGGACATCCATCTCCACTCCTCAGGTGTTATGTGTGGAGTTTGACCCATTTCCCGACGGCTTAGGTGATGCAGGTACTCAACAACTGCCCTCTTCTGCTCACATATCCTGACCAACATGTGCAGAGTTGAATTCCAACGCGTGGGGACATCACACACCAGTCTGTAAGCCGGAAGATGCAAACGGCGCTGAAAGCCGGCAAGGCCGGCTGAAGCAGTAGGTGACTTTCGAAAATGTGCAGACAGGCGGCGAACTTTTACCAGCAGATCAGACAGCTCTGGTTATGACTTTAGAAACCGCTGAACCACGAGGTTGAGCACATGGGCCACGCATGGAACATGTGTCAGCTGGCCTCGCCTCAAAGCCGCCACCAGGTTCCGGCCATTGTCACACACGACCTTTCCTGGCTTTAGGTTCAGAGGTGTGAGCCAGTGATCTGCCTGCTGTTTCAGAGCTGTCCACACCTCTTCTGCATTGTGGGGTTTGTCACCTATGCAGATTAGCTTCAGCAAAGCCTGTTGCCGCTTCGCCGAGGCAGTGCTGCAGTGCTTCTGTGTCGCCCTGGACAAGCCAGGGGCCACAGAGCACAACACTTACACACCCCACACTCCCTGCAGGCATATCATAGTCAAAACACAAAATCCTTGTTGCCTTCCCCAGGGGCTGTTGTCCACACCAGGGGGTGGAGCCAGGCGGTTGGTCTCCACCCACCAAGGAGGAGGGAAAACACAGGCAGTGAGAGTTAAGCTAAGGAAGTGGAAGGAGGAAAGTAGTAAAGAGGAGAAAAGTGACAGCAAAGAGCCTGAAGTTGGTCCGGGTGTGTGGCCCGGACAGGACAGCAAGGTTGGCAGGATGTGGTGACCGTCTGCAGTGGAGGCCGATTGGAGTCTGCCGTAAGGACCGTGGACGGGTGGTGACCCGGCCGTACCGGACCGGTATACAAAGAGAAGCCAGCACCTTTGGCAGGGGCCTTTCGGATCCCGGCAAGGCTTGGTGTCGCCGTGAATTTGCCAAATCCGTTAGTGAAGGGGACCTCAGGGTTTCCAAACAGCCAAGTCACGATAGAAGGCAACCGTCCAACCGTGAAGGGGAGACACCGCCACCGCCAAGGGCAACCGTCTCCCAGGGCCAGCGCCTGTGGGCAAAAGGGGCTCCTCCGGCCCATATCCAGGTCGGGGAGCGGGTTACCGGTGGGAAACCATCACTACCAACACTGAACTTAGGTGCAGGGAGAGACAGTCATCACTAACCTGCAGGGAGGAACAACCGCAGCCGTCCGAGGGACCCGTCCATCCAGCCACTTGTTTTACCGTGAACTGTGTCATCATCATTGGGCTGAGTGAGTACCTCCGTGCCGTGCGGCACAGCGCTGCCCCTGCGACCCTGCACCTCATCAGGCCCCGCAACCCGCCTGTCATCCATCTCTACCCCATCACCGGGCCCCGTGACAACCAACCCCCCTACCCACGGAGGGGAGAAATAACAACAAAGCTGCTCCCTGTCACAGGCTCCCGGGATCCCCGTCCAGAGCAGCGGTGGTGTCCACATAATCACCACAACCGTGGGTGGCGTCACGGACAATATCCCCAAAACCCAATCGACCCCTTTTCACTCACGGGCGATGAGCGCCGCTCGAGTCCCCGGGATCCGGCCATCGCTCGAGCCACCGAGCAGCAGCAGCCGTAGAGCAGCGGCAGCCGGACCCGAGCAGTGGGAGAGCGCAGCCTCCCCTCCTCCGCCCGCGACACTTCCAGCTTGGGACTGGTGTGGAGGGTAAAGTGGATGAGGATGCACAGGAGGAGGAGGAGGCTGAGGAGCATGACATTCCGGAGCTGTAGAGTGTGGGTGAAACCCTGACTGAGGTAGGGCCTGCAAAACTTGGTGTGGGAAGGACGTGTTCCGTCCCTCGCTCAGACTGGGTCCCAGCTTCCACAATATTAACCCAGTGTGACGTCAACGAGATGTAGCGGCCTTGCCCACATGCACTTGTCCACGTGTCTGTGGTTAGGTGGACTTTGGCTGAAACAGCGTTGTTCAGGGCACGTGTGATGTTTTGTGACACGTGGTTGGTTATGTAATGCGGGGACGGCACACCGGGAGAAATAGTGGCTGCTGGGGACCGAGTAACGTGGGACAGCTGCCATCATCAGGTCGCGGAATGCTTCTGTCTCAACCAGCCTAAAAGGCAACATTTCCAGCGCAAGCAGTCGCGAAATGTTAGCATTTAGAAGTGTGGCATGTGGGGCGTTGGCAGTGTATTTGCGCCTGCGTTCAAAGGTTTGCTGAATGGATAACTGAACGCTGCGCTGGGACAAGGACGTGCTTGATGATGGTGTTATTTCTGCGTGGGCAACTGCAGGTGCAGGGCCGGAGGAGGCTTGTTCGCGGGCAGCATGGACAGGGGATTGGCTCGCATGCACAACAAGCGAAGACGTAGCAGTGACATCAGCAAGCACTGCTCCTCGACTCTGTTGTACATCCCACAAAGTCGGGTGCTTGGCTGACATGTGCCTGATCATGCTGGTGGTGGTCAGGCTGCTAGTTTTGGTACCCCTGCTGATGCTGGCATGGCAGGTGTTGCAAATGGCCTTTTTAGAATCATCTGGAGCCAACTTAAAAAACTGCCAGACTCGGGAAGACCTAACATTTGTACAGGCACCTTGTGTCGTGTTGTTCCGGGGAACAGTTGCCTGACGTCTGCCTGGAGCCACCACCCTGCTTCTTACTGCCTGTTGGGATGCTACGCCTCCCTCCCCCTGTGCACTGCTGTCCTCGCTCTGCATATCCTCCTGCCAGGTTGGGTCAGTTACTGGATCATCCACCACGTTGTCTTCCTCTTCCGCACCCTGCTCCTCCTGATTTCCTGACAATTGTGTCTCATCATCGTCCACCCCTTGTTGAGACACGTTGCCAACTTCGTGAGAACGTGGCTGCTCAAATATTTGGGCATCTGTACATACAATCTCGTCATGGCCCACTTCAACAGGAGCTGGCGAGAGGCCAGAATGTGTGAATGGAAACGTGAACGAACAGCTCTTCCGAGTGTCCAAGTGTGGGATCAGTAATGTCCGTGGACGTGTACTCAGCCTTGTGGTAGGAAGGAGGATCAGGTTCTGAAATGTGCGGTGCAGTATCACGGCTACTGACACTTGACCGTGTGGAAGACAGAGTGTTTGTGGTGGTGCCAATCTGACTGGAAGCATTATCCGCTATCCAACTAACAACCTGTTGACACTGGTCTTGGTTCAAGAGCGGTGTACTGCTGCGGTCCCCAAGAATTTGGGACAGGACGTGCGAGCGACTAGATGTGGCCCTTTGTTGTGGCGAAATTAGAGCTTGCACACGACCTCGGTCTCTGCCTGCACCACCATCACGTCCACTTCCTTGTTCGTTGACAACGCCCTTGTGCATTTTGCAATGCTGTGCTGACGTGTATTCACTAGACTTGTGCGTTATATCCAAGTTTTTGCAAAACACACACAAGTGCAGCGGAAAGCTGCCACCAACAGGCACACACGTGCGGTTTTTAAATGCAAGCACGGAGGCACTAAGAACCTAACAGGTCTCTATCCAGGGACAACGTGGAGCCTCCCAATTTTTGGCTGCCCTGCCTAAGGGCTATACTACAATAGACCCACTTCCTTACAATGGGCACTTCAGGTTTACAGGCCATCATGCACGTCTCTATCCAGGGACAACGTGGAGCCTCCCAATTTTTGGCTGCCCTGCCAAAGGGCTATACTACAATAGACCCACTTCCTTACAATGGGCACTTCAGGTTTACAGGCCATCATGCACGTCTCTATCCAGGGACAACGTGGAGCCTCCCAATTTTTGGCTGCCCTGCCAAAGGGCTATACTACAATAGACCCACTTCCTTACAATGGGCACTTCAGGTTTACAGGCCATCATGCACGTCTGTATGCAGGGGCATTGGTGAACCTCAAAATTTTGGACTGCCCTGGCAAAGGAAAATACTACAAAGACTCACTTCCTCAAAATGGCCACTTTAGACTCAGAGGCCTTTATGTACGTCTCTTCTCAGGGACATCGGAGTGCCACACAATGTTTTACGTAAAATCTTTCATGTATTGATCTCAAAAAGTAACATACATTAGCTCTATCTCACTATTGGGTATGTGCCCTTAACATTTCCGCCATGAAAATTCATTTTGGTGTCATTTTGGAAGGTTTTCTGGTGAGTCCGTAAAAATGGCGTAAAACGCGGACAAAATTGTTCACAGCTGTGACTTTTGAGTGATAAATGCTTCAAGAGGTCTTCCCCATGCTGTTGCCATGTCATTTGAGCACTCTTCTGAGACTTTTGTGACATTTTTAGGATTTCTACATGCTGCCAGGGGTCATTTCACAAAAATACTCGCGTCTCCCATAGGATAACATTGGGCTCGGTGCTCGGGCCGAGTACACGAGTATCTTGGGATGCTCGGCCCGAGCCTCGAGCACCCGAGCTTTTTAGTACTCGCTCATCACTATTCACCACACCACCAGCAAATGAGAGCGGAATTTAAATTTTGTAACGGGAATTTTCCATGTACCTCCACTCACCCATGGGTACACACTTCTGGACTTTGGATAATCGCTGGACTGCTCCTCCTTCTCCTCATGCGCCACCATGATGACCGTTACAATACTTAGGCCTTTGTTTCAGGTATACCCCCAATGGTAAATTTTTTTGCCCATTCTTTCAGAATGGACATTACAACGACAGGAGACCCGCTCCTTTGCAATGGGAACAATGTTTTGAGGCCCTCATGCACGTCTCTATCCAGGGACAATGTGGAGCTTCCCAATTTTTGGCTGCCCTGCCAAAGGGCTATACTACAATAGACCCACTTGCTTACAATGGGCACTTCAGGTTTACAGGCCCTCATGCACGTCTCTATCCAGGTACAATGTTGAGCTTCCCAATTTTTGGCTGCCCTGCCAAAGGGCTATACTACAAAGACCCACTTCCTTACAATGGGCACTACAGGTTTACAGGCCCTCATGCACGTCTCTATCCAGGGACAATGTGGAGCTTCCCAATTTTTGGCTGCCCTACCAAAGGGCTATACTACAAAGACCCACTTCCTTACAATGGGCACTTCAGGTTGACAGGCCCTCATGCACGTCTCTATCCAGGGACAATGTGGAGCTTCCCAATTTTTGGCTGCGCTGCCAAAGGGCTATACTACAAAGACCCACTTCCTTACAATGGGCACTACAGGTTTACAGGCCCTCATGCACGTCTCTATCCAGGGACAATGTGGAGCTTCCCAATTTTTGGCTGCCCTGCCAAAGGGCTATACTACAATAGACCCACTTGCTTACAATGGGCACTTCAGGTTTACAGGCCCTCATGCACGTCTCTATCCAGGGACAATGTGGAGCTTCCCAATTTTTGGCTGCCCTGCCAAAGGGCTATACTACAAAGACCCACTTCCTTACAATGGGCACTACAGGTTTACAGGCCCTCATGCACGTCTCTATCCAGGGACAATGTGGAGCTTCCCAATTTTTGGCTGCCCTGCCAAAGGGCTATACTACAATAGACCCACTTGCTTACAATGGGCACTTCAGGTTTACAGGCCCTCATGCACGTCTCTATCCAAGGACAATGTTGAGCTTCCCAATTTTTGGCTGCCCTGCCAAAGGGCTATACTACAATAGACCCACTTGCTTACAATGGGCACTTCAGGTTTACAGGCCCTCATGCACGTCTCTATCCAGGGACAATGTTGAGCTTCCCAATTTTTGGCTGCCCTGCCAAAGGGCTATACTACAAAGACCCACTTCCTTACAATGGGCACTACAGGTTTACAAGCCCTCATGCACGTCTCTATCCACGGACAATGTGGAGCTTCCCAATTTTTGGCTGCCCTGCCAAAGGGCTATACTACAATAGACCCACTTGCTTACAATGGGCACTTCAGGTTTACAGGCGCTCATGCACGTCTCTATCCAGGGACAATGTTGAGCTTCCCAATTTTTGGCTGCTCTGCCAAAGGGCTATACTACAAAGACCCACTTCCTTACAATGGGCACTACAGGTCTACAGGCCCTCATGCACGTCTCTATCCAGGGACAATGTGGAGCTTCCCAATTTTTGGCTGCCCTGCCAAAGGGCTATACTACAATAGACCCACTTGCTTATGTCGCGGGCGGGGAGGAGGGTGTCAGCACACCGCGCTCACCCCTTCTGCTCGGGTCCGGCAGTTGCTCCTGGTGGCTCGAGCTGCGGGCCGGATCCCGGGGTGTCTCGAGCGACACTCCTCGCCCGTGAGTGAAAGGGGGGTGTTTGTTGGGGTTATAGTTCGTGACGCCACCCACGGTTGTGGTGATTGCACCACCACTGTTTGGATGGGGATCCCGGGGATGGTGATGGGAGCAGCCAGGTGTTGTGTTGCCCCTCCGTGGGTAGGGGTTGGTGATCCCGGGGATGGTGGAGAGATGTAAAGTGTAGGGCCTGGAGGGCGCAGGGACGCGGGGGCAGCGCTGTGCCTTGCGGCACTGTGGTACTCACTCAGCCTGAGACACGGACACAGTTTGTACGGTAAACCAACGGCTGGTAGGACGGTCCCACAGACGGCTGCACCTGCACTCCCGGTAGGTGACGGTGACGTCTCTCTTCCTTGCACCTGTGTTGTCTGATGGTTGCGGTGGATTCCCTCCGGTTACCCGCTCCCCGACTGCAATCTGGGCCGGAGGAGCTCTACACTTTGCCCGCAGGCGCTGGCCCTGGGGAAACTGGTGCCTTGGCGGTGGCGGTGTCTCCCCGGTAATGGTCGGGCTGTTGCCGTCAATCGGGACTTTGTTGTTGGGGGATCTACGTCCCCTTCACTGACGGATTCGGCAAATTGGGCTACTCCTAGCCTTGCCGGGGTCCGAGAGGCCCCTGCCCTGGTGCTGACTGTCCTTCGGAACACTGCTCCAGACCACCGGGCACACAGCCAACGGGGTCCTTCCAGGAACTTCCAAACGGTCCCCCTCCGAACAGTCACCGCCGTCGCTGACCTTGCTGTTCTAGCCCTACACACAGCTGGGCTCTCAGGCTTTGCACACTCTCTGCGCTGTCTCCACTTCTTGCTTTCCTCCTTTTCCACTTTTCCTTCCTTCACTTTCACTTCTGGTTGTTTACTCTAGCCCTCAGCTAGACTTCACTCTTGCCCTGCCCGGGCTACTCTGCCTGGTAACTTCCTGCCTCCAGAGCTGTGAGCTCCTAGATGGGCGGAGCCAACCGCCTGGCCCACCCCCTGGTGTGCATCACCAGACTCTTGGAGGGAGGCAACAAGGATTTTTGGGTTAGCAGGTGTGCCTACCTGGAGTGTGGGGTGTGGTGGTGTTGTTACTCGTGTCCCCTGGCTTGTCCAGGGCGACACACTTACAATGGGCACTTCAGGTTTACAGGCCCTCATGCACGTCTCTATCCAGGGACAATGTGGAGCTTCCCAATTTTTGGCTGCCCTGCCAAAGGGCTATACTACAAACACCCACTTCCTTACAATGGGCACTACAGGTTTACAGGCCCTCATGCACGTCTCTATCCAGGGACAATGTGGAGCTTCCCAATTTTTGGCTGCCCTGCCAAAGGGCTATACTACAATAGACCCACTTCCTTACAATGGGCTCTTCAGGTTTACAGGCCCTCATGCACGTCTCTATCCAGGGACAATGTTGAGCTTCCCAATTTTTGGCTGCCCTGCCAAAGGGCTATACTACAAAGACCCACTTCCTTACAATGGGCACTACAGGTTTACAGGCCCTCATGCACATCTCTATCCAGGGACAATGTGGAGCTTCCCAATTTTTGGCTGCCCTGCCAAAGGGCTATACTACAAAGACCCACTTCCTTACAATGAGCACTACAGGTTTACAGGCCCTCATGCACGTCTCTATCCAGGGACAATGTGGAGCTTCCCAATTTTTGGCTTCCCTGCCAAAGGGCTATACTACAATAGACCCACTTGCTTACAATGGGCACTTCAGGTTTACAGGCCCTCATGCACGTCTCTATCCAGGGACAATATTGAGCTTCCCAATTTTTGGCTGCCCTGCCAAAGGGCTATACTACAATAGACCCACTTGCTTACAATGGGCACTTCAGGTTTACAGGCCCTCATGCACGTCTCTATCCAGGGACAATGTTGAGCTTCCCAATTTTTGGCTGCCCTGCCAAAGGGCTATACTACAATAGACCCACTTGCTTACAATGGGCACTTCAGGTTTACAGGCCCTCATGCACGTCTCTATCCAGGGACAATGTGGAGCTTCCCAATTTTTGGCTGCCCTGCCAAAGGGCTATACTACAAAGACCCACTTCCTTACAATGGGCACTACAGGTTTACAGGCCCTCATGCACGTCTCTATCCAGGGACAATGTGGAGCTTCCCAATTTTTGGCTGCCCTGCCAAAGGGCTATACTACAATAGACCCACTTGCTTACAATGGGCACTTCAGGTTTACAGGCCCTCATGCACGTCTCTATCCAGGGACAATGTTGAGCTTCCCAATTTTTGGCTGCCCTGCCAAAGGGCTATACTACAATAGACCTGTTACGGTTGCTGCGAGCACTGGAGACTAAGTCCAGATTTCTTACTACTGCACATGTGCGAGCGCTGGAGACTAAGTCCAGATTTCTTGCTACTGCACATGTGCGAGCGCCGGAGACTAAGTCCTAACTTGGAGCCATTGCACATGTGCGGGTGACATCATCGCTGACACGAGGTCACATGTCTCTGATACCTTCTATGCCGATTGGTCGCTGGTCATGTGCTTGTGATGCCTTGCTCGGTGATAGGCCAGCATGACGTCACTCCTGTCGTTCTGGCAGCGGATTGGCTCTGGTGTCCTCCATCTTGGGTGAGGCACAGAGTCTATATAAGACCCTGACACACGCCGCATGGCGCTCAGTCCTCTTGGTTCATGCATAAGAGTAGACGCTCTGTGCGCGTTCCTCTAGGCATTCCTCTGTCTATGCTAGGTGAGCGCTACCGGCAGGGTAGCGTTCTTATACCTTACAGCTTCGGCTGCTGTCCGTATCCTTACCTCTTAGGGGAGCGGACATAGGCAGGTGCCTGAGGCACATGGTCTGGCTGGGCCTTGTGGTTCGACTCGTAGGTGGACGTTGCCGCTAGGGTAACGTTCCTTATACTGCGTCTGGCAGTTGTTCGTATTCTCGCACACTAGGGGAGCGAACAGAGGTAGGAGCTTTGTGCGGCTTACGCTGCTGTTCGTCTCTTTTGCACCACTAGAAGAGCGGACCTAGGCAGGTGCCATATCTAGTGGTTCGTGTCCTCGCACACTAGTGGAGCGAACGCAGGTAGGAGCTTTGTGCGGCTTACTCTGCTGTTCGTCTCTTTTGCACCACTAGAAGAGCGGACCTAGGTAGGTGCCATTTCGCACACATTGCCTTTGTCTCTGTGATTATTAACAGAGATCATTCCACACACCCTCCAAGTAAGGGAGGAATTGCTTTACTTACTTATTATATCCTTCTGTGAGTTAACAGAGGTATTGCACTCTGCCATAGTCTGCAGCAGAGTCTTTGCACGGTGGACCCTGACTCTCTGATACTCCTTTAGGTTATCAGACAGCCCCCCGTAACAAGACCCACTTGCTTACAATGGGCACTTCAGGTTTACAGGCCCTCATGCACGTCTCTATCCAGGGACAATGTGGAGCTTCCCAATTTTTGGCTGCCCTGCCAAAGGGCTATACTACAAAGACCCACTTCCTTACAATGGGCACTACAGGTTTACAGGCCCTCATGCACGTCTCTATCCAGGGGCAATGTGGAGCTTCCCAATTTTTGGCTGCCCTGCCAAAGGGCTATACTACAATAGACCCACTTCCTTACAATGGGCACTTCAGGTTTACAGGCCCTCATGCACGTCTCTATCCAGGGACAATGTTGAGCTTCCCAATTTTTGGCTGCCCTACCAAAGGGCTATACTACAAAGACCCACTTCCTTACAATGGGCACTACAGGTTTACAGGCCCTCATGCACGTCTCTATCAAGGGACAATGTGGAGCTTCCCAATTTTTGGCTGCCCTGCCAAAGGGCTATACTACAAAGACCCACTTCCTTACAATGGGCACTACAGGTTTACAGGCCCTCATGCACGTCTCTATCCAGGGGCAATGTGGAGCTTCCCAATTTTTGGCTGCCCTGCCAAAGGGCTATACTACAATAGACCCACTTCCTTACAATGGGCACTTCAGGTTTACAGGCCCTCATGCACGTCTCTATCCAGGGACAATGTTGAGCTTCCCAATTTTTGGCTGCCCTGCCAAAGGGCTATACTACAAAGACCCACTTCCTTACAATGGGCACTACAGGTTTACAGGCCCTCATGCACGTCTCTATCCAGGGACAATGTGGCGCTTCCCAATTTTTGGCTGCCCTGCCAAAGGGCTATACTACAAAGACCCACTTCCTTACAATGGGCACTACAGGTTTACAGGCCCTCATGCACGTCTCTATCAAGGGACAATGTGGAGCTTCCCAATTTTTGGCTGCCCTGCCAAAGGGCTATACTACAAAGACCCACTTCCTTACAATGGGCACTACAGGTTTACAGGCCCTCATGCACGTCTCTATCCAGGGGCAATGTGGAGCTTCCCAATTTTTGGCTGCCCTGCCAAAGGGCTATACTACAATAGACCCACTTGCTTACAATGGGCACTTCAGGTTTACAGGCCCTCATGCACGTCTCTATCCAGGGACAATGTTGAGCTTCCCAATTTTTGGCTGCCCTGCCAAAGGGCTATACTACAAAGACCCACTTCCTTACAATGGGCACTACAGGTTTACAGGCCCTCATGCACGACTCTATCCAGGGACAATGTGGAGCTTCCCAATTTTTGGCTGCCCTGCCAAAGGGCTATACTACAAAGACCCACTTCCTTACAATGGGCACTTCAGGTTTACAGGCCCTCATGCACGTCTCTCTCCAGGGACAATGTGGAGCTTCCCAATTTTTAGCTGCTCTGCCAAAGGGCTATACTACAAAGACCCACTTCCTTACAATGGGCACTACAGGTTTACAGGCCCTCATGCACGTCTCTATCCAGGGACAATGTGGAGCTTCCCAATTTTTGGCTGCCCTGCCAAAGGGCTATACTACAATAGACCCACTTGCTTACAATGGGCACTTCAGGTTTACAGGCCCTCATGCACGTCTCTATCCAGGGACAATGTTGAGCTTCCCAATTTTTGGCTGCCCTGCCAAAGGGCTATACTACAAAGACCCACTTCCTTACAATGGGCACTACAGGTTTACAGGCCCTCATGCACGTCTCTATCCAGGGACAATGTGGAGCTTCCCAATTTTTGGCTGCCCTGCCAAAGGGCTATACTACAAAGACCCACTTCCTTACAATGGGCACTACAGGTTTACAGGCCCTCATGCACGTCTCTATCCAGGGACAATGTTGAGCTTCCCAATTTTTGGCTGCCCTGCCAAAAGGCTATACTACAAAGACCCACTTCCTTACAATGGGCACTACAGGTTTACAGGCCCTCATGCACGTCTCTATCCAGGGACAATGTGGAGCTTCCCAATTTTTGGCTGCCCTGCCAAAGGGCTATACTACAAAGACCCACTTCCTTACAATGGGCACTACAGGTTTACAGGCCCTCATGCACGTCTCTATCCAGGGACAATGTGGAGCTTCCCAATTTTTGGCTGCCCTGCCAAAGGGCTATACTACAATAGACCCACTTGCTTACAATGGGCACTTCAGGTTTACAGGCCCTCATGCACGTCTCTCTCCAGGGACAATGTGGAGCTTCCCAATTTTTGGCTGCCCTGCCAAAGGGCTATACTACAAAGACCCACTTCCTTACAATGGGCACTACAGGTTTACAGGCCCTCATGCACGTCTCTATCCAGGGACAATGTGGAGCTTCCCAATTTTTGGCTGCCCTGCCAAAGGGCTATACTACAATAGACCCACTTGCTTACAATGGGCACTTCAGGTTTACAGGCCCTCATGCACGTCTCTATCCAGGGACAATGTTGAGCTTCCCAATTTTTGGCTGCCCTGCCAAAGGGCTATACTACAAAGACCCACTTCCTTACAATGGGCACTACAGGTTTACAGGCCCTCATGCACGTCTCTATCCAGGGACAATGTGGAGCTTCCCAATTTTTGGCTGCCCTGCCAAAGGGCTTTACTACAAAGACCCACTTCCTTACAATGGGCACTACAGGTTTACAGGCCCTCATGCACGTCTCTATCCAGGGACAATGTGGAGCTTCCCAATTTTTGGCTGCCCTGCCAAAGGGCTATACTACAATAGACCCACTTGCTTACAATGGGCACTTCAGGTTTACAGGCCCTCATGCACGTCTCTATCCAGGGACAATGTGGAGCTTCCCAATTTTTGGCTGCCCTGCCAAAGGGCTATACTACAATAGACCCACTTGCTTACAATGGGCACTTCAGGTTTACAGGCCCTCATGCACATCTCTATCCAGGGACAATGTTGAGCTTCCCAATTTTTGGCTGCTCTGCCAAAGGGCTATACTACAATAGACCCACTTGCTTACAATGGGCACTTCAGGTTTACAGGCCTTCATGCACGTCTCTATCCAGGGACAATGTGGAGCTTCCCAATTTTTGTCTGCCCTGCCAAAGGGCTATACTACAATAGACCCACTTCCTTACAATGGGCACTACAGGTTTACAGGCCCTCATGCACGTCTCTATCCAGGGACAATGTGGAGCTTCCCAATTTTTGGCTGCCCTGCCAAAGGGCTATACTACAATAGACCCACTTGCTTACAATGGGCACTTCAGGTTTACAGGCCCTCATGCACGTCTCTATCCAGGGACAATGTTGAGCTTCCCAATTTTTGGCTGCCCTGCCAAAGGGCTATACTACAAAGACCCACTTCCTTACAATGGGCACTACAGGTTTACAGGCCCTCATGCACGTCTCTATCCAGGGACAATGTGGAGCTTCCCAATTTTTGGCTGCCCTGCCAAAGGGCTATACTACAAAGACCCACTTCCTTACAATGGACACTACAGGTTTACAGGCCCTCATGCACGTCTCTATCCAGGGACAATGTGGAGCTTCCCAATTTTTGGCTGCCCTGCCAAAGGGCTATACTACAATAGACCCACTTGCTTACAATGGGCACTTCAGGTTTACAGGTCCTCATGCACGTCTCTATCCAGGGACAATGTTGAGCTTCCCAATTTTTGGCTGCCCTGCCAAAGGGCTATACTACAAAGACCCACTTCCTTACAATGGGCACTACAGGTTTACAGGCCCTCATGCACGTCTCTATCCAGGGACAATGTGGAGCTTCCCAATTTTTGGCTGCCCTGCCAAAGGGCTATACTACAAAGACCCACTTCCTTACAATGGGCACTACAGGTTTACAGGCCCTCATGCACGTCTCTATCCAGGGACAATGTGGAGCTTCCCAATTTTTGGCTGCCCTGCCAAAGGGCTATACTACAATACACCCACTTCCTTACAATGGGCACTTCAGGTTTACAGGCCCTCATGCACGTCTGAATGCAGAGGCATTGGTGAACCTCACAATTTTGGACTGCCCAGGCAAAGGAAAATACTACAAAGATTCACTTCCTCAAAATGGGCACATTAGACTCAAGAGGCCTTCATGTACGTCTCTTCTCAGGGACATCGGAGTGCCACACAATGTTTTCACGTAAAATCTTTCATGTAATTTTAAAAAGTAACATACACCAGCTCTATCTCACTATTGGGTATGTGCCCTTAACATTTCCGCCATGAAAATTCATTTTGGTGTCATTTTGGAAGGTTTTCTGGCGACTCCGTAAAAATGGCGTAAAACTCGGATAAAATTGTTCACAGCTGTGACTTTTGAGTGATAAATGCTTCAAGGGGTCTTGCCCATGCTGTTGCCATGTCATTTGAGCACTCTTCTGAGACTTTTGTGACATTTTTAGGGTTTCTTCATGCTGCCGGGGGTCATTTCATAAATATACTCGGGTCTCCCATAGGATAACATTGGGCTCGGTGCTCGGGCCGAGTACACAAGTATCTTGGGATGCTCGGCCCGAGCCTCGAGCACCCGAGCTTTTTGGTACTCGCTCATCACTAATGTTGAGCTAACTTGTTTTTTTTGTATGTTATGTGTGTCATGTAGTGATGAGCGAGTATGCTTGTCACTACTCGGTACTCGCACGAGTATCACTGTACTCGGGCTACTCGGCGGGTACCGAGTAATTTCGCGATACTCGTGGTGTACTCGTGGTCTTCATCCCTGCATGTTGGCGCTCTTTTGAGAGCCAGCCCTCATGCAGGGATTGGCTGGCAGACCACTGCAAAGCCACAGCCCTGTTAGTTGTGGAATTGCAGTGATTGGCCGGCCCGCACAGCGTGACCGAGCCTTTATACCGGTGGGCGCGCTGTGCTCTGCACACAGCCATCTCGTATTCCCTGCTTTCCCCGCCCACAGGCGCCTATGATTGGTTGCAGTGAGACACGCCCCCACGCTGAGTGACAGGTGTCTCACTGCACCCAATCACAGCAGCCGGTGGGCGTGTGTATATGTGTCGCCCTGGGCAAGCCAGGGGACACAGATAACAACACACACACACCCCACACTCCCTGCAGGTACACCAGCTAACCACAAATCCTTGTTGCCTTCCTCCAGTAGGCTGTTGATGCACACCAGGGGGTGGGCCAGGCGGTTGGTGTCCGCCCACCAAGGAGATCACAGCTCTGGAGGCAGGAAGTTCGAGGTTGTTCAGTCAGGGAGGAGAAAGGAGTAGGAGGTGAACAGAGGGTAGCTCAGGAGGGAGCTAGAGTGAAACAGCAGTGAAAGTGACAGAAAAGCCTGAAGTTGGTCTGTGGCTGTATGCCCAGACGGAGTCAGCAAGGTCAGCAGCCAGCGGTGAAGATCTGCAGTGGGACTGTCTGGAGATTGCTGGAAGGGCCACGGAGGCTGTGTGTATCCAGGGGTCTGGAGCAGTATACAAAGGGCAGTCAGCACCAGAGCAGGGGCTTTCGGATCCCAGCAAGGCTTGGAGTCGCTGTAAATTGCTAAATCCGTTAGTGAAGGGGACGCAGATCTCCCAACAAGCAAGTCCTGATAGACGGCAAAGGTCCAACCACAACGGGGAAACACCGCCACCGCCAAGGCACCAGTTTCCCAGGGCCGGCGCCTGCGGGCAAAGTGTGGAGCTCCTCCGGCACAGATTGCAGTCGGGGAGCGGGTAACCGGTGGGAATCCACCGCTACCAAACAGACATTTCAAAGGTGCAGGGAAGAGACCGTCACCGCTAACTGCAGGGAACCGCAACACCGTGAACCGTCCGAGGGACCCGTCCAACCAGCCGTTTGTTTACCGAGAACTGTGTCGTGTTTACTGGCTGAGTGAGTACCTCAGTGCCGCAAGGCACAGCGCTGCCCCTGCGCCCCTGCACCCCACTGGGCCCCGGGATCACCAACCCCTACCCACGGAGGGGCAACACAACACCTGGCTGCTCCGCGTCACCATCCCCGGGACCCCCATATTGAGCAGCGGTGGTGCAATCACCACAACCGTGGGTGGCGTCACGAACTATAACAATCCCCACACCCAACAAACACCCCCCTTTCACTCACGGGCGAGGAGTGTCGCTCGAGACACCCCGGGATCCGGCCCGCAGCTCGAGCCACCAGGAGCAACTGCCGAACCCGAGCAGAAGGGGTGAGCGCGGTGTGCTGACACCCTCCTCCCCGCCCGCGACATATACTGTGCAGTGAAATAAATAATTAACGTTTTTTTGAGCAGCGGAATCCTTAGCATTTCACTGTGCATGCTCTCTGGCTCCCTGGACCCGTAACCAAGATAAATATCGGGTAACCAAGGAAAGTGCTTTACCCGATATTTACCATGGCCACGTGTGCAGAAAGCCCGACACTTCCCCGCTCGGCTCCGCTCCCTCCCGCACTCCACTCTGCATGTATATATATATATATACACGCACACACACTCACACACTCACACACTCACATACTCACACACTCTCACCTTTCCTCAGTGCCATGGCCCCGCTCGGCTCCACCCACTCCGCACTCTTTTCCCCGCACAGATTCTCGGCGGCCGAGTGATCAGCTGATCACCTGGCGCTGGAAGCGATCAGCTGATCACCCGGCGCTGGGAGTGATCAGTTTACCCCCGTGCTTGGAGCGATCAGCTGATCACCCGGCGCTGGGAGCGATCAGCTGATCACCCAGCTGGGAGTGATCAGTTTACCCCCCCCTGCTGAGAGCGATCAGCTGATCACCCGGCGCTGCGAGCGATCAGCTGATCACCCGGCGCTGGGAGCGATCAGCTGATCACCCGGCGCTGGGAGCGATAAGCTGATCACCCAGCTGGGAGTGATCAGTTTACCCCCCCTGCTGGGAGGGATCAGCTGATCACCCGGCGCTGCGAGCGATTAGCTGATCACCCGGCGCTTTGAGCGATTAGCTGATCACCCGGCCGTCGGCTTTTGGGAGCGATCAGCTGATCGTTCACAATAGTCTGCCGCCGGTAAAACTGTAAAAAAAAAAAAATCAAAACGGATTCCATTTTTTGCAGCATCCATTGTGCCACTATATGCAACACATCCGTTGCATCCGTCACACAACGCAATGCAACAGATACCGTTCAACGCAAGTGTGAAACTAGCCTAAATAATTAAAAAAACGGCGTGCGGTCCCCCCCAATTATAAAACCAGCCAGATAAAGCCATACGGCTGAAGGCTGGTATTCTCAGGATGGGGAGCTCCACGTTATGGGGAGCCCCCCAGCCTAACAATAACAGTCAGCAGCCGCCCAGAATTGCCGCATACATTATATGCGACAGTTCTGGGACTCTACCCGGCTCTTCCCGATTTGCCCTGTTGTGTTGGCAAATCGGGGTAATAAGGAGTTATTGACAGCCCATAGCTGCCAATAAGTCCTAGATTAATCATGTCAGGCGTCTCCCCGAGATACCTTCCATGATTAATCTGTAAGTTACAGTAAATAAACACACTCACCAGAAAAAATCCTTTATTAGAAATAAAAAACGCAAACATATATCCTCGTTCACCACTTTAATAAGCCCGAAAAAGCCCTCCATGTCCGGCGTAATCCAGGATGGTCCAGCGTCGCATCCAGCTCTGCTGCATGGAGGTGACCGGAGCTGAAGAAGACACAGCCGCTCCTGTCACCTCCACGCAGCTAATGATGACAGCCGCGCGATCAGCTGAGCTGTCACTGAGGTTACGCACGGCCACTGGATCCAGCGGTGGATGCAGCGGTGGCCGCGGGTAACCTCAGTGACAGCTCAGCTGATCGCGCTACTCACCTCATTTGCTGCGTGGAGCTGACGGGAGCGGCGGTGAGTAGCGCGATCAGCTGAGCTGTCACTGAGGTTACCCGCGGCCACCGCTGCATCCAGTGACAGCGGGTGACCTCAGTGACAGCTCAGCTGATCGCGCTATTCTCTTCATTAGCTGCGTGGAGCTGACAGGAGCGGTGGTGAGTAGCGCGATCAGCTGAGCTGTCACTGAGGTTACCCGCGGCCACCGCTGTATCCAGTGACAGCGGGTGACCTCAGTGACAGCTCAGCTGATCGCGCTACTCCCTTCATTAGCTGCGTGGAGCTGACAGGAGCGGCGGTGTCCTCTGCAGCTCCGGTCACCTCCATGCTCTGCTGATGCGACGCTGGACCATCCTGGATTACGCCGGACATGGAGGGCTTTTTGGGGCTTATTAAATTGGTTACGAGGGAATTGGTTTGTGTTTTTTATTTCTAATAAATGATTTTTTCAGGATTGTGTGTGTTTATTTACTGTAACCTACAGATTAATCATGGAAGGTATCTCGGGGAGACGCCTGACATGATTAATCTAGGATTTAATGGCAGCTATGGGCTGCCATTAACTCCTTATTACCCCGATTTGCCAACGCACCAGGGCAAATCGGGAAGAGCCGGGTACAGTCCCAGAACTGTCGCATCTAATGTATGTGGCAATTCTGGGCGGCTGCTGGCTGATATTGTTAGGCTGGGGGGCTCCCCATAACGTGGAGCTCCCCATCCTGAGAATACCAGCCTTCAGCCGTATGGCTTTATCTGGCTGGTATTAAAATTGGGGGGGACCGCACGCCGTTTTTTTAAATTATTTAATTATTTATTTCACTGCACGGTATACACACGCCCATCGGCTGCTGTGATTGGGTTCAGTGAGACACCTGTCACTCAGCGTGGGGGCGTGTCTCACTGCAACCAATCATAGGCGCTGAAAAGCAGGAAAGCAGGGAATACGAGATTGTTTAGTGAGCGGCCGGCTTTTTCAAAAGAGGAAAAGCCGCCGGAGTTTAGTGAACAGCTGTGCAGCGCCGCGGCAGTGATCGGGGAACGGTAAGTAAGAGAGAGGGGGGAGAATGACCGACAGACTGTGAGAGGGGGACAGACAAGACAGAGAGAGACCGACCGACGGGAGATAGAATGAAAAAAAAAAATGACCGACATCGCTAGTAAAAAGCACAAAACGTGCGTTTTGGACATTGGAGTGCCACACAATGTTTTACGTAAAATCTTTCATGTAATCTCAAAAAGTAACATACACCAGCTCTATCTCACTATTGGGTATGTGCCCTTAACATTTCCGCCATGAAAATTCATTTTGGTGTCATTTTGGAAGGTTTTCTGGTGAGTCCGTAAAAATGGCGTAAAACTCGGACAAAATTGTTCACAGCTGTGACTTTTGAGTGATAAATGCTTCAAGGGGTCTTCCCCATGCTGTTGCCATGTCATTTGAGCACTCTTCTGAGACTTTTGTGACATTGTTAGGGTTTCTACATGCTGCCGGGGGTCATTTCAGCATAATACTCGTGTCTCCCATAGGATAACATTGGGCTCGGTGCTCGGGCCGAGTACACGAGTATCTTGGGATGCTCGGCCGAGCCTCGAGCACCCGAGCTTTTTGGTACTCGCTCATCACTAACTACGAACCTAGCATTTAGCAGCTGTATTGAGCAAAAAAAAACTCTGCAAAAAACTTTAAACAAAACTAAGTTGCAACTAGAATACAAAGAATAGAGGTTTGCAGATAAAATAGAATTACTGTTACATTTACGGAAATACATTTATTGTAATGATATTTGTAACCTAGTTATAAATGAAATAATTTGAATAATGAATTTTGCTTGTTTAAATACTGGTTAAAATTAATTTTTTGCTTAGGGATCAATGGAATTGCATTGTAAAATTGTATTACATTAATGTTGCAATAGTAGATGTGTCTGATCTTTCTAGAGGATTCCTTGTTTTTTATTCTATTGTATTTTAATCTTTATTAATAAAAGAATATTTTTTACATAAATAGGAAGTGTTGTGCATCTTGTCCCCTTGATTGGGGTTGGTAATAATATTTATGGAGTGATGCACTCCTGGTAATGTAATATGTAGGTCTAGTATATTAAGACAATTGTTGATTCTTTTGTGTCTGGTGTCTGACAGATGTGGGCATAGGGTTGCAAAACATCGGTTTGTACATCAACCATGAGTGGTAAATCACAACAAGGTTGTGGTGAAAGGGTGAATAAGCGGGGTGTTCGAGGTGTACATGTGGGATGTTCTAATGTAAGTCAATGATCTAGTGAGCAAACACCGGCTCATCCTATCTCAAGAGAAAATGAGGACAACTTCCGTTACTGGACAGCCTACTCCATTAGATTTCTTTGGCAGCCGCAAATTGCTTCAACTTCGAAATTAAGGTGATAAACAGCATGTGCTAGAGTGGATGGCAAGTGCTGTATCAAGTGACCTCTCCTCTACTTCCTGCACCTCAACATCCCACACAGTTCATTTCTAAGAAGTGCCACACCAATTACACTTATTTCCCTCTGCATCACAAACTGACTGTGGGAAACCATACATGGGCAAGTCTGCAGAGCTGTTCACATGCATCAGAGCTCTGCTCCAAAGATTCCCAGACTCAAGAGGAAGAAAGCATCTGCACCGATACCCAAAATCTTTGTCAGTTGGATCCTGGCCTGGACAAAGTAGGGTTCAAGCAGGATCCTGACCCTCGTCAAGTGACGTTAATCCTTAGGGGTGGATGTGATGATGATGAGACTCAAATACCTGAGGTACACATGTATTTTTTTTTTATGTCAGGTCAGGAACAGGAGGTATGGGACAACATAGAGCCTGACGATGAAGTTGTGGATCCCACTTGGTGTGAACCCAAAGGTACGCAGCTGAGTAGCTCAGCAGCTGAGGGGGAGCAGGAAGATGAGAAGGTTACATTGGTGATTCCCGCACGAACAGCTAGTGATGTAACCATGAGAAGCACGGCATACTCAGCCACAAGTATGGCTGTGGCCAGGAGCGGTCATGGGTCTGCAGTTTGCAGGAATGGTTGCCTAGCCTGGGCCTTTTTTTTACATCACAAAAGAAGACCCAACTTTCGTCATCTGCCAATGTTGTATACAATGAATCAGTAGAGGCAAAAATTCAAATAATTTGAATACTACATGCATGAACCAGCACATGCGCAACCAACATGCATTACTGTGGGAATCTTACTGTCCCATTGGAAATATAGGGGCAGTTGATGAAAACTGTCCTGCTGCCTTCCTGAAATGTTTTTAAATATCAAGACTCCAAGATGGGTCTCCAAGTTCTGCCTTGCCTGTACTGACACGTGTGTGGGAGTAAGAGGCTTAATCCTGTCACTTATGCACCTCTTGATTTTTAAAATTGAAATGCCAAGCAACATCCTGTGTGTTACATGGACCATATCTGTCTGCTGTACATAGACATTATAGGATTATGGGGAAATGGGGGGGGGGGGGGCAATTGATGGTCCTGCTGTGTGCCTGAAATGCTTTTAAATTTCAAAACTCCAAGATGGGTCTCCAAGCTGTGTCTTGTCTGTTCTGGCAGGCTTGTGGGAGCATGAGGCTAAATCCTGTCACTGAAATTGAAATGCTAGGCCACATCCTGTGTGTTGCATGGACCATACCTCACTGCTGTGCAAAGACACTATGAGGAAATTGGGGGATTGTGGAATTGATGCCACTGTCCTGCTGTCTACCTGAAATGTTTTTAAATATAAAGACTTTAAGATGGGTCTCCAAGTTGTCTTGGTCTCTCATGCACTTCTTTATTTTTAAAATTGAAATGCCAAGCCACATCCTGTGTGTTGCATGGACCATACCTCCCTGCTGTACAAAAACATTATGGGAAAATGGAGGGGGGGCAATTGATGCCACTGTCCTGCTGTCTGCCTAACATTTTTTTTAAAGATCAAGACTCCAAGATGGGTCTCCAAGCTGTGTCTTGTGTGTACTGGCAGGGTTGTGGGAGCAAGAGGCTAAATCCTGTCCCTCATTCCCCTTTTTATTTTTAAAATTGAAATGCCAAGCCAAATCCTGTGTGTTGCATGGAACATTCCTCACTGCTGTGGAAAGACACTATGGGGAAAGTGGGTGAGGGTGGAGGCAATTGATGCCACAGTCCTGCTATCTTCCTGAAATGTTTTTAAATCTCAAGACTCCAAGATGGGTCTCCAAGTTGTGTCTTGCCTGTACTGGCAGAGGTGTGGGAGCAAGAGACTAAATCCTGTCACTTATCCCTTTTATTTTTTAAAATTGCAATGCCAGGCTACATCCTGTGTGTAAGTCAATGCAATCAAGCAATGCTGAAATAAATATGCATTGGAGAAATCAGAAACACATCTGTATAGTTGTGGCATACTATCCAGGTCGAGTTTAATCAACGGCTGTCTCCACTAAACCTGGAGCGAGGGAAGGCCATGTGCAATAATAGGACAAATCTGTTGGCTGCACTACGCCCAGTCAAACATCACACATGTGCCTAACATAACTCACGTCCTCAACCTGGTTGTACAGAAATTTCTAGGCCACTATTCCAGCCTGGATGCACTTCTGTGGAAGGCATGGTTGCTGTGTGCTCACTTTTAAAAATGTAAATGCTAGAATACATTCTGTGTGTTGTATTGGCCATACCTCCCTGCTGTGCAAAGACACTATGGAGAAATGGGAAGGGGGGCAATTGATGCCACTGTCCTACTGTCTGCCTGAAATGTTTTTAAATACCAATACTCCAAGATGGGTCTCCAAGCTGTGTCTTCTGTGTACTGGCAGGGGTGTGGGAGAAAAAGGGCTAATCCTATCATTTATGCACCTTTCATTTTTAAAATTGAAATGCCAGGTCGCAACTAGAGTTGAGCGATGTTCGAGGTTCGCCAATTTCATGTTTGAGTGATTTTGGGGGGTGCTCAAGATCGAACTCGAACAGTTTGCTAAAAGCTTGACAGTTCAAGTTAGGTTCGAGAACGGTTCGATCACCATAAACGTGGCTTTTGACAGTAAGGCTATGTGCACATGTTGCTATCTGCATGCGTCCTGTGTCCCCAGCACAATCCCTCTCCCTTTCCTACTCACGGGCGCCTCGCTCCACGTATGTCACAAATCTGCGGCGTCTTTTCCTCTTTAGAAAATGGCTGCCGCTTCATTAGTCAATTAGTTATTCCGTGCTTTCCCCACCCACCGGTGCCCATGATTGGTTGCAGTCAGACACGTCCCCAAGCTGAGTGACAGCTATCTCACTGCAACCAATCACAGCCACCCGCGGGCGGGTCTATATCGTGCCGTAAAATAAATAAATAAATAATAATAAAAAAAAAAAAATGCGGTTCCCTCCATATTTGATACCAGTCAGGATAAAGCCACACGGCTGGAGGCTGGTATTGTCAGGATGGGGAGCGCCACATTATCGGGAGCCCACCACCCTAACAATATCACCCAGCAGCCGGCCAGAATAGCCGCATCCATTAGATGCGACAGTCCCGGAGGACTCTACCCAGCTCATCCCGAATTGCCCTGGTGCGATGGCAATCGGGGTAATAATGAGTTAATCATGCCAGGCGTCTCCCCGAGACATCTTGCATGATTAAACTGAAAGTGAAAGTAAATAAACACACACAGCGAAAAATCCTTTATTTGGAATAAAAGACAAAAAACCACCCTGTGTTATCCCTTTAATAACCCCCAAATACCCCTCCAGGTCTGACGTAATCCACACGACACTGTCAGCTCTGCGCCCTGAAGATGCAGCAGCACCGTAGAACACCATCGCGCTGTATCAGCTCCACGTAGCAATGAAGTGAATCGCGCTGTCAGCAGAGACTTCAGTCAGCACTGCAGACTGCAAGATTACAAAATCTGCCTACCTTTATCAATAGAGGCAATAGCTCAATGGATAGAGCGCTTTTCTATGAAGCATTAGGTCGTGAGTTCTAGTCTTGGTCGTCCCGGTAAAGCATTTAATTTATTTTTTTCTTAATTTTTTTATTTTTAATTATATTGTACAGTAAAATAAATAAATAAATTAAAAAAAAAAAAATGTGGTTCCCCATATTTGATACCAGCCAGGATAAAGCCACACGGCTGGAGGCTGGTATTGTCAGGATGGGGAGCACCACGTTATCGGGAGCCCACCACCCTAACGATATCACCCAACAGCCGCCCAGAATTGCCACATCCATTAGATGCGACAGTCCCGGGGGACTCTACCCAGCTCATCGCGAATTGCCCTGGTGCGGTGGCAATCAAGGTAATAAAGAGTTAATCATGCCAGGCGTCTCCCCGAGACACCTTCCATGATTAAACTGAAAGTGAAAGTAAAGAAAAACACCGCGAAAAATGCTTTTTTTGGAATACAAGACAAAATAACCCCTGTTTCACCATTTTATTAAAATCCCCAAATACCCCTCCAGGTCCGACGTAATCCACACAACACTGTCAGCTCTGCTACAGAATACGAGTGCTCGGTATCAGCTCCACGTAGCAATGAAGTGAATCGCGCGGTCCGTAGAAACTTCAGCAATGCAGATTACCAAATCTGCCTATCTTCATCATTAGAGGCAGTAGCTGAGTGGATAGAGCACTCGCCTAAGAAGCATTAGGTCACGAGTTCTAGTCCCGGTAATTTTTTTTTTTTATTTTTAATTTTAAATTATATTTATAATATATTTATAATATATTTAAAATTATAATTTAATTATGAACTGAGGGGAGAAGTTTGACATCAGCTGTGAGCCACGGGACACACCTCTAAAATCGGAGCAGTTCTCTCTCTCTTTCTTTCTCTCTCTTTCTCTCTCTTTTTTCTCTCTCTCTTTTTTCTCTCGCTCTCTTCTTTCTCTCTCTTCTTTCTTTCTCTCTCTCTCTTCTTTCTCTCTCTCTCTCTTTCTCAGACCTGGTGATGATCAGCTGATGCGGTCACCTGACGGAATCAGCTGACACTATAAATCGAGCGGTGTGGCCGGCTTTTTACCGCCCGGCCGGCTAAACTATCAGCTGATGCTTTCGGACAGGAGTCTGCACTGAAGTGTGTAGTGTTTTTTTTTTGCACTGATGCATCAGCTGATTGTATAAAAGCCGTTTATACAATCAGCTGCTGTGTCATGTGATTCAGGCTCTTGAACCTGACACATCATCTGATCGCTTTGCCCTCCAGCAACCCGATCAGATGATATTGGATCCGGATTGGACGGCGCGGGACCCTTGACCCAGGATTGTCTGTCTGTATGGAGGAGAGGAGACAGCAGCTGCAGAACGACAAGGCTCAGCATGCTCCACTCACTAGTGTATGCAGGAGAGCAGACAGCAGCTGCAGAACGACAAGGCTCAGCATACTCCATCCAGGACTGTATGCAGGAGTTTTTTACGCACCAAAAAAATGACGTTGGTTTCGCCATATTTTTGTATGTTAGCCAGGTACAGCAGGCACCTACGGGCTGCCCCCAACCCCCAGCTGCCTATTTGTACCTGGCTGGGAACCAAAAATATAGGGAACCCCGTTTTCTTTAATTATTTCACGAATTTCATGTAATAATTAAAAAACAAATGACGTGGGCTTCGCCATATTTTTGTGTCCAGCCAGGTACAACTAGGCAGCTGGGTTTGGAATCCGCAGCACAGGTTGGCCCGAGTTTTCTGGGCCCCTCTGCTGCGAATTGCAGTCCGCAGCCGCCCCAGAAAATGGCACTTTCATAGAAGCTCCATCATCTGGCGCTGTATCCAACTCTTTCAGCTGCCCTGAAGCCGGGTGGCTTGCTGGGTAATAATGAGTTAATACTAGCTTTGTTTTACTAGCTAGTATTGAGCCAGAGATTCTTAATGTCAGGCAAGTTTGACCCGGCCATTTAGAATCTCCAATAAAGGGTTAAAAAAAAAGACACCACACCACACAGAGAAAAAAATACTTTAATAGAAATTAATACACAGACACATTAGAGACTCCATGTTTATTACTCCCTCTTATCCCTCCACGATCCATGGTCTTCTGTCTTCTTTCTCCTTTAACCCATGCAGCTCTGATATATCAGACAGCGCTGCATAGGAAGAAGACGCTGCTGCTCCCCGTGCAGTCTACATCACTCAGTGAGAGTGATCAGAGGCTGCAGGCTGCAAGCGGTGGCGTCACCGCTGACAGGCGCGTTGCTATAGCAACGGTGATCTCCGTTATTGATCGGCTGTGGCAGCCGATAAATAACGGAACGGGGAAGCAGAACGGGGAAGCCGACCGTGTGCCAGAGCATCTCGCCGGTACACGGAGATACACAAACGATCACCGCGTACCGGAGAGATGCATTGACAGGACCTAGCATGACGTCTAGCCACGTGACCAGTCTGTAGCCAATGAGATAATAGACACGTGACTGGTCACATGCTATTTTGACGTCACAATAGGTCCTATCATCAGTGCTGGTTACCGGGAGGACACAGCGATTATCGGAAGGAAAAGCGGCGGGAGAGAGAGTGCAGGACACATCGCTGGGACCTGTAAGTGTTATGGTAATGTTTATTAACTGTATGTGTACATTTATAATGTGTTTTTATGTGTTTGTGTTTGCCTGCCATTGGTTTCAATGGGGTTCGAGAGGTTCGTCGAATGGCTCGCTGAACCAAACTTGAATGCGGCCTCCGTTCGATGAACTGAACCAAACTCGAGCCTCTAGAGGCTTGCTCATCTCTAGCCACAACCTGTGTGTTGCATGGACCATATCTCCCTGCTGTGCAAAAACACTGTGGAAATGGGTGGGGGGGGGGCAATTGATGCCATGGTGCTGTTGTCTGTCTGGAATGTTTTGTTTTTAACTATCAAGACTCCAAGATGCGTCTCCAGGCTGTGTATTGGTCTCCAAGTCGTGTATTGTTTGTACTGGCAGTGGTGTGAGAACACCAGCAGTCTCTCTTCCACCTCAATATTTTTTATGTCACTAGTCTAAGAGGCTTATGGCTTTGCCAAAATAGTGGACCTGCACTAGAAAACATATTTTTGCTGTTTTGAAAGCTTTTCAAATCCCCTAAAGATGTTTTCTCTGGCTTAGGTTTGGCCTCCCATTGAATCCAATGGGGTTCGAAAAGGTTTGGTTCAGTGAACATAGCGTTTATTCAGTATTCAGAGATGAGCGTACCTCTAGAGGCTCGAGTTCGACTCGGTTCGTCGAACAGAGGCCGCGTTCGAGTTCGGTTCGGTGAGCCGTTTGACGAACCTCTCGAACCCCATTGAAAACAATGGGAAGCAATCACAAACACATAAAAATGTCGCGGGCGGCGAGGCGCCGCGCTCGCTAACGCTCGGGTCCGGCACTGCTGCTGCTGCTCGGTGGCTCAAGCGGTGGGCCGAATCCGGGGACTCGAGTGGCACTCCTCGCCCGTGAGTGAAAAGGGGCGATTTGGTTTGGGGATTTGGTCCGTGACGCCACCCACGGGTTGTGGTGAAGATGGGCACCACCGCTGCTGTTGACGGGGATCCCGGGAGCGCTGGTAGGGAGCAGCTGAGATGTTGTTTTCCCCCTCCGTGGGTAGGGGTTGGTGGTCCCGGGGCCTGGTGGTGTGAGAGGAAGGCAGGTCCGGTGAGGTGCAGGGTCGCAGGGACAGCGCAGTGCAGTGCTGGATGGCACGGGTGTACTCACTCAGCAAAGGAATGCACAAGTCTCCGGTAAACCAAACGGCTGGATGGACGGGTCCCGCAGCCGGCTGATGTGTCTCTCCCCAGACAGGTGATGGTGACTGTCTCTCCCTGCACCTTTTTGTACTCTCTTGACTACGATGGGTCCCCAATGGTAGTCCGCTCCCCGGTGTATGGGTGACGGAGGAGCCTGTTTTGCCCGCAGGTGCTGGTCCTTGGGTCTCTAGCCGGGGGCGGTGGCTGTATACCCTCACAGTGCGGACGGTTGCCTTCAATCGGGACTTTGGCTGCTGGGAAACCCCTGGGGTTCCGGTCACACACAGATTTGACTGTTGTCGGCGGCTCCAAGCCTAGTCGGGGTCCGGTGGCCCTGACTGTTCGTGCTGGCTTCACTTCACTCCCCGGTCGGTACCGGCGGGCCAACGCCCGACCCCGGTCCTACGGTTCTGCGTTAATCCACCACTCCTGCAGACAGCCACCACCGTCTACCAACCTTGCTGTCAGTGCCTGGGCCACAAACCCAGACACGCCAGTGTTCACTCCTCTCTCTTTCACCTCCTGAACTACTCTCTCTACTCACACTGACTGGTTTTCCCGCCTCCAGGCCTGTGAACTCCACAGTGGGTGGAGCCAACCGCCCTGGCTCCGCCCCAGCTGGTGTGGAATCAGACCCTGGAGGGAGGCAACAAGGATTTTGTGTTTGGCTAATGTATCTGCCTGGGGGTGGGGGTGTGTGTGTGTTACCTGTGACGACCTGGCTAGTCCAGGGCGCCACAAAAACACCTAGAAAACACCCTCAAAGGTGTCCAAAAGGTGACAAACAGCTCCCAAGACAACACAAACACATGGTAAAGTGACAAGGACAAATTCTCATGCGAAAACTAAACAGCTGGACAAGGAAAAAGAGGAGCAGACACAGATATATGAGTATATGCAAGTGAACATCGATGCCATTACTGTGCAACTTGAGCCTTGCTCAGTCTAGGCTTCCAATGTGGATAAATTGCCTGAGCTCGCCACTTACGCCTTCGGGATCTTGTCGTGTCCCGCAGCCAGCGTTTTCTCGGAACATGTATTCAATGCTGCTGTGTGTGTGCTGACAGATAAGCGCACGCGTCTGTCCAGTGACAATGTGGACAGACTAACGTTCATCAAGATGAACAAGTCATGGATCCACAAGGACTTTTTTACCCATGTGTCATCCTGGGGAGGCGAAAGGCAGGTGTATTTTTGAGAGTGCTTCATGCAAAGCATCTTTGTAAGATTGCAACTGGGAGACAACTGATGCCAGTCAAGTGGTGTGTGTTGTGAATGTCAGTTATGCTTGTGCTGCTGTGAGGTTCCCTCTTGTGGCCAGGAATGGTTTGGTCAGAGGCCAGGTGTGTTGAGCAATGGGTGTTTCCGGATGTCAGTTGTTCTTTGTTCAACAGCCTGCTTCATCCTGCTCCAGACCACATCTACCTCAGATAAGTGCTTTGCTCTTTATTTGTTGTTTGGTTCTTTTGGCTCTTATCTGAGTTTGTCATTTGCTGTGGTTGTTGTCAGTTTATTTGCATGCAGGGATCTTCCCTCTCAGTTGCTTAGCTGTGAAGCTCCCTGCAGCTATGTTTGGAGTATTGCTCCTATAAGTCCATGTGTTTGTTTCTTCTTGAATTTGTAATGATTCCTGCTTTCTATTCATTGGTATGACAAGAGCGCCTGGTATAGGACGGAGTTCAGATCTAGTGATCTGAGGGCCTTTTTGTACTATCAGGTATTTGGATTTTTGCAGGATTTTTCTCTGGCCACCATCAGTCCCTTTCCTGTCCTGTTCTATTTAGTCAGTAGGGCCTCACCTTTTGCTAATCCTATCATCTATCTGTGTATTGTGTTTTCCTATATCACCGCAGTCTTTGAATGTGGGGGGGCTTGCTATTCTTTATCGTTTTTCTGAGGCAGAGAGTTATTCATCTTTCCTTCCTTTAGGATAGCTAGTTCTCCGGCTGGGTTCGCGGTGCACAGGATGTTAGTTCACCCCTCGGCTACTTCTAGTGTTGATGGTTAGTAACGGAATGGCGGCCAGATTAGTTGCCAATGCTCTTGTCACCTTTTACCAATGATTTATGGTGGTCTTCCATGGTTCCGGATCATAACAGGTGTGTGTGGGGCCCAATTTTTGAAAACGAGGGAGACTGTGATTGGAGTCCCCTCGCTTTTGAAAAAAGGAACCAAGATGAACAAGTCATGGATCACAGAGGACTTTTCTACCCCTGTGTCATCCTGGGGAGGCGAAAGGCAGGTGTATTTTTGAGAGTGCTTCATGCAAAGCATCTTTGTAAGATTGCAACTGGGGGACAACTGATGCCAGTCAAGTGGTGTGTGTGGGGCCCAATTTTTGGAAATGAGGGTGACTGTGGTTGGAGTCCCCTCGCTGTGTTTTACATGATTTTCGAAGGGCATGACATGCCTAAGAGGTTGACTTTCAGCATCTGCAAACGGTTGGGTACAGAAATGCTGCCTTTCCAACCTTTTTTACAGAGGATTTTCGAGACCTTATGCCCATTGCAGTGCCTCAAGAGCCGATGCCCAGTCGCCACTCCTTCTCCAACAAAGGCGTGCCCGCGCTACACCAGCATGTCGCACACAACATCACCGCTTCTTTGAAAAACTCTGTGTGTGAGAGGGTGCATTTCACCACAGATACTTGGCCCAGTCACCATGGTCAGGGGCGTTACATGTCGCTGACTGGGCACTGGGTTACTATGGGGAGAGATGGAGAAGGGTCTGCTGTACAAGTCTTGCCATCCCCACGAGTTGTGTCAATCCTTCCTCTGTATGTAGAAGTTCCTACACTGCTTCTGCCTCCTCAACCTTGTCTGGGTCCTACACCTCCGCCCAAACCCTGTGTGGTCAGGCCACCCGCATTGTAACTGCACACAAGGAATCCCACACACCTCCTTACTAAGCTGGCAGCAGAGCTCAACGGCATCAGGCGGTCGACTCTTCTCTTTGAAATGTCTGGGAAATGTGAGTCACACCGCTGAAGAGTTGTGGACGGTAAGCTCTGGAGAGTGAGACCGAGTTTCATCAATGGTTGTCTCCACTCAACCAGCAGCCAGGGAAGGCCGGATGCGACAATAATGCAAACCTGGGTGCGGCCCTTCGTCGTGACAATAAGACACACGTGCCTTGTGTGGCTCACGTGTTGAACCTGGTTGTCCAGCAATTTTTAAACCACTATCCCGGCCTACATGGCCTTCTGCAGAGGGCACGGTGTAACACCTGCCTGGATCCACACACTGAGACGGGCTGTAAACGATAGGCTACAGGGAAGCCACTCACCAACCTGGACCCACAGAACCCTGAAACTTTTTAACCCCTATACACAGATTTGGAATTACACAGGGCCCAAGGTGATCAATACCTGTGGAAGGCTGCAGTCCGAGAGAGTAATAGTCAGGCAGGGTCAAACCATGAATTGAGGAACAGGAACAGAATGAGACGGACAGGACTTAATCAGAAAACAAGCAGAGGTCAAATGCGGATCGGGCAACGAGGTACATAAACAGCAGGCAGGAGACATAGTCGGGAAACAAGCACACAAAATCACAAAACAGAACTGGGCGGAAGAGGAACCAGAGGTTCAGAGCTATGTCTAGCAGTGGTCAGCAGACCGGATGTGCCTAAAAAAGGGTGTGGTGTCTTCCCATTGGTTGTAGCTGAATGATGGTACTTCATCTGTGAGACACCCACCACCTACATTCAGCCAGTGGTTCTGCATATCTCTAGGTAACACAGCCAAGTGGGTGAGCATAACCTGCGTCCACCGGCGCCGCTGGCATCGATTCCTCTCCCATCATCAGCACTATGCACGAAAGGAACACGGTGTCACCTGGCGACCGGAGTACAAATTGATGGAGCGGACTCCGGTGGTGACTTAACAGACGTGTGCGGCAATGATGCAAACCTGGGTGCGGCCCTTCGTCAGGGAAATGTGACACACGTGCCTTGTATGGGTCACGTGTTGAACCTGGTTCTCCAGCAATTTTTAAACCACCATCCCGGCCTACATGGCTTTCTGCAGCGGGCACGCTCGCTATATGCTCACTTCCACCGTTCACACCCAGCAGCTCAACAACTTGCATCGCTCCAGAAGTCTTTCGGTCTGCCAGTTCACCGCCTGAAATGCGATGTGCCGACACGCAGGAATTTGAATCTGCACATGTTGCAGCGTCTGTGGCAGCACCGCCGACCCCTGCTGCAATACGTTATGACGTATAGGCTGGGCTAACTAGATCCAGAGGTGGTGCAGCAGATCACGATGCTGGAGTGGTGTCAGATCAAGGACCTATGCACCCTTCTTCACAGTTTACAAATGTCGATGAAGATGTTTAGCACTGGCGATGCCATTATCAGCATGACAATTACGGTCATCTACATGCTGGAGCACACTGTAAACATTATTCGGAGTCAGGTGATGGGGACAAGAGAAAGTACAGGAGGAGTCATATGCGTAAGGGATAACAAGATCTACAAGGTCCAGACGGTAAGTGGCACCAAGGTGGCAGGCATGGGACGGTGGGGGAGAGGGATTAACAAGGGCGCATAGTATCAGCAAAACTGTTGAGGAAGGTGCAGGAGCCCAGTAAGAAATGGAGGACGAACTGGCGATGGGCATGAAAGACTCAGCAGATGAGGGAGAGCTTGCTCACATTTCGATTGTGCGAGGTTGGGGGGAGAGGGCAGAGGAAGGAGGCATGATTCTCACCTCTCCGCCACCAACACAGCAAGGACTTGGGCCTCCTGGATGCGCAAGACACATGAGCGCCTTCTTGCTGCACTACCTACAACATGACCCTCGGATTGACCGAATTCGAAATAATGCTGACTAGTGGGTTGCCACACTGTTAGATCCCTGGTACAAGACAAAATTTGGCGAAATAAGTCCTGCCATAGAAAGGGACGCACATATGCAGGAGTATCAGCAGAAGGTGGTACGCAATCTTAGATCTGCTTTTCCACTAAACACCAGTGCTGTACAGAGTGAATCTCAACGCTTTGTCATGGCTAGGAGGAAATGGTCTTTTACTTGTCCACATCTGAGGGACCGAGGGCTGGCTGCTGTGCTGAGATGGCTTTGAGTAGGGTGTCCCTGCAGAGTTGCAAATTTGGTCATATACAAAATGAGTTGAAAAAGGACAGATGCTTGTGGAAAGGGGAACAGGTGTGTTGGAAAGGGGAAAAAAGTTTGTGTCCGTGGGTTTGGTGGTTAAGCAACAGTAACATTTGCTGAAGAAACAACATCTGTTACGGGGGGACTGGCAGATTTGGATAAGGTGGTATATACTATGTTAGCGCTATATAAAAAAATAAAGAAGAAAAGAAAGAGAAAGGTATATATCCCAATCACCAGTCGGTGTCCACCGTGCTCCCAGATGGAAAAGGAGATGTTGGCAACTCGAAGGTTAGGCGGAGGATACAGAGCTAGGTGGCTCTGAAACTAATAGTAGCCCGAACCGAGTTAGACGACACTCGGATCTGGAGACTGGGATCCCTGTTAGTGTCACAGGGTCCACACACACACCCAGCCCAGGAACTCCCTGTTAACAACACAGGGGCCATTGGGTGCGCTGTCTGTGCGCGTAGGGGCCACACCTGTGGACAGCAGGAGCATCAGCAGCAGCAGCCCAGTTAATGCCACTGGGCTGCACTAGCAGGACTGGTAGGACAGGAGCTGGTCTTAACCGTTCTGCGTTACCAACTGTGGTGGCGGCCTTCACCGATGCCCTATCCCTGCCTACCTCTGGCCTAAAGCCGCAATGGGTTAAACACATGGAGGTGTGCTCTTTCAGAGCATAATAGAAGACTGTGCACCTCCTAGTTGGCTCCAGCCCCTTTTATAACCTGGGTCTGCCATAACAGAGGGTGGACCACAATGCACCTCCTGGAGACAAAAGCAGAGTGACACGTCATGAGTGGCATAACCAGCGGCCTATTCGGAACCGCCACTTCAATGATGACCTCATGGCAGTCACGACCCAAACACCTCACCAGTCATCGTCTGACCAACAATAATGAGGTGACAAGTCATAGGGCCTATGCAAGCCAGTCTGGAGTGGCCTGGCCACATCGTCAGGACACCTGATACCTTGTGGTCTATATGGGCCTGCCACGTCAGGGACAGGGCCAAAGAGTTAATTACCGGACCTAGCCTCTGATGCAGTAAGTGCCTGAGCATGCTCAGTAGCATGAACAACAGTCTCAGAAAAAAGAATATCCGCTTCAGCACGCTGTCTAGGCACAACACAGGACTTAGACACGGCACGGAGTCCAAGTACCTGTGCAAAGAGGCTCTTCGTAATAAGTGTGGGAGCATCCGCTGTAGCCCGAACTGAGGACTTAGCCTCAGGAATGACACAGTCAGGCTGAGCATACTCACTAGGCAAAACACTGGACTTAGGCTGTGGCTGGGGTAAATCGGCACACGCATGCGCACTAGCCGCCTCTCCACACTTAGACGTGGAGGATAAACCAGCCAGCTGTACAACCCGAGGCACAGCCCAAAATGGCAGCTGACGCCTGGGCGCAAATGGAACCGCAGCAGGCTGCTTGCGTTTACGGCGGCACCGATTCGTAACAACAAATAGCAGACAAAATAACAGGTGTACTTCTTCCCGTGGATAATCTGATGATCACTTTTTTCACGGATACGACCATCGCTAACAAATGTAGATGAGGCACTAAAACAGCAGCTGCTTCAATGGATCACAAGTGCTCCATAAAATGGCCTCTCCACCACCTCAAGTTCAATATCCCAAATACTACATGCCTCTGAGGTGTCAACCCAATCGCACTTGCTTCTTAACAGCTCTCAAGTTTCCACCAGCCTTGCTGAGTATGGAGTAACAGAGATGGTTGAGTCTGCAGAGCTATTCAGTCACACTATAGCCTGGGAATCAGAGATCTGCTCCAAAGCTGCGGTGAGTACAGACAAGGAAGTTATTATTATTATTGTTATTATTATTTTTTTATAGAGCCCCATTGATTCCATGGTGCTGTACATGCGAAGGGGGTTACATATAGAATACATATCCAAGTAACAATAGAGAGACTGGTACAAAGGGAAGAGGGTCCTGCCCTTGCGGGATTACATTCTAAAGGATTTTGGGGAGGAGACAGTAGGTGGGGTGTAGTTTGGGCGGCAGCTACGCACGGTAGTGGTGTCATTGAAGGTTATAGTCATTTCTGAATAGATGAGTTTTCAGGTTCCGTTTGAAGCTTGCGGGTGTAGCAGATAATCTGACGTGTTGAGGCAGCGAGTCCCAGGAGACAGGGGAAATGATCTGCACAGATGCCCTGGAGCTTTGTGAGTCGGATCCAGGCCCCCATGAAGGAGGTTCTGAGCATAATGTACACCTTCATTCACAAACTGTAAATCCTTCTGGTGGAGACAATGGGGAACATGCTAAGGAAATTCAGATACCTGATTGGAACGACAATTTTACTATTCGGTCAGGGCAGGAAGAGGTTGTCTCGTAGGACTCAGGACGAGGGGAATGAAAACACACAGGGTGATGATGAGGTTGGAGACCCCACTTAAGGTCCAGTCACACTAAGCAACTTACCAGCGATCCCAACAACGATAGGGATCGCTGGTAAGTTGCTAGGAGGTTGCTGGTGAGCTGTCACACTGCGACGCTCCAGCGATCCCACCAGCAACCTGACCTGGCAGGGATCGCTGGAGCGTGGCTACACGAGTTCCTGGTGAGCTCACCAGCAACCAGTGACGAGCCCCCAGTCTCCTAGTTACAGCACACATCAGGTTAATTAACCCGATGTGTGCTGCAGCTAAATGTGCACAGAGCAGGGAGCAGCGCACAATGCTTAGCGCTGGCTCCTTGCTCTCCTAGTTACAGCACACATCGGGTTAATTACCTGATGTGTGCTGCAGCTAAATGTGCACAGAGCAGGGAGCAGCGCACACTGCTTAGTGCTGGCTCCTTGCTCTCCTAGTTACAGCACACATCGGGTTAATTACCTGATGTGTGCTGCAGCTACATGTGCACAGAGCAGGAGCCGGCACTGACAGTGAGAGCGGAGGAGGCTGGTATCAAAGGTAAATATCGGGTAACCAAGGACAGGGCTTCTTGGTTACCCGATGTTTACATTGGTTACCAGCCTCAGCAGAAGCTGGCTCCCTGCTCACTGCACATTAGTTGTTGCTGTCTCGCTGTCACACACAGCGATCTGTGCTTCACAGCAGGACAGCAACAACTAAAAAATGGCCCAGGACATTCAGCAACAACCAACGACCTCACAGCAGGGGCCAGGTTGTTGCTGGATGTCACACACAGCAACATCGCTAGCAACGTCACAAAAGTTGTTCGTTACCAGCGATGTTGCTAGCGATGTTGCTTAGTGTGACGGGGCCTTTACTGTCAAACCAAAGTCACCCAGTTGATAATGTCAGCAGAGGAGGTGGAGGAGGATGCTACTGACGACGAGGTTACGTTGCGTCTTCCTGGACAGAGACAAAGTACTGGAAGCACGTCAACGACTGAATCCTCGTCCACAACTCTGCCTCAGAGCAGAAGTCGTGTTGGCTATGCAGGTCGCATGGGCTCTAAGCCTTGCCTAGCCTGGGGCTTTTTTGACATCGCAAAGGATCACCCAATTCATGTAATCTGTAAGATTTGTCAACAATCTCTAAGTTGAATGAAAAAAGTCACAACTATGAGTACTTCGTCCATGAAGTGTCACATGGATATGAATTGATAGCGTGAGGGTGTATTGCTCAGCTTTATCCACTGTCAATGCAACATGCTTATTTGCCATTTATTGCATGCATTGTTGCAGACTACACATAAGGGGCTGCTGTTTTTTTACATCTGCCTTTGTCTGTTTGGTCACTATAGCAATAGCAAAACGGTCTTCGGCTGTGGACTTGGAGATACTGTCTATGAACAGAAGGAAAAGCTAAAGATGTGTGTTACAGCAAGGAGCCACCGCGGAAACACTTCGGTCAATTGTGAGGGGAGTCATGTTTTCGTTTGGTGAGGAGGACTGTAACGCCTGTGAGCAGCATCCTGTGCCACAGACCGACATTCTTCCGGTGCTGTCTATACTGTTTACCGTGAGAGGAGCGTAAAGTCTGTATTTATGGCAACTGGACACCACAGTACCCGGGTACGGTAGGCTGGGCCCAGACAGTAATGCGTGCACGCAACACTTTGTTTTATTAGCAAAACACATATCTGTTCTGGGTAGGCCAACTATATAGACAATAAGACTTGCTGCCTCTGCACTGTCAAATTGTCACTAAAGGCCCCGTCACACTAAGCAACATCGCTAGCAACATCGCTGCTAACGAACAACTTTTGTGACGTTGCTGGCGATGTTGCTGTGTGTGACATCCAGCAACAACCTGGCCCCTGCTGTGAGGTCGTTGGTTGTTGCTGGATGTCCTGGGCCATTTTTTTAGTTGTTGCTGTCCCGCTGTGAAGCACAGATCGCTGTGTGTGACAGCGAGACAGCAACAACTAAATGTGCAGGCAGCAGGAGCCGGCTTCTGCGGAGGCTAGTAACCAATGTAAACATCGGGTAACCAAGAAGCCCTGTCCTTGGTTACCCGATATTTACCTTTGTTACCAGCCTCCGCCGCTCTCACTGCCAGCGCCGGCTCCTGCTCTGTACACATGTAGCTGCAGGACACATCGGGTTAATTAACCCGATGATGTGTGCTGTAGCTAGGAGAGCAGGGAGCCAGCGCTAAGCATTGTGCGCTGCTCCCTGCTCTGTGCACATTTAGCTGCAGCACACATCGGGTAATTAACCCGATGTGTGCTGTAACTAGGAGAGCAGGGAGCCAGCGCTCAGTGTGCGCTGCTCCCTGCTCTCTGCACGTGTAGCTGCGTGCGCTGGTAACCAAGGTAAATATCGGGTTGGTTACCCGATATTTACCTTAGTTACCAAGCGCAGCATCTTCCACGCGGCGCTGGCGGCTGGTCACTGGTTGCTGGTGAGCTCACCAGCAACTCGTGTAGCGACGCTCCAGCGATCCCTGCCAGGTCAGGTTGCTGGTGGGATCGCTGGAGCGTCGCTAGTGTGACATCTCACCAGCAACCTCCTAGCAACTTACCAGCGATCCCTATCGTTGTTGGGATCGCTGGTAAGTTGCTTAGTGTGACTGGACCTTTACAGTTTAAATCATAGAGGGACATCGACACATGTTTGCATTGACTGTTGCTTTACAAGATTTCCAGGACTGTGTTGCTGAGCTGTGTGGTTTGCATTCACACTGTTATCATCTGCCTTATCTGTGAGGCTTCAGCTAACAAGGGTATTCAGGGAAGGTAATGGGTTTTGTCTATGTTTAGATAAATAAGTTGTAAGCTCTTGTGATGCGCCACTGGTAAGTCGTGTTCGCACATGCATGCACACACGCACACACACGCACACACACGCACACACACAATTACTCCTGCTACGCAGAGGGATTACCAGGTAGTAGGCAACTGAATAGATTGTTCTATTCTTTCAGTTTTATGCATGGTTCTTATTGTTTGTTTTGGGAAAGTTAAACAATCATTTATCAACCCAACTGCCTAGAGTCCTTTTCCTGTTGCGTGGTTTTGCTGCATACTGGGGAGCCCACCCTGTATGTGACTTTAAATGAAGCATGTCACAATAGGAATTTCACTGTGCTACAATGCGGCCTATTGGGGCTGTGCAACCACCGCCTGCCCCATCAAGTGCATCTGCGTGCTCTTCATCCTCTGTGACTGTGGGGACAGCAGTCACGCATGCTTTTTCACGCTGAACTTCCACCCCTTTACCCGCAACAGGGAGTGTGATTGGCAGGTCGTCACTTGTTTTGGAAGTGGAAACAGATGGTATTGTTGATCTCTGTCAAACATCGAGAGAATCACCATTGGATGAATGCAACATTATATCCATGCCTGCACCTTCGTCACAGATTGGCTGGACTACTTGCAGTTAATAATTGCGTAGCAGAAATGGAGGAGCGTAGAATGTACATGTGTTGTACCTTGCTTGGCAGCAAAGGAACACTAACTTAGTATTCCAGACACTTTTAGGAGGGCAGAAAAAGTGTCAGCTCTTTGTGCAAATAAAATAGCGTGGCAAAAATGTGCAGGAAGGTAGAAGGCAGAGGTGGTGGAACTTGCTTGGCACCAGTAGGACACTAGTTTAGTATTCCAGACACTTTTTAGATGCCACTAAGTTTCAGTACTGTTTGCTATAAAAATAGCGTAGCAAAAATGTGCAGGAGGGTAGAAGGCAGAGGTGGTGGAACTTGCTTGCTTGATCTCCCTCGAAAAAGCGCTCAGGCGAAACGGACGTTCGGACCACTCATCCGCCGCCATGCTCCATCACCTTACCAGGTATACCCCGATTTACTTTCTAGCGGTGTCAGCGACGCACCATTCTATGCTGTATTCCTCTCGCTGACACATCTAGTACCCCTCCCCTCCTTACTTTATTGCTCAGTCTAGACTCTCTAGTGCTGATCAGGAGCTGTGCTCAGCCCTGCTACTCTTGCCTTACTTCTTTTTTTTCCATGACTACCGTCACTTCAGACGCAATTTTACACTTTGTCCTTTTTCTCACTTGCACCTCTTTGTTCCACGACTAGTCCTTTTGTGGCCAAACCAACAATATTGATTTTAATACCCCTCGGCTCCATGACTACTTTTTAACCCATTAGAAGCCATAGATATTTTTCTTCTCGGCTCCACGACTAGTCTCTGCAATTTTCCAAACTATCTGCACCTCTTTGCTCACGACTACTTCATTACTTTTCTTATTCTCCCTCCTTTTCCCCTTTCCTTCCTTGGTACACCGGGTGCACCAGTGGCATCCTTCACTATCCTGACCCATTTAACCTTTTTTTACTATTTCTCCTTTGGCATTCCCTGTTTTATACAGGTTTATGCATCTGGACCTTATTCAATCCTTACCCTCTCATTATTTAAGGAATGCCACCGGTGCACCTGACCCAACCCTTTTTCCTTCCTTTATCTAGCTCTCCCCCCTCTGGGGTTTATTCTCTCCATCACTGATCAGTCAACTGAGCCCTGTTTACCCATAATTTATTCGTGGAGGGACCTTATGTTGGTATTTACCTGCTGGGGGTTGTCTTTGGGCCCATTTTTGATATACACCAGTTATACTACCGTCTTTCAATATCTCCTTGGCCTCTTCCCCCCTTCCCCCCTCCCCCCCGTGGCGGACTGGATTGTTTTATTTTCTATTGTGTTCCTCATCAACTCTATTTCATCCATCTGCGACTCTGTGACTCCATCGCCTTGCCTTACTTGATTGTGCAAAATCTGTGACTTTTTTGAACTTTATATATCTTTAATACCAAATGTTAATAAAATTCAACTTTTTTTGCATCCAAATTACTGTGCCATTTTCCTTCTTGTCCTCTTTTGTTTACATTGCTATAAAAATAGCATGGCAAAAATGTGCAGGAGGGTAGAACGCAGAGGTGGTGGAACTTGCTTGGCACCAGTGGGACACCAATTTAGTATAGCAGACACTTTTTGGATGCCACTAATTTACAACACTGTTTGCTCTAAAAATAGCGTAGCAAAAATGTGCAGGAGGGTAGAAGGCAGAGGTGGTGGAACTTGCTTGGCACCAGTGGGACACTAGTTTAGTATAGCAGACACTTTTTGGATTCCACTAAGTTTCAGCACTGTTTGCTAGAAAAATAGCATAGCAAACATGTGCAGGAGGGTAGAATGCAGAGGTGGGGGAACTTGCTTGGCACCAGTGGGATACTAATTTAGTATAGCAGACACTTTTTGGATGCCACTAAGTTTCAGCACTGTTTGCTATAAAAATAGCGTGGCAAAAGTGGGCAGGTGGGTACAGTGGCCGGGTTCTGTGGGTACCAGGACAGGAAAGGAAGCCTCACTTTCTATCCCTCCTAATGATGAAATGCAGCAAGGAATTCCCTGAGCTGAGGTACACAGACGCTGTTATCTAAAGCTGTATACAGCGTTTGAACGGACCTGCCTAGCAGCTATGGCTCTGAGCGCCTGGAAATCAGCCCTGAAAAGGGCTGAAATAAACAGCAGCCCTAATCTATACAGCGCTGTGTCTATAGCGCACAGAGCAGGAGTGGTGGCAGCAGCAGCGTGAGCGGTGACTGTCACCCACACGCAGAAGGCAGATAATGGCGGCGTGAGGGAAAATGGCTGTATTTATAAGGGAAGGACATGTGACATTCACAGCCTATGACACATGCCCTTGCATGTCTGGCAAAAAGTCCACTTAGCTGTGTGTGTCTGTGATTGGCTGACATCCTGGCCCGCCCCACTGCACGCGCGCTCAGGAAAAAAAAAAAAAAATGCCGATCGGCATTCTCTCAGCAACACAGATCTAAACTGCGTCCCCCCCGCATACTATACGCTGAAATTTGATAATAGTGTGAATCACAGTGACTCACACTATTACAGTGAAAAGCCAGCTAGTAAATAGCTAGGCTTTTTGCTGATCGAACCGTTCTCGAACGTAACTCGAGCTATCGAGCTTTTAGCAAAAACCTTGCATTCGAGTTCGATCTCGAGCAGCCCCCAAAATCACTCGAACAAGAAAATGGCAAACCTCAAACCTCGAACATCGCTCATCTCTATTATTCAGTAAGGCTTGGTGAAGCTAACTTTTAAAGGTTTGTGCTTCTCTAGTCAACTCCTCATAGACCTACAACAAAACAGACATTCAGGTCCCATAAAGGGAAACACGGCTTTAAGTGGGTAAAGCAACTAATTAACCACATTGAAAAAGGGAAGTGATAAGACAAGAGAGGCAAAACCCAAGAGGCCCCCATAAAAGGAAAAGTAAAGAAGGGGAAATGAAAAAAAAGAATAGGAGCATGAGGTAAAGGGAAACGAGCTGCCTCTCCCTCTCAAGTATTTCCAAGAACCTCCTGAAACTCTGGAGCATCCAAAAACATGATCCAATGTCCCCACACTCGAACAAACTTGTCAGTAGAGCCATCACCCTCCCTAGTGAGGTCCTTCATTCTCTGTAGACTGGCAATCTCCCCCAGCCAGTCAGCCATCAAGAGAAATTGTGTTGACTTCCACAATATTGGCATGATCATTCGAGCAGCAGTTAAACAGAATCGCAACAAGTCACTCTTCTGTGACTTAATAGATCCCGGGAGAATGGAGAAGAGGGCCAATTGAGGAGATTTGTCCACCCGGTTCCTACTCAGTTAGGTTCCCACTCATTTATTGGTGCACTGAAAATATAGAATCCCAAAAGGGCTGTATTTTAGTGCAACTCCACCATATATGTAGCATAGACCCTCTTTCAGTACCACAGCGACAAAACCTGTCCGAGACCAAGGGGAAAACAACATATAAAGTGGCCGGACAGTGATACCATCAGGTGAGTATTTTGTTTTTTTTCAATTGTGCTGCAAAAGCCATTGACAGTTTCTGATCACTTGTCCTCTGAGATGTAAACCCCAATCTCCTCCCTCCACCTCATAGTGAATTTAGGACTTTCTGCACTATCCCTCTGGTTCAGAAATTGAGATAACAAAATACATAGAGTGCGTTGGCGACGACTGGAGTAAAAACACCCTTTCAAATTGAGTAAGAGGGCAATGAAGTCCTTCTCTCTACCCCAAGTGGAGAGGAAAGATTTTAACTGTGAGTATTCCAACCAGGATACATCATTTCTTAAACTCATGAATACATAATAAAGTAGCAACATATCAGGGTGAAGATCCTGATCAAGCTGGAATAAATCCATGGCGAAACATACGTTGGAGACCAGAGGTCTGGTACTGGGGGGCTCATACGACTAGTCAAGGCTCTGATGGAATGTTTTCT